>NC_062548.1:114325223-114637723 GCF_016906955.1 Phacochoerus africanus | reverse complement strand
TATCTTGGTTAATCCCTGAGTGTGCATCTGATCTATGGTTATAATTCTCAAGAAAAGCACTTTGTAAATTGTGAAGTGCTTGGGAAACCTAAGTTAGTTACCATGAGGGGCTAGGACTTTTCCGTACACACTGTATGCAGATCTTCTCCGTGGGTTTGTGGCTGTGGTTTTAATGTCTCTCTGTTGACAGTATCACTTACCCTCTATCCCACACCCTCTGCAGGGCTCCCTAGGCCTTCCCAGGTGACAGCCACTCGGATCTGTCACAGCCCACCTCGTCTCTGTTACAGTTGGATAGCTTTCTAGACAGCATCTCTCTAGGGCTTTTGATGTTCAATAGTGGCCTTTCAGGGTTTAGGTTTGAATCCAGGAGAGGAGGGAGTGGTTTTGCTGCTTCTTTTCTTTTTTCTTTTTCTTTCTTTCTTTTTCTTTTTTTTTTTTTTTTTAAGGGCCGTATCCATGGCATGTGGAAGTTCCCAGACTAGAGGTCAAATCAGAACTACAGCTGCCGGCCTACACCACAGCCACAGTGATGTGGGATCCAAGCTGCATCTGTTACCTACACCACAACTCACAGCAACACCAGATCCCCGACCCACTGAGCAAGGCCAGGATCGAACCTGCATCCTCATGGATACTAGTGGGATTGGTTTCTGTTGTGCCACAATGGGAACTCCCTGTTTCTAATAAGAAATCAATTTGGGGCAGTTGGACTCTTGCAGCAATTTCACTTTTGAGTGCATTTCTTTTTTTTTTTTTTTTTTGTCTTTTGTCTTTTTGCTATTTCTTGGGCCGCTCCAGTGGCATATGGAGGTTCCCCGGCTAGGGGTCTAATCGGAGCTGCAGCCACCGGCCTACACCAGAGCCACAGCAACATGGGATCCGAGCCGCGTCTGCAACCTACACCACAGCTCACGGCAACGCCGGATCGTTAACCCACTGAGCAAGGGCAGGGACCGAACCCGAAACCTCATGGTTCTTAGTCGGATTCGTTAACCACTGCGCCACGACGGGAACTCCTGAGTGCATTTCTATATGTACCGTTTACTCTGAGCCCCACTGACCTACTATGATTCTAGCATTTTACTATAACAGGAATTGGCAGCCCATGGGCCCAATCCAACCTATCACCTATTTTTGTAAATGAAGTTTTATTGGAACACGTGCCCCTTTTGTCTCTGTCTGCTGTTGAGTGGTTGTGACAGAGTAGTATGGCTTGCAAAGCCTAGAAGATTTACTCTGTAGTCCTTGACAGAAAAGATGTGCTGACCTCTGTTCTAGCAGAGGATGCCCCCAGGAGGTCGGGATTAAGCTGATACTTCGTCAGGAATCATGTATAAGTTCCCATGGCGATGACTGTCTCAGGAAACCCTTCAGATGTCTTTTGAACAGCTTGACCTCACATGTGTGATACAGGCTGTAGATGCTGTGTTTAAGGAAAGATAGCCCGTACTGAAATCTCCAACTAACAAGACTGTTTAGAATACATAGCAATTTTCTGGCTAATGTGCTTTTTGAGTTTCCCTTTGTTTTTTCTTTTTTCCTGCCCTGCCCCCTTCCCCCACCAACCCCAAACAGGTTTGAATTCCTCAGCAACATCTATAGCAAATAGTACAAGTTGTGAAGGAGAACTCCGCCTTGGAGATAGGGTGTTGGTGGTAGGCCAGAGAATTGGAACCATTAAGTTCTTTGGGACAACAAACTTTGCTCCAGGTAACTCATCTGTATATTCTTTGCCTAACTTGAATCCTTTGGAATACAAAAGGTCTAAAATGTTACGTGTAAATTAAATTGACTTACAGAGAATTCTCCATGAACAGTTCTTAAGAATGGCAGCTGTGGCACAGAAAAATGTAAAACGTTGATTAAAATGCAGACTCATTTGACTCAGGTTGACTGTTATTCATGAATTTTTCCTGCCAATTGTATTTTAAATTATCTAATGTTAAAATTAGTTATTACTCTCCAGTTCTGCTCTCATGGATTGCCAAGTGTGCTAAGTAACAGAGAAAACATTTTAGGATTAGATTTGTGCTAAGGATAATCATTAACAGGAGTAGATAATGAGTTTACTGCATATAGCTTTCACAGAGTGGCTTGGAGAAAAAAGCAAACAAAGGGGTTCAAAGGAAAATGAAAAAAGGTTTTGCATACCCTGGGACCTGAAAAATGCATGTTTGTGTATTTATATATTCCTTCCAATCTAGACTTAATGTTGTGCTTCCAAAAGCAAAGATTATGTATCTTTTGTATTTTCAGTGATTATAATTTCAAATAGAAGGCAGTTGAATAAATCCTGTTTGTATGTTTTAAATAGCAGTATGCTGTTTTGACACACGGTGGCATTGCAGCATTTTAGGAAAAGGTTACCTAGAACACTGACTTTTAAAATTTTTATTTATTTATTTATTTATTTATTTATTTATTTATTTATTTATTTTAAGTTTGTAGCATCCAGTCAAGAACTCTGGAGGATCTGAGATTTTAGCCCATCTGCAACCTAACATGTTAGATTGCTGCAGCCCCTTGGATGCTGGCAGAAGATGCTAGGCTCCTGGGTCAGAGACTGGCCCTCAGTGCTCTTAGCAGTCACAGTAGCCAGCGTGGCCTTATTTTCTTGTGTTTGTTTCCTGAGCCCCAGTTCCCAGAGGGTAAGAGAGAGAGGGCCTGCTGATAGCTGCACACCCAGTGGTTTATGCTGCAGGAGTGGAGCCCCGAGCTTAAGGAGTCTGAACTTTATACTAGACAGTATAAAGTCTTTTGTGTTGTGGGGAGACTGTCTCTGCCCTCCAAGGCTGTCCTCTCTGCAGACACCCATGAAAAGAGGGTCAGTGCCTCTGTCCTTGAGACATGCAGAAACATGGAGAATTTTCTCCCAAGGCATTCTTGTTTCTTTAGTGCTGTTTATAATTGCAGTCCAACTAATTGATTGGAAATATGTTACATATATTTTAGAAGTTTGTGTCTCTCTTAGGGCCCCAGGTAGTAATCGAGATTAGTTAGAATGTTCTTAATATAGTTCTTAAATAAAAGCCCAAAGGTAGGTTATTTTTCCATAGTTTCCTTTCTCTGATTATATAAAACAAGACTTGAATGGTTCAGTTCATTTGGATACAGTTAATTGTTTGGTTAATAGGTTGACTTTTTTTTTTTTTTTTTTGCCATCCTGCAGCATATGGAGTTCCTGGGCCAGGAATCAGATCCAAGCTGCAGTTGCAACCTAAGCCACAGCTATGGCAACACCAGGTCCTTAACCCAATGAACGAGGCCAGGGATCAAACCCTCATCCTCACAGATACTAGTTGGGTTCGTTACCACTGAGCCACAGTGGGGACTCCCCAAATTGCCATTTAGATGGGAAGATGTCTGTTCTTCACCACTGTCAGACAGGGCATGGTCACTATTGCTAACTCTTGCCATAATGTCTTCCTGTCGTGTGCTACACACTTTTAAGCGTTATATGGTGAATATGTATCAACGATATATGGTGTATTAAAATGGGAAAATGGGACAGTTATATAGGAAAGCATCAAAGGCAGAAGGAAGTAAAACTTGGAAAATTTTAACGGTGGCCTCAGAAATAACAGTGGCAGCCAGAGTAAAGACGTTCAGAGGTGGGATGACCTGTTTTCCGAGCTTCAGTTTGGCTGAGCAGTAGGCTTGTATACATCCCTCTGCTTGTGCACAGGAGGCCTGTTTAAGTATAAAAGACAGTCACATGCGTTGCATTAGTCTTTTCAACCCAAACTCCAGTGTTGACAATGGATCCAAGTGTCGTCTTTATGAACGTAAGGGGGAAAACATTAAGAACTCCTAGGTTGTCATTTCAGAGGTCATATAATTGACTCTTTGAACTATTAATCTGAGTAATAAGGTCCTCAATGCTGTATCTTTATTTTTTTATTCGATGCTCATTCTAAGAGACCAAATACAATTACTACCGCATTCTCCTTTTAAATAAAAAATGAATAGAAAAGAAATGAGGGGGTTAGTGGGTCCTTTTAACAGGTCTGGAAGCATGCTCATCCAGAGCCATTACTCTAGGAGTATATGTCCATTTACCTAATATTTACCACACTAAAAGTGACCTTACTGCTTTAATTTTATGCTCTCTAGAAAAGGAAATCCTATTACTCTCCTCAGATGGACCTTTTAAAATACTTAAAAGCCTTTTAGAAAATTCTTCCTATTAGCTACCCTAAATCTTTTCATTTAGGTTAAAAATGGCTTTTTTTTTTTTTTTTGTCCTGAGTAGTAGAAAAATGAAAGCGTCACCAGTGAAGTCTAGTCATGTTTCCCATATTATTTTTGTCCCTCTTTAATTATTTAAGAACTGTTTGTGGTATTCTAATATTAGGAGAGTAAAATGAAAAGCTTGCATATTCATTTTATGATTTATGCATCTCAGTATTATACTACTGTGCTCTCATTTTAAACAGACTATATTACCGAGTTAAGGGCAACTTCTTATTATAGCTTTTAGATATATTTTGGTCATATGCTATTTGTATAATAACTAATCCTTGCCAACTTTGTGTTTGTGCATTTTATCTTTCAACCTTAATGTGAAACTCTGCGATTATGCTTGTGAAATGATTTTCTGCTTCATTTTTCAATTTTTCAAAGTTTGTTTTATCATTTTATCATTTGAAAATTTAATGATCATGATGATCTTCCATCATTTGGGTTATTTGTGAGAATGTTAAACTATCTAGATTTTGGGTTTGTATAATAGCATAACAATTCTATTTTATTTTATTTTATTCTTTGGTCTTTTCTAGGGCTGCACCAGCAGCATACGCAGCGTATAGAGGTTCCCAGGCTAGGGGTCTAATCGGAGCTGTAGCTGCCGGCCTACGCCAGAGATGCAGCAACTCGGGATCGGAGCCATGTCTGCGACCTACACCACAGCTCATGGCAATGCCAGATCCTTAACCCACTAAGCAAGGCCAGGGATCGAACCCACAACCTCATGGTTCCTGGTGGGATTCGTTAACCACTGAGTCACTACAGGAACTCCTTTTTCTTTTCTTTTCTTTCTTTCCTTTTTCTTTTTTACTATTTTAGATAAAGTGAAGTTGCTTTTAAAATCCAGTGTTCTTATTCTAGGCTATTGGTATGGAATAGAGCTTGAGAAACCCCACGGCAAGAATGATGGTTCAGTTGGAGGTGTGCAGTATTTTAGTTGTTCCCCAAGATATGGAATATTTGCTCCCCCATCCAGGGTTCAAAGGTAAGAACAATGAAATTTATGTTCATTCACAAGAACTTTTTGTAATGCACAGTGGGTTTTAGTAGAGTCCCCAGTTTTTTGTTTTATAAAGATGTGCACTGACTCTAGCCCATGTCTTCTTTCAAGGGGTTAACCAACCACCTTCTTCAGAGGGAAGGCTCCTGGGAAGCTAAATTTGCTTTGCTGAGGATTTGGAATTTTAAAAGCCTCCTTTATTCCTCATTTGCAAACCCTATGAGTATGTGTAGGCTATTAGAAGTGGCGTTTGCAGCTAAGAACAGTGAGAGCAGCAAGCTTAATCTGTCATGCAAACAAAAGTAAAAATGCTCTCTGATTGCTTCAGTCACATCCTAACTACATTAAATTTCCTGCCAGCAGGCACCCCATTCATTCTCCTACAAACCTAATGGAACCAAAATGGCTTTTTCCTCTGATTTCTTTAGTTTTCAAAAATAGATAGGCAGTAGATCTTTGGGGGAAGTGAAGCTTCAAGGATTTATAGATAATATACCTCCTCGGAGTTTCCTCTGAGGAGAGGACACTTTTGTACCGGCTCAGTCTGGTTTTTAAAAAATAAGTTGAGCAGAAAGTAGTTCTCATGAAATTCCAGGTACCATTATGTGAAATGACTTCATGTGCTGAAAGTTGGCTTGGCATAACTTTCCAGTGGCGGGGAACTGAGATACTGATCTTTAAATAGGAAATAGCATGTATGGTGTAGTCACGTTCATGAGATCAGACCTACCATCTCAGGGAGGCCTGTCCCGTTCCCTTCCAGCTAGACTGTGTGACTAGCTCCTGGCAAGTTTAACAGTTTTTACATCCATTTTCTTTTCACTTTGTTTTTCTCATTGAACAGTTACATATAATTTTTGTGTTCATTTTCTTCTTTTATGATGTACTTAATATAATTCTCTTCTTATTATTTATGATTTGATAGCATTTAACATGTAATACTTTGCAGTTTAGAAAGTACCTTCACTTAAATGTTGTTTCATCTGATCCTGCTAAGTATTTGGTCAGGTAAGCTGGATGAGAATAATTACAGATAGTCCCTGGCTTATGATTGTTCAGCTCATGATTTCTTGGCTTTATGATGGTGCAAAAATCATCAATTGGTAGGAACTGTACGTTGAACTTTGAATTTTTGATTGTTTTCCCCGGGCTTGCAATACGCAGTCTGATATGCTGTCGTGCTTCTGGGCAGTGGCCTCGAGCCACGGCTCCCAGTCAGCTTCGTGGTTACAAGGGCGAACAACCCATACACTTAGGACCTTTCTGTACCCACACAGCGTGTTTTTCACTTTTAGTACGGTATTCAGTGAATTACAGGAGACATTCAACATTTTGCTGTAAAACGGGCTTTGTGGTAGATGGTCTTGCCCACCTGTAGGCGAACGTAAGTCTTCTGAGCACATACAAGGTGGGCAGGACTAACCTGTGATGTTCAGTGGGTTCGGAGATTTAAATATGTTTTCAGATGAAGATAGGTTTGTTGGGACGTAGCTGCATTGTAAGTTGAGGAGGATCTGTACACACATTTATTGAGCATTTAGTAAGTGACAAGCTGTGCACCACGTACTTCATTACTGTCCCCAGACCTGGCGGGTGTAAGGTATCATGATCATTCCAATTTTGCAGGTGAGGAAAAGTTGCAAGAGATATAGTGACTTTGCTAAGGCCGTATAGCTAGTATAGGGGATGGAACTTGCTCTCTATCATCTTAGGTTCACTAGCTGGTAGCGGTGGAGAGGGGGGAGTCTGTGAATTAAACTCACAACAGGCAGATGAACAGTCATACACTTTTATTAAATTTTAATTTTATGTGCAGGGAGGCATCACAGAAAGCAGTGAACGCCCAAAGGAATGGTGAGATTGGAGAATTGATAGACCATCCTAACAGGAGAAAGGAACGGGGAGAATGGCCACTAATGGGAGAGCAGGTGATGTTTAGGGAAGATCAGCGGGCACTTAGGAACGTGGATGGGGATGTCACAGTTTGCGACAGTGTCTGTCTGGGTGTGATGTTAACTCCCCGTCTTTCCTCCTGTGATGAGAGTCAGTCTTCCCTGCTTGATGAAACCCCTGGGGAGGGCATTTATGACAATTGAGTTCTTTTTTTTTTTTTGAAGATCTGTTTATGCAGATAAAGGGAATTCAGAGATAGCCCCTTCCTGCGTTGGTTGATTTTCAGATGTCTTCAGCTCAAAATAACCCTTGTGTCAGGGCTGCAAGTTCGGGCTGGGGTATTTTGCTCTCTCATGCTTGTTAATGGTGGAGCCAGACTTAGCCCAGGTTTGCAATTTTGTTGTCGTTTTCTCCTAACCCTTGCAGTTTGCCAGGGGGTTTTTGGTAGTTATTTTGTAAATGAAGAAAAAGAGGTCCTAGCTAATAGCACTTACATGTGTTGGCACTGTTTGAAGTGCTCTATGTGTTATTTACTCCCTGCAGCAGCCCTGTGTGTCAGGTACTGTAATGATCCCTGTTTCACAGGTGGGGAAAGTAAGGCACAGAGAGGTTAAGTGAGCTGTGTAATTGTGCACAGCTCCCTAGCTAGTGGGGATTTGAGCCCAGGTAGTCTAGAATCAGAATGTGTGCTCTTAACCATTACCCTATACTGGTTTAAAGAGGCTCAGTGACTTTCTTCAGGACCAATATCTTCTAGATTGATTTGGGAATGAAATCCATACTGAATCACCAGTCAGCCTTCTGGATTCTCATATTACTTTGAACAAATCTTCATTAACACATTGCTACAGCCTCTTAAAAGTTTTATTTGTCTCTTAGTCATGAGGACTGGAGTTCTTTGTTTCATGTTTAATGACTCAAAGAACATAGTTTGGCATGTTGTAGGCACAGTAAATATTGATTAAATCCCATTCAGTTTTTTTTTTTTTTTTTTTTTTATGCTGTAACAGCTTCCTTCTTTGTTACATTGTAAAGCCACTTTCTCTCTCCTGGCTTTATCTTCTTTTTCTTGCTTTGTTTATGGCACACATATTTTTTACTTTTTAATTTTTTTTGCCATCTATTTGGTCTTCCTTAAGGTGATTCATTTAAAAGCAGCCTCCTTGTCTTAGAAGAAGCAGGGCTCTCTCTCTAAATGAACTGCTGTCTCTATCCAGCTGTCTTCCTGTCATCTTCTGATTGTCTCATTCATCATCATCAAATACTATTAAGTGTCTTTTAGCACTTTGTGCTGTGCTAGGCATTCTATAAGCAAATAAAACAGACATGGTGCCTGATTTTGAGGAGTTTCTAATTTAAACCAGCTTTGGAGCTCTTTAAAGACACCACTGATCTTTAAGAAGGAAGAATTTTAAACTAGGGACTCTTGAGAACAGTCCGTCTCGTGGTGACCATCACAGCCTCACCTTACATTGCACTCCTCCGCAGATTGTAGCTGAGCTGTTTTTAACATTTCCATTAAAAAAAAAAAAATGTGCCTCCTGTCCCAGAGCCTTTACACAGGTTATTTCCTCTACTTGGATGGCTTTCTGCTGTCACTCAACTATCATCTATGTAGTTAATACTTTTTCTTCTGTTAATATATATATATATATATCAACCACTATTTCTTTAGAGAAATTTTGAGACTCCCTGACTTGATCGAATCATTATCTGTCTATCTATCTGTCTGTCTATTTTTTGCTCAAGTGGTTTTTATCAGCATAGTGGTAATTTTCTTATTTTTAGTTCATGCCATTAGGTACTTATTGCTAATGAACTGATCACTTCTAGAATTAAGTTCTCAACTCTCCATCACAACTTAATTCAAGTGTCTGTCCTCTTCATCAAGTCATATTCTTTGCTTTCATTAGTCTCTCATTGATTGCTGTATGTTATATAGTATGTAAAAATGATGCATGTGAATTACAAGATGAAATTGCAAATATTGCAAGAGTTGCAGGATTTCTTGATGGTAACAAGGTGTGCTGGCGCAAGTGATTGACAGAGTGAAGGCTTTAGGTCAGTAAACGATTGGAAGAAAATGAGAATGGCTTAGGATTGGCTTTTTAAACATAAAGAATGAATTGTATATATAAAAAAAAGACTTGTTGGGAAAGTGACCCTCATGATTGTGCTCAAAGTCAAGTATAAAATAAAAGATGTTGAATTGTATTAGGCGAACAGTTTTATCAGAAAAATCATATATATGCATAGCCTCAGCTGATATTTTTTAATATAAAAATGTGATGCTTTTACTATAATTGTAACATTTAAATCTGACAAATCTAACATTTGTTAAATTTAACACAAACTTTTCACATTTTTTTAGTTTCATCTTCGAAGATAAAGCTTCAAAGAAACAAAGTCATGCCCCTGTTTGCAATGAAATGAATTACTTTGAAATTGTCTTTTCTGTATTAATTATCCTCACACAACAAAGGCCTCTTCTGTCAAATTTTTGCCTGTTTCTGGTGCTAGATTGAAGTTCACTCCTGGCTCATAATAGATGCTCAGTAAATGTTTGCTGAATGAGTGAAATACGAAATAACCATTGGCTTTGAAACGCTCAGTTAGGTGCCCGTCTTAAATCTGAAGACCAGCTGCTTCTGATGACATTTGCTTTACGTGTTTTGTTCACAGAGTAACAGACTCCTTGGATACGCTTTCAGAAATTTCTTCAAATAAACAGAATCATTCTTATCCTGGTAAGATTACACAGTTTTATATTCCCAACCATTATTCCTTTGCTTTTATTCCTTGAAAAATTTTTATTGTGAAGTGTCTGTGTATACACAAGAGTGTGTGAAATATGTCTGTATAGTTTATGAACCATAAAGCAACATCTCTTACCCGTTCTATAGCTAAAGAAGATGATTACCGGTACGGACTGTAGAGACACTTGAATATTATCCCCCTGTCTCATCTGCCTCCCTTTTCATATACCCTGTCCTCGGCTTATGCTTCTTGAATTTTATGTTAGTTATTCCCTTGGTTTTCTTCATGTCTGTCCCCCATATGTCGATATGTCAATAAATAATATGTTTAGTTTTTCTTATTGTTCGCTATTTTGTTATTTAGTGTTCCATTAAAAGACATTGTTGATCCTATATTTGATGGATATTTGGGTTGCGTGTTGTTTTTAACTATTAGCAGCTATGCTGTTGTGCACATTTGCAGATGTTTGTCTAGGATTGCCAGGCACGGGCTGTCTGCATCTTCACCCTTCCTCAGTGTGTCAGAGCATTCACGCGGGCAGTGGATAAAGTCTCTGTTGCTCCTCCCCTCACCAACACTGGTCTTGTTTGATTCAGGAGTCTTTGCCCATCTGATGGATGTAACTGTTGTATCTCCTTGTGGTTTTACTGTGCATTTTTCAGATTACAAATGAGGTTGAGTCTATCTTCATGTTTATAGATCACATACATTTCTTCTCTTACGACATGCCTTTCCAAGTCTACTGCCCACTTTTCTTTTGGCTGGTTTGTTTTTATCTTGTGAGTATGTAGGTTTCTTTATATATTCTGGACACTAATATTTTGTTAGTTTTGTTTGTTGCAAATATCCTTCCGAGTTGTTAATTTGTCTCTTGCCCCCCCCCCCCAAAGCTCCTCCCTTTTTTGGCGTCTTTTGAGGAGCAGTTCTAATTTTTAAGTAGTCAAAATAGCAAGCCATTAAGTTTTTGTGTGTTTTATCTTAAGAAACCTTTTCCTAAAATAGCTACCATAAAGCTCATTTCCTACATTGCTTTCTAAAAGTTTTTATATTTTTGCTTTTCATATTTATCAATTTACCTGGAATTGATTTTGTATATAGTAAGGATCTGGTTTTATTTTTTTCCATATGGATAACCACCTATGAAAGAGTGATTTGTTTAATACCAATTCTTAAACATTTGTTAAAATTAATTTTATGGCCCATGGATTTTTGCCATTCTGATAGGTGTGTTTTTAGGTATCTTGTTTTAATCTGAAATTCTCTAATGACTTTTGAGGCCATATTGGTTTGCATAACAAAGCATAACAAAGTACCATGTGGGTGGCTTAAACAGCAGGAATTTATTTTCTCAGAATTCAGGAGGCTGGATGTCCAAGATCAAGACGTTGCAGGGCTGGTTTCTTCTAAGGCCTCTCTTGCTGCCTTGGAGATGGCTCTCTTCCTCCCAGTCTTCACAGGGTCTTTTCCTCTGTGTGTGTATGTGTCCTCTTCTCTTCTTGTAAGGACGTTGGTCATGTGGCTTAGGGCCCCACCCACCTGGTCTCATTTTAACATAGTTACCACTTTAAAGGCTCTGTCTCCAAATACAGTCATGTTCTGAGGAACTGGGGGTTGGAACAGCGACATCTGAATTTTAGTGGTGGGGGGACACACACAGTTCAGCCCATAACAGATGTAGAGGATCTTTGCATATGCTCATACGCTATCTCTGTGTCTTCTTTGGTGAGGTGTCCATTCATATCTTTTTCCTATTTTTAAAAGGTGTTTTTAAGTTTTAAGAGTGCTTTGTATATTTTAGATTCTGGACTTTTATTAGGATGTGTTTTGCAAATATTTTCTCTCAGTCTGTGGCTTGTCTTTTCATTGACTTAACAGTGTCTGTCACAGAGCAGAAGCTTTTTATTTTAATGAAGTTCAGGTTTATCAAATTTTTCTTTCATGACTTATGCTTTTGGTGCTGTATCTAAAATGTCATCACCAAACCCAAAGTCACTCTGATTTTCTCCTGTGTTATATCTTCTACAAGTTTTGTGTTTTTGCATTTTACATTTCTATCTATGATCCCCTGTAAGGTCTACGCCTAAATTCATTTTTTTTTTTTTTGCATGTGGCTGTTTAGTTGTTTGAGCATATTTGTTGAAAAGACTGTCCTTTCTCCATTGAATTGCTTTTGCTCTTTTGTCAAAGATCAGTTGACCATGTTTATGTGGGTCTATTTCTAGGCTCTCCATTTTGTTCTCTTGACTTATTTGTCTTCTCTTTTGCCAGTACCACACTGTCTTGATTACTGTAGCATTATAGAAATTCTTCAAGTTTAGTGGTGTTAGTATTCTGACTTTGATCTTCTTCCTCAGTATTGTGCTGGTTATCCTTGGCTTTTTGCATTTCCATATAAACTTTGCAAATGGTGTGTTGATGTCTACAAAATAATTTGCTGGGATTTTGATTGGGATTGCATTGAATGTGTCGATCAACCTGGGAAGAACTGACATCTTAACAGTATTGAATTTTCCTGTCAATTAACATGGAATAATATGTTTCCATTTATTCTGGTCTTTAATTTATTTCATCAGAGTTTTGTAATTTTCCTTATATAAACTTGGTACATGTTTTCTTAGATTTATACCTACATGTTTCATTTTTAGGTGTTAATGTAAGTGATACCGCTTTATAATAATTTAGGTGTTAATGTAAGTGATACTGCTTTATAATATTCCTTTTACCTTATATCAGCTTTCTTGTGGTTACGTATTTGCCTAAAAAATCTTTTTTAAGCCATTGCTTTAACCTTTCTATGTCCTTATATTTGGAATATTTTCTAAATAGAATATAACTGGATTTAGTTTTTTTAAATATGGTCTGATAATATTTTCCCTTTAACCTGAGAGTTTCACCTATTTATGTTCATTTTAATTACTAATATATTTGGATTTATTTGTTATGGTATTTGTTTTCTAATTTTGCAACCTTTTTGTACTTAAATGCTTTTCTTTCTTGACTTCGTTATGGCTATATTCCTGCCTCCCCCTTTTTTTTCCATTTCATTTTCTACTTGTATAAAAGTAACACTCTATGAATATGCTTCTTAGTAGTTACTCTAGGTACTTTGACATACATACTTCACAAAGTCTAAAGTTAATCATTATGTTTACTCTTTCCCAAATAATAGAAAATCCTTAGGAACTGAGTTACTCAGTTTCTATTTTATTTTTCCCACAAGTTTCACATTATTTTAATAGCTTTTGTATAATCAATATTTATTTAATGTGCTCACACTTATTTACCAATATCTTTAGTCATTAATCTTCAGAACTTCTACTTGAAGTAATTTTGTTTTCTACCTCATCTGTATTACTAAAAATTTCTTTTAGAGAGGGTTTGTCAAAAGCTCTGTTTTTGTCTGTCTTTTCTAATGATAGTTATACTGGGTAAAACTAAAAATTGGTAGAATTTTTAGTTTGAAAGATAATTTTCTCCCTGCACATTGACAATATAATTCTACTGTTTTCTGTCTTCTGTCAATTTTTTGAGAAGTCAGTTATTGTTTGTCTAATCCATACCATTTTATGTGGTTTACCTTCTCTTTTTTGACTACTTTTTTGTTTTTTTTTTCCCCCACACCCATGGTATGTGGAAGTTCCCAGGTCAGGGATTGAACCCACCACCACAGTGACGTGAGGCACAGCAGTGCCAATGCCTGGTCCTCAACTGCTAAGCCACCAGGAACTCCCTCTTTTTAACTGTTTTAAAGATCTTGTCTATTTCTTTATGTTCTACAGCTTTACTGTGATTGTGTCCAGATGGAGATTTCCCTTTGTTGGTTCCGTTTGGCATTTCGGGTCTTCCTGAATCTGGGAATTAGTATCTTTGAATAATTCTGTAAAATTCTTGCCCATATACTGAAAATATTTCTTTGTTGTCATTTTTTGAAACTCTGATGAGTAGTATAGTCTACTTTTCATTTTCCCATGCCTCTTCCATATTTTCCACAGCTTTGTCTCTCTGGACTGCGTGCTGGATATCTTTAGAGTTATCTTTCTGTTTCTTGATTCTTTCTTGAGAAAGAATATGTTTATTCTGCTGTCTCATCGGCTGCAGAGTTTTTTAATTACACATTCTTTATTTCTTTTTTATTCTGGTAAATCTAGTTGCAAGTTTTTGTCACTTATTTTTCCTCATATTTTCAAGTTTTTCTTTTATGCTATCAACCATTTCTTTTATCCTTACCTTTTATGTTTAATAATTTGATACCTGTGACATTTGTGGATCTGATTCTGCCATCTATTTCTGGCGAGCCTAACTTAGGGCACCTTCTTTCCTTATATGTTTTGTAATTGATTATTGTGAAATGCTTCTTTCACTTAGATTGAATGTATGGAGATTCTTTGAAGTCTAGGTTGATGCTTCCTGAGAAGATTATACAGGCATACACCTTCTTTGATTGTGCTTTCCTTTTTTGTGTGTGCTTCTCAGATATCGTATTCTTTTACAAATCGAAGGTCTGTGGCAACCCTGCCTTGAGCAAGTCTGTTGGCACCATTTTCCCAACAGCATTTGCTCACTTCATGTTTCTGGGTCACACATTGGTAATTCTCACTATCTTTCAAACTTTTTCATTTTTATTATGTTTGTCATGGTGGATCTGTGATCCGTGATCTTTGAAGTTACTACTATCATTGTTTGCGGCATTATGAACTGCGCCCATATAAAATGACAAGCTTAATAAACACTGTGTGTGTTCTGACTGCTCCACTGATGGCCATTCTCCCATCTCTCTTCCCATCCTCAAGCCTTCCTGTCCCCTGAAACACAATAATATTGAAAGTTGGCCAGTTAATAACCATATGATGGCCTCTGAGTGTTCAAGTGAAAGGAAGAGTCCCATGTCTCTCACTTTAAATCAAAAGCTAGAAATGATTAAACTTATCGAGGAAGGCATGTCTAAAGCCCTCTTGTGCCAAACTGTTCACCAAGTTGTAAATGCAAAGGAAAAGTTCTTGAGGGCAGTGAATGCACAGATGATAATAAACAGCCTTTTTGCTGATATGGAGACAGTTTTTCATGGTCTGGACAGAAGATCAAACCAGCAACAACAGTCCCTGAAGCCAAAGCCTAATCCAGAGCGAGACCCTAGTTCTCCAATTCTATGAAGGCTGAGAGAGGGGAGGAAGCTGTAGAAGAAAAGTTTGAAGCTAGTCGAGGTTGGTTCATGAGGTTTAAGAAAAGAAGCTCCATAACATAAAAGTGTAAAGTGAAGCAGCAAGTGCTGATATGGAAATTATCTGAAGATCTAGCTAAGATCATTCACGAAGATGGCTTCACAAAAAAATGGGTTTTCAGTGTAGATGAAACAGCCTTTCCCGCCCACCCACCCCCACCCCCTGGCTTTTTAGGGCCACACCTCTGGCTAGGAGTCAAATTGGAGCTATAGCTGCTGGCCTACGCCAGAGCCACAGCAACGTGGGATCTGAGCCACATCTGTGACCTACACCACAGCTCACAGCAACGCCAGATCCTTAACCCATTGAGCAAGGCTAGGGATTGAACCAGTGTCCTCATGGATGCTAGTCGGGTTTGTTACCACTGAGCCACATCAGGGACTCCCAAAACAGCCTTCCATTGGAAGAAGATGCCATCTAGGACTTTCATAGCTAGAGAAGACAAGTCCATGTGAGACTTCAAAGGACAGGCTGACTCTCTTGTTAGGGGCTCATGCAGCTGGTCACTTTAAGTGGAAGCCAGTGCTTAATCACCATTCTGAAAATCCTGGGACACTTAAGAGTTATGCTAAATTTTGGGGAGTTCCCGTCGTGGCGCAGTGGTTAACGAATCCGACTAGGAACCATGAGGTTGCGGGTTCGGTCCCTGCCCTTGCTCAGTGGGTTAACGATCCGGCGTTGCCGTGAGCTGTGGTGTAGGTTGCAGACCCGGCTCAGATCCCACGTTGCTGTGGCTCTGGCGTAGGCTGGTGGCTGCAGCTCTGATTCGACCCCTAGCCTGGGAACCTCCATATGCCGCAGGAGCGGCCCAAGAAATAGCAAAAAAGACCAAAAAAAAAAAAAAAAAGAATTATGCTAAATTTACTCACCTGTGCTCTGTAAATAGAACAATAAAGCCTGGACGACAGCACATGTACTTATAACATGGCTTACTGAATATTTTAGGCTTGCTGTTGAGACATACTGCTCAGAAAAAAAGATTCCATTCAAAATATGACTGCTTATTGACAATGTACCTGGTCACCCAAGAATTCTGATGGAGATGCACAATGAGATGAATGTTGCTTTATGTCTGCTAATGCAACATCCATTCTGCATGGATCAAAGAGTAATTTTAAGACTTCCAACTCTTAGTATTTACTTCTTTTTACTTTTAGTATTTACTTCTTAGTATTTACTTCTATTACTTCTTAGTATCTACTTCTTTCCAACTCTTAGTATTTACTTCGAGTAAGGCTGTGGCTGCCATAAATAGTGATTCTTCTGATGGATCTGGGCAAAGTCTTTTGAAAACCTTCTGGAAAGGATGTACCATTCTGGTACCATGCAGAACATTTGTGATTCATGGGGAGAGGGCAAAATACCAGCGTTAAAGGGAGCTTCCAAGATGTTGGTGCCAATCCTCATGGATGACTTTGAGGGGTTCACGACTTCATTGGAGGAAGTGACTACAGATGTGGTAGAAATAGTAAGAGAATTAGAAATGGAGCCTGAAAGGTGACTGAATTGCTGTAACCTCATGATAAAACTTGAACAGATGAGACGTTGCTTCTTATGGATGAGCATTAAAAAAAAAAAAAAAAAGTGGTTTCTTGAGATGGAATCTACTCCTGGTGAAGATGCTATGAAAATTGTTGAAATGACACAAAAAGAATTTGAATATTAGATAAACTTAGTTGATAAAGCAACAGCAGGGTTTGAGTGAATTGATTTCAATTTTGAAAGAAGTTCTACTGTGGGTAGAATGCTATTGAAGAGCATTGCATGCCGCACTGAGACATCATTCATGAAAGAGTCAGTCAGGAGTTACTGTTGTGGCTCAGCAGGTTAAGAACCCGACTAGTATCCATGAGGATGTGTGTTCAATCCCTGGCCTCACTCAGTGGGTTAAGGATCTGGCATTGCCATGAGCTGTGGTGTAGGTTACAGACGTGGCTCAGATCTGGTGTTGCTGTGGCTGTGGCATAGACCAGCAGCTGCAGCTGGGATTTGACTCCTAGCTTGGGGACTTCCATATGCCACAGGTGTAGCTGTAAAAAGAACAACAACAAAAAAAAAAGGAGTCAATCGGAGTTCCCGTCTTGGTGCAGTGGTTAACGAATCCGACTAGGAACCATGAGGTTCCCCTCACTCAGTGGGTTAAGGATCTGGCATTGCCATCAGCTGGGATGTGGGTCGCAGATGTGGCTCGGATCCCGCGTTGCTGTGGCTCTGCCGTAGGCCTCCGATTCGACACCTAGCCTGGGAACCTCCATATGCCGAGGGAACGGCTCAAGAAAAGGCAAAAAGAAAAAAAAAAAAAGGAGTCAATCAATGTGGCAAACTTCACTGGTGTCTTATTTTAAGAAATCACCACAGCCACACCAGTTTTTAGCAACCACTACCCAGATCAGTCAGCAGCGGTTGAGAAAAGCCCGTCCAGCAGCAAAAAGATTGTGACTCCCTGAAGACTCAGATGATGGAAAGCATTTTTTAACAAAGTTTTGTTTTGTTTTGTTTTTAGGGCCGCACCCACAGCATATGGAAGTTCCCAAGCTAGGGGTCGAGTTGGAGCTGCAGCCACCAGCCTTCGCCACAGCAGGATCCTTAATCCACTGGGTAAGGCCAGGGATTGAACCTGAGCCCTCATGGGCACTAGTCAGATTTGTTTCTGCTCCACCACAATAGGAACTCCCTAAAGCATTTTTAAATTAAGGTACATTGCTTCTTAGACTTAAAGCTATTGCATACTTAATAGATCACAGTATAGGATCAAAATAATTTTATATGCACTGGGAAACCAAAAAATGTGTGACTCATTTTGTTGAGATAATTGCTTTATTGTGGTGGTCTGGAACCAACCCTGCATTATCTCTGAGGTATGCCTGTATCTACTGCTGACAGTTGCCTAGAGGCACTGCCAACCCGGACTACTTTAATTTACATTCTCTGCAATGTTGTTGTTTTTATATTACACAGATAGAATGAATTTGGCTTATTATCACAGCTTTTCAGCAGAGAAAAATTTGCCTTCTGCACTTTAGGGTTGACCCGAGCCACTTTCCTTTGTCTTCATCCAAGCGGTATTTCATTTTATTTCTCATTTAACCTTACATTGAGGGTGCGCTTTTTGGGACCCTGTGCAGCCAGGGAGGGCAGTGCACTCCTGGGGTACAAGGTGGTATTGCTTTGGGGAGAACCTCTCATGGTTTTTCTTTCTGGTTTTGGTCTCTTTGAAATGGTGTCATTTGTGTGAGCTTAACAGTATTTTTTTAAAAAAAGAAATTATAGTCGTTTTAAATTACACTTGCTTCATTCAGGAGACTCATTCAGCACATCTGGTCTGCCATGACTGCCAGAACTGGAGATCCCATTCTTTTTTTAAAAACATCTTTTTAAAGATGTACCTTTTGTGAAGTCTTTTTTTATAACTCCGTCATTCGGGGATGCCAACAATCATAAGCCCTGAGATGTTTCCTTCAGTCTTTTAAATGATAGTGTTTTATAAGCCATTTTTATCCTTTTCTCTTTTTTCATATAACTTATTAAGATTATAATATTTGAGAGTGAAAAGATTCAGCTTTATCAATGTACAATTTGGTTTTGTTTGGTTTTCAGGAAAGTTTATAATAAAAACCTCCAAAAGTAATGCCACGATCTTAACTTATTCATGTGTGTGCCTAGTTTGATGAGAAAGGTAAGGTTAACCGTTGTCAAGAAATCTAAACTCCCGTTACCCTCTGTATGCACTTATTTGCTTTGCTTTCTATTTCCAGAGAAACCCTGGGTAAAATGGAATGTCTGCAGAAGAAACAATGAAAGATAACTTTTAACAAATACTGTGAATTTGTGATTTATTTTTTCCTCTTCTGACCTCAACTTTGATTTTTTAGGTTTTAGGAGAAGTTTCAGTACAACTTCTGCTTCCTCCCAAAAAGAGATTAACAGAAGAAATGCTTTTGCCAAGTGAGTATTATGAGGATTTATGAAAAACACCTTTCAAGATGAACATGACAGGATTCTATGAAGGAAGAAAAGTGGGATTTTGTATCTTTTACATTGCTTGGTAGAATTTTAACACTTAGGAGAAAAGGTGTGATGAGTCTATCAGTGAGAAGAGTTGTTCCTCCCTCCTTTGCAAGCTCGATTAAAAGTGTCACCAGTCACTAAAAGTAGTATACTGGATATTTTTTTCAAAGAGGTTTAGTAGGTAATAAAAGCTGGAGGAATTTATTTGTTGTGTTCTCATTGAATCGAGTGGATTGATTTGAAACTGTAATTTATTACTTAATTGAAAACTGATTTAATATTTTGGGCAGTACATGGAAGAAATGTCAGGCCTATTTGCTTACGGTAATCTTAACTATTATTTTAAAAAACACTCCCATTTTCTCTGGTAGAATTTATTGCTCAAAGGGCTTTAAAAAATTTTTTTATGGCTGTACCCTGGGCCTCCAGATATTCCTGGAGCAGGGATCAAGTCCACACCACAGCAGCGACCCAAGCCTCTGCAGTGATGATGCAGGATCCTTAACCCATAGAGCCACATGGGACTCCACCAAGGTTTTGTTGTTGTTGTTGTTCCTTTGTAGACAGAATTTCCTTTTCTCCTTTTCATTTATATTTATTTCCCCCAGGCCCACTTTACTCCCTGTAATAGTTTTCTGAGACTTGTAGAAACTTTATTACTTTTTCAGGAATATGAGGCACTTCTAGACTGATTGGATGAAGGAGTTCTTTTTTTTTTTTTTTAATTTTAAATCCTCCCAATTAATCCATGAACAGTGCCCTGGGGGGGGGGGTTTAGCTGAGTAGGGAAGTGCACTAGTGATGGGGCCCTAGAAGCCCCTAGACATCAGAGCCCATGCTCTAGAACTTGACAACAGACAGGTAGTTTGTGTGGTCACCCGGCATGAACTTATGCGGAGGCTCGCAAAGATCTGAAATTTCACTTGAGAACCCCTACAGGCCCTGAGGCACTGTGAGGTACTGTTTAGCAGGGTTGGGGGCGTCTTTGTTTTTTTCCCCTTCCTCAGAATCTTTACCAATTTTAAGATTTGAACATCGGTCTCCTCACTTAAGTAGGTGAAAAGAATTTAAGGGCAATTGGTTTATGCTCCAGTTTATCAAAGATATTTAAGAGTTCTTGGGCAGAATGGAAGAAGTGACTGAGAAGAAACAATCAGGATATAAAGGATTTTGAAGGGTGAGAGGTATCAAAATCAGAGATGTTGGTGAGTGATGAACATGAAACAGAGAAGCAGGGGAAGGAGAAAGATCTCAACAAGGTGAGGTGTTGACATGAGAAGGGAACAACCGGTACTTCTGTTGGTTTTCTTTGAAAAGAAAAATGAATGAAACTCTACTGATACTTTGCAAATTGACACTAGTACCTGTTTAAAAAAAGGAATAAACAGGGACTTCCCATTGCGGCTCAGTGGAAATGAACCTGACTAGCATCCATGAGGACGAGGTTTGATCCTGGCCTCGCTCAGTGGGTTAAGGATCCGGCATTGCCGTGAGCTGTGGTGTAGGTCGCAGAAATGGCTTGGATCTGGTATTGCTGTGGCTGTGGTGTAGGCTGGCAGCTGCAGCTCAGATTAGACCCCAAGCCTGGAAACCTCCGTAGGCCACAGGTAGAGCCCTAAAAAGACAAAAAAAAAAAAAAAAAAAGAAAAGAAATAAACATACTCAATTGAGGATATATAATCAACTTAAATTTTATTAATTTATTTTTTACTTATAAAATATGTGACCAAATGTTTGGTGATCAGTGTTAGAAGGAGCAAAAGAAAGATTTTAGGAGTTGCCAGGTCCTAGGAAACCTGTCGCTGATCTTAGGGGTAAGAGACATTTTTGTCATGGGGACGACCTTCTGCTGAGGGGACAAGGGTCACTGAATTCTGTGCTGATGTTCATCTGGAAGCGTGTTGTATTCTAAAGAATGTGGGTTGAAAAAAATGAGTTTCCATAACTGAGCATTTTCTTGTTTATTCATATGGAAATCAAAGATTCTTCCCGAAGACACAGGGAAAATCTAGTCAGCGATGAGGAGGATCCCTGGGGAAGAAACCTGTAGGACTTGGGCACAGGGCATGACTGCCCCGCGTGGGCGGAAGAGGACCGAGGAGAGGGAAGCAGCCGCCGGCCAGGGCAGAGGGGCCGCCCCGGATGGCGTGGTGAGGGGGTGCTGTGAGCGCTCTCCTTCAGAGGGAGAGGGGATGGAAGGGCTGGGAGCAGCTCTTCTGTCTTCCGAGTCTCAGGGTATCTAACACCGGACGAGCATGGGGGTAATAATGAAGACAGGGAGTCGTCGCAGGTGCCACCACCACCTGGTAGGCACGGGCTGCTCCCTCACACCCCTGGCGTCCAGCCTGCGTCCGTGGCCGCACCTCCTCCTCCTCCTCCTCCTCCCCTTAGCTCCGCCCTGTGTTTTTAGTGTCTGTGGAGCCAGCCTGTCCACACGAGGTATTTGGTCAGCTCAGGTTTGAATGTCTCCGGGCGGAACTGGGGATCCAGTCTGCCGCGGGTGCCGTCATGTCACCTCACGCATTTTCACTTCCTGCCCGGCCCCTAAAGCTTTTGAATTCTCAAATGCAGAGCCAGGTCCACACGGACTGGCCAGCATACAAAGGCCTGTCTGTTTTCCTGAATTTTCTCCTGCGGTAAAATCCTCATAAGTGACTAGCAGTTCACTAAACTCTGTGCTGTTAAAAAAAAAAAAAAAGTTTTAAAGTAACACATCGTCTATTTTGTTGCCTTGATTATGTCTCCTTCCGGTTTCTGTCTACTCATCTGTCAAGTTTACCCAAGTGTCACTTCCTCACTAAGGTGTCTTCCCGTGGACCTTAAGGGGAGATAGATTTCTCCCTCTTTTGTGCTCCTCCTGCACCCTCCACAGTCTTTATTGCACGATCTGTAACATTTTACAGATCACTTTGCATGCATGCCTGGAACCTAGCCCTGGACCTGTCATTTCATAGGTCATCAATTAATGTTTTTGAATGAGTAAACATAGCTCTCAGATATAGTGTAATTTCTAAATTTCTCACTTCCTGGGGTTTTTAAAGCTTTGACATAACTTGAATTAAATCCTTCTTATCGGAATGTTAGATCTTTACCAAAAGCATTAATTTTTAGCTTAGATTTTGCATTTCTTTATTCTTTCTTTCTTTGAAATTTTTTTGATTGTGAAAATGGATTGCACAAAATTTGAAAAATTATAATAAACTAAATGCAGACAGAGATTATAATTGTATCACTTAAGTGAGACTCACTATTGGCATTTTGTCATATTCTTTGCCAACTTTTTTCTAATGCGTGTATCTGAATTTTAAAGCAAAGTTTGAGGAATCATATTCCATATACCCTTTGAAAGAGTTTTCCCTTAAAATATCCTATATTCTTTAACAATTTTCCTCAGTGTGACTTTTGCAATGTTTTTAAAAACTGCTATGATGTGAAAACATTTTTCTGGCATAATAATACATGATAACTAATAATTTAACTAATAGGTGCCATACTTTTCAAATGTGTGTCTGTCTCCCTCCCTCCCCACCCATGTGTGTTCAGATAAATATCCAACTTTATTTTCTTCTAGTTTTCTTTCCAATTTGTGCATTTAACTCTTTGATCTATTGGGGATTTATTTAAACATGCAGTGAGTGGCAAGAATCATATTCTTTTTCTCCAAATAAATAACCAAGTTTTATAGCATTCCCAATTGGAATGTTTATTCCTGTCCCTCAGCTTTGAAGTTTTACTTCTTGTCATATATGAAATAATTGTATGTATTTTTCTAAAATGTCTTTCCTGTGTTGTTTAAAAGTATATTCTTATGCAGGGCCACATTGTTTTAATTACTGTAACTTTATAATTTAACGTAATGGCCTTGTAAATCTTTCCATATTATTATTTTTCAACCTTTTCTTAATGATTCGTACCCATTACGGGTGTGAGAGCCTGGCCTTTGTGCTTGGATGCCGTGGACGTGAGCCCAGCTCTCCTCTCTCTGACCTTAGGCAAATAGCTTAATTCTTCTTACCCTCAAATTCCCTTCAGTTAGAAGATAATATCTGCTTCACTGGTTTGGGTGGGGTTGGATGAGATAACGTATGTGAAGTGTTTGACACTTAGTGAGTGCTCGAGAAATGAAAGAGCCTGCCATTACGTGAAATGTGGAGTAATTTCATCAGGATGAAAAAAAATCACTTTTGGGAGGATTTATATATATACATATATACACACACACACACACACACACTGATATATATACACATACATATGTATGTGTCTGTGTTTCTATCCAGGAACAAAACTTTTTCACTTTGCTTTTGTGTACTCTAAAGATTTATACTTTTCTGACAGGTATTGTGTGTTTCTTTGTTAACTCTATCATTATATTTGTGCATTTGACATGGTAAATATTATTTTTCCATGACATTTTATAACCAGAATTGATCAGGTGTGGCAGAAGACAGGCTTTGGACCTCAGTTCTCCTGCCCATAGAATTCGAGGGCTCTTCTTTTCTCCAGAGTTGTCCATGGGAGGAAATGAGAATGTATTAAAATAACAGGAGTGAAATGAACTAGAAAACAAGCAGGACCCAGATTCTGCTCAGTCGGGGCCCCACACAGTTTTAGCAACAGGATCTTGTCCCCGTTCTGAGGTTGAGAAGAATGGGTGTCTCTTGGAGGAACAGTGGAATGGCTGGTGGGTGGAAAGTTCCACTGGAGTTGGCCTACGGATGACTGTTTGGGGAGGTCTCAGGTCATAGTGCAGCAGGGGGCTGGTCATGTTTCTGTTTGGGGTGAGATACAGGGTCGGCTACTTCCTGGGGATAGTGGAGGAAGCTCTGGGCAGTTTTGGCAGGAGGCCTTGGCTGGCCCCACGTGTGGCTTCCCAGGAGCTGTGTCATCAGGTCAGGCTGGTGGCAGGTGCTTGGAGGCAGTATGTCATATGTAATGCTTTGTTGTAGAGAAAAGGAGAGGGGTCCTGCTCCAGGCAGCAAGGGTGCACCCTAATGGTAGCGGGAAGGAGAGTGGTGAACCCTTTCATGTAAGTGGAGTTCATTTAGGGAGGTCTCTCTGTGTGTGTGTGTGTGTGTGTGTGTGCGCGCGCGCGCGCGTGTGTAGTTTCCAACATTGTTGCTTACCTGTTTTTAAAAATGGTTTTCAGGAGTTCCCGTCGTGGCGCAGTGGTTAACGAATCCAACTAGGAACCATGAGGTTGCGGGTTCGATCCCTGCCCTTGCTCAGTGGGTTAAGGATCCAGCGTGCTGTGAGCTGTGGTGTAGGTTGCAGACGCGGCTCGGATCCCGCGTTGCTGTGGCTCTGGCGTAGGCCGGTGGCTGCAGCTCCGATTCAACCCCTAGCCTGGGAACCTCCATATGCCGCGGGAGCGGCCCAAGAAATAGCAAAAAAAAAAAGACAAAAAAAAATGGTTTTCATGTAAAGAAATATTTGAAAGGTGAACAGAAGGTAATTTTAATTTACCACCACCAAAAGACTAGGTTGTTTTCGTTTTGCTTTATTACGTAGGTATAGGTGTGTTGTTTTCTAATTGCTATTTTGCGGAGGGCATGTGCATGTATAAATTGCTAGTGAAATCTTACATCCGTGTGAGGGTAGTGTTAACACCTTTTTGATGCTAAACAAAAGTGTATCCTAAGGTTGCTCTTTAGAATGAAAAACATCACGCTGTGACATCAAGGTCTCTCCTTTGGGAATGCGTCCGGCCGCCAGCAGGGCACATGGACCTGGCTCTCAAGCCTCAGAGTGTCTCTCCCGTTCCCTCTGCACAGGTCCAAGCCCGCGCTGCGCCGCAGCTGGAGCAGCAGCACCACGGGCGGCCTGGAGGGGCGCGTGAAGCTGCACGAGGGCTCCCAGGTCCTCCTCACCAGCTCCAACGAGATGGGCACCGTCAGGTACGTGGGCCCCACGGACTTTGCCTCCGGAATCTGGCTCGGACTGGAGCTTCGCAGCGCCAAGGGGAAGAATGACGGGGCCGTGGGAGACAAGCGCTACTTCACCTGCAAGCCCAACCACGGCGTCCTCGTCAGGCCGAGCCGGGTGACCTACCGCGGAATAAACGGGGCAAAGCTCGTGGACGAGAACTGCTGAGTTTAACTTCTGCCGTATCGAGTGAGCTCACGCACACGCTCAGACATAATATATACATATATAATATACACAGTATAAGATAAAGAGTCCATGACAGTTTATTTAGCCATTATTTAGAATTTCAAAACACGGTTATCTTCATAAAAACCATTACAACAATGCAGAGAGACTCCTTTAAAAAGCTAGAGGAACTGTGGGACGCACAGTCCTCTTAAACCAATTTCAAAATAAGCCTTTTTTTTTTAAATTTTTTTTAAAGCTTTAGACCCAAGAAAAATTCTGAGACTTGGGGCAAAATGTGCCATTAGGTGACTGGCCGATGTTGCTGACTCTGTCTCGTTTTTGCAGAGAAGGGTGGATTTTTCATGCGCCATAACGGTGAAGATTTTCACTAACTTTGGGGAACCTACGGTGTTCTCATGACCTTTCCTGTCAAGTGTTTTCAGAGCTTTCCTTTCTCTTTCTGTACCAACGAGTCGGTGAGCTGTCTGCCTGGGGCAAGTTTTCTGGTGGGGGTAAAGGTATTTGCCCCGAATGCCCCCCCTGCGGGCGCGTCACAGCCGGGAGGGGACCGGGCCCCAGCGGCTCCAGAGCTCAGCCTCCCGCCTGCCGCCAGTGGCCGAAGCTCCTCTTCTTACCCCGGGCACGGGCACGGACTGGTTGGCTATCCGAGCGGAGGCTAGAACAGGGTCTCCCGACCTTGGCTTGGGCTCTTTCCTCTCCACAGAGGGTGTCGTCTCAGATTTTTCTTCTGTTTTGGTGACTTCCTCATCCAGGTGGAAGTCAGAAACTCAGTTTCCAGGGTTATGAATTCGAGTCATGATTAGAACTTTTTGCACCTTATTGATTTAACTTCCTTACTGGACATAGCTATAAAACACACACATAGGAAGCACTTTGAAAAGAAAACATAATGCACTTTCCTCTTTGTGGAGAATTTGCCATCATCTCCTCCTGGGATATGAAACACATTAAAAACATTATATTTAGGACACAAGAGCAAATGAAGATGTGTTAAGAAGAATGTAGTAGTAATTTATTTAAATGTTTATGGGTTCTCAATTTTTTCTTTTATTATTCATAAAGCTGGTGTGTGTTTGCTATCATTGCTGTTCTCATATCTTTAATTGTTGCAGAATTCAGCCTGTTAAAAAGTTGCAGAACTGTACTATGTTGTTATTTTCTTTTTGAGCGCACGTTAACAAACTGAGCTTTGTCATAATAGAGCGATGTAATAATGCAGGCGGTTGTGCTGTGGGTATGTATTGAAGTTTATGCCTATATATATAAAGATTTATCTTTTATTATAGATATTTAGACTCTAAACCACCATAGAAATATCAGAACAGTTTGCTTTATAAGATTAAAGGCATCCTTCAGAATGGAGCTTGCTTTGTGCTTAGAAATAATACATTGAACTATTTTGCAGTATACTATTTAAAATCTAAACTCCGTTGCTTTGCTGCCTTTTTTAAAAAGTGTGAAATTTCAAATATTACTAGAGCTATTTTCCTGAAATACATTTGCAAAATAAGGCTGCTTTATAATTAAGGAATATTTTTGATTGAAGAAAATGACTGTACTGTGTTTCAAAAGTAAACTTATTTTATTATACAGTTTATTTCTTAAAAACTCTATTTATACGTTACCATGAAATCCATGACTACACTGAAGCTGGGGGTCCGTAATTCTTCCTGTTAAATATAAAACCCTGTAAGTTAGAAACAGTAATGCCAACAGTGAATTTATTTTGAGGTCAGAGAACCGCTTGTTCTCATGTTTAGATTAGAATCATTAAATCCATGTACTGTGTATGTCTACATACACTGTATGTCAAATGAGGTGTTTCCATTTGTGTTTTGCTTACGTCATTCAAAGATCACTTCTTGAGCATTAACAATAAAAAGGGACGCTGTTTTGGTTTGGAATGTTGTCATCGACCTGCCTGCAACTCTCCTTTTCTCAAGCACTCAGAGCACACATGCTTTTGTATTTAGCTTTTTTTTTTTTTTCTTACAGTGATGAGTTGGCTTTGTCTCATCCCTCTATGTAGAGTCTTAAAGGCACCCTGCTTCTATTCCGCAAATAAAGTGATGTTTTCAGGCACCCTCCTCTTGTATTGTTTTGATGGACAGAGAGCTATTTAAGGAAAAGAATGTCTTTCTGTGGTTTTCTAGAACTGCTTGTTTATTTAGGGGGGTATAGAACACTTTGCGTTTATAGATTAAAAAAGAATATATAAACAAGGATCTACATTCTACTAAAAGACTTTGTTTCTGTGTATTAAGGTAGTTTGGTGGGAGTATTTTTTTAAGAGCTTAAAACGTCTGCTACAGAATCTGAATCTGACCTGAGACCTTGCAGTCTTGGGGAGTCCCTTGCCCTGAATGGCCTCCCAGGCGCCTCAGCTGCTCTCACGGCTGATTTTTCTCCTTGGCATTTACCACCCCTCCATCAGGCGACACTTTTTCTCATTCCTTCTTCCTTCCCGCACTGGGCTGAGGGATGGATTTTGACAATGTTCACAGCTTCATCTCTGAGCCCTGGAATAACACTTGGCACCTCTACACGCCCTGGAAACGTTTGTGGAATAAACAGAGGCAGAGAGGCCCCCGAGAGTGTCAGGCGGAGGTAGTCTCTCCAGCCTCAGCCTTGGGAGACCAGGCCTGGAACGCGTCCATTTTGCTGGGTGAGGGGGGACAAAGGACAAGAGAGCTTTTTAAATCACGGAAGCCCATCGTGACCCCCAAAGAGTGACATGAAGAAGATAGATGTTGGGTGTCAGGGTAGACAGGCGGAAGGGGGCAGGAGAGACACAGTGGGGTCGCTTTCCTGCCCTTCTGTTTTCCGTGGGGTGGCTTCGCATCTCTGTTGTGGATGATGATAATTAAGAGAACACAGTAACGTGTGGTGTCTCGCATGGCGAGAAGGGACCGTGTCAGCCAGGGGTGCACGGCCCCGAAATGCAGAGCTTTATTTTGGATCTACCTAGTTAGGCTGTGTGATGATATTATTGAAGCCACATTGATCAATGGCTAGAGACCTAATGTGTTAAGAATTGTTTTTTTTTGTGTTTTTTTTTTTCTCTTTTTTAGGGCTGCAGGTGTATCATATGGAAATTCCCAGGGTAGGGGTCAAGTCGGAGCTACAGCTGCCAGCCTGCACCACAGCCACAGCAATGTCAGATCTGAGCCATGTCTGTGACCTACACCCCAGCTCATGGCAACACTGGATCCTTAACCCACTGAGCGAGGCCGAGGATTAAACCCACGTTCTCATGGATGCTAGTCAGGTTTGTTTCCACTGAGCCACGACAGGAACTCCAAGAATGGCTCTTAATTAGGAGATAGATCTAGTAATTTTAACTGTTCATTAGATATTTGTTTTCTAAATGATTGACTCAGAGACATATGCTGGGTATCACCACATGGCAAGCACGTAGGAGAATTTATTTTTCATTTTTCTTCATGCCCTTTGCTTCACTGCACTTATTTATATTACACACATAGTAGTTAATACAAAACTCACATTATCACATATATTTTTAGTAATTGTTTAGTAATATCCCTTGGTACATAGGCCTTTATTTACAAACAATGTCACATAAGCTGTTTTAATATACAACAGACATTCCTAATGGTGCTTGTGTGTGGGCTGAACAAGTGAAATAGGTCATGTTAAGATTTTATTACAAGCAGAGTGGGATGCCTTGGCAGAGGCAAAAATAATTCTTCCTAGCAAAATTTTTCCCATTGCTTCTTTTTATAGGAGGGAGAAAGAAGTGCATGTGGAGGAATCAGAGGCGATGGGAACCTAGACTGACAAAGCGTATTTTCATTATGCTTGTGGAAATGGACCTCCTTTCTGCCTTTTCCCTTGAGGAGAAAGGCACCGACGGGTGTGGGAACCTTTTCCCCTCTTGTCTTTTTAGAATATCATATAATGAATAGCATCTTCACCATAAGGCCGCGGCAAGTCTCATCATTTTGCAATTCAAATAGGGAAGTATGGTCGTGGTGCTGAGGAGGGCGCTGCGTTCTCAGTTGTGTTAGGAAGATACTCTCGGTGTTGAAATTGAGGCTGTTAGCTTAAAACATGACCTGTCCCCAGTCATCACTGCTGCCATCTTTAAAACAATCATAAATAGGGTTTAATTTCAGCTCTAAAATCCTAAATGAACCCAGACGTCAGGTTTGTTGCCAGAGTAGCTGTTCAGGTCTTGACATGCAGGCACACCCTGTATGCCTCTTTGTCCTCAGAGGAACTTGGTTTCCGGATTGGGTATTTAAGCAGAGTTGTCTGAATTGGACAAATGACATTAAATAGGGAGTCTCAGGAATCCGCTTGCCCCGAACCAAATATGATTTGGTGAAATGGAATTTCCCGCGTGCTCCTAGACCTTTCTTGATCTCCTAGAGGCTAAGTTCCTTCCACTCCAGCTCAACAGAGTCCATCACGGCATTGCTCCCAGTACCCTTACCTTCCTGAAGACGGAACTAATTATTTTTCACAGAAAAAAATCAGACTGACATGGAAATGAATCATGTTAAAATTATATGCACAGTTTCAAGCCATTCTTTTTATTCTTTCTCTAACATGACTCCCCGGATTCAGCTTAAATCTCCATCAACAGTATTCACGATGTTGGCTGTCCCTGGCAGTTGCTGTGAAGGATAGGTGTTACTATGCAATGTCTTTGGGAAAAATATCCTAAAATGGATTTTAAAACGAATTGTAATAGTCATAAAAAGTCCCATATTGAAGGTAGAGGAAAGTGGATTTTGCATTATAGACAATAGAGAAGAGGATTAACGTGAAATTTGCAGTCTCCTGAACTGAACCTGCCAGTAAAAATGGGTTTCTGGTTGTGTTGTTGCTGTTATTTTTGTTTTGGCCACACACACAACATGCACAAGTTCTCAGGCTAGCGATCAAGGCCAAACCACATCACTGACACCACCAGATTCTTAACCTGCTGAGCCTCAAGGGAACTCCAAAAATGGATTTCTAATAAGAATTTCAATAGATTATATATGTCAGTTAAAAATGGTATGCTTTTTTTCATGTGATTTTTTTTTTCATTTTCTTGAAGGGACCAGAATTTAGGGAATTAAGAAATGGCATGGTATTTCTTGAGGCCCCACTTCAGGGTCCCTGGTATGTGACAGAGGACAATCCAGTATCATGTTCTACTTTAGTTTCTTTTCTCAAACATCCCCAGCTGCTTACTGGTACATATATGAGGAAAAAGAGCTTAACCTCACTTTATTTCTCTGAGAGCTGTGAAATACCACATAAATATTGTTTTGAAATAATGCAAAATGATTAAAATTGGTTTTTCCCTCAACTGTTAGATGCGCTAAAACGTAGAAAACTCTGTGCAGTCTTCACTGTCTTCTCTTATGGTGGGACTCGGAGTTGGCTATCTTTTGGGGATTTCTAGATCCACTGTAAAGGTCTTAATTCGGGACGGGTTTCCAAAACTTGCCACCCAGTGGCAGCGGGTATCTCCGCAAACCTGAAAAGAGAGACTCTACCCAATCCAGTGGTGACTGGGAGAAAGGGCTCCTGTTACCAGGGAATTCCTCATCAAAACGCTCCCACGCTGCCTGCTCGGATGCCTGCCTCCAGACACCTCCTGGCCTGAGACGGGTGGCTTATCCTGGGCTTCGTTACTCTGGGAATGGGCACTGACAGAAGGTGCTTCAGATCTATCATCCAACGTTAGGTGCAGTAAAAGATAACCTTCGAGTGACAAGTTGTATGATCTTACTTTGCTAATGAGGCTGCTATTGTAGCAAATGTAAAAAAAAAAAAGAAATGAATGGTGTGAGGGTGAGCAGGAAGGTCATTAAACAGAGATGCTTCCCATAGTCCCGTGTCAGCTTTGCTTCGCTCAGGAAACCACCCCCAGAGGAACCTCGTAGTCCCGTGTCAGCTTTGCTTCGCTCAGGAAACCACCCCCAGAGGAACCTCGTTTTCTATGTTAATGATTTTATGAGTTGTTACAGAGTTCTTTGAAAAGAACAATAAACAGAGAACTGATGCTAAAATTCTTTTTGGTCTACTTTTGTATAAAGATTAAATATAATTCGGCTTACTGGGATTATGCACTGAATTAATTGGCCTTTGGCTCTGAATGAATGAAAAGTCTCACACACAAACACACACACACACACACACACACACACACACACACACACGCACACACGCGCGCACGCGCGCACACGCGCGCCTGAGCACACGTGCACATGCCATCATGTCTGCCAACTGTGGGCCAGATGTTTGGATTTTCCTTACACAGAGGTGAAGTCTTACACAATCAGACTTCAAAGTTGGAAAGGGGCCTTAGAGACCAAACTGCTCATGTTTTTCAATGAGGAAGCAAGAGTTTAAGTTGCTTGAGTCATGTGGGTAGGTAATTGCTGTCTAATACCTACATTCTTAACTCCTACTCAGCCTGCTTGCTGATTTTCAAATAACCGGTGAGTGCTAAACCATGCAAAAGAGTATAACCATCTGAGGTTTCTCAGTCTGATAGTCATCTGTATTGGTAAATAGCCTCTCCAAGTGTAAATGCTCTAAGGAGTGTTAATACATTGGCTGCGAAGGCTTAGTAAGTTCATTTAATAAGACCCCCTTGCAACTAACAGCAGCTGGAACTCACCTGCCCAATGAGCCTTTTAGTGATGGCGGGATAACTAATTGTGAAGAATTGCTTTCAGGGGGGCTCTAGGCCTTAGTGGATGAATGGAGCGGGCAACAGCTGGAGCACCTGTCAAGCAGAGGGTTCTGAGAGGTGGACCGGGGATGGCGCTGCAAATAGACTCGATACCTGCGGCTCTCCTGAGATGAGCCTGGTGGTGGCATCACTTACACGGAAGTCAGAGGTAACAAGCTTATTTACTGGACCCTGAGGGACGGGAGCGTCGTCGCTTTAGTGCTGTGGTTATAGTCTGTGCTCCTCCCTCCCCCCAACCCTAGGGCATATTCTTATTTACAGGGAGCTTTCCAAATTGTTATTGTTACGCTAGAGCTAAAAATAGCTTCGTACTTGAGTGGTGCGTTAAAAATTAAAAATTAAATACACCTACTCGGGACCCTGAATCAAAACAGAATCTTACTAGAAGCCTTACTATTTGTTCTCGATGATCATCTGTCATTTTAGGGCATCTCGTGGAGGATGATGGGAATGCTGGATTTTGTTGTGTATGTTCACGCAACAGCACAGGGAACCATCTGCTGTAGTGAAATTAGCAAAGTCAAACGGTATGTTCTTCGGGGACCCATTTAAAAAGTCATTAGCTAAAGACAGATTGACAACACACGTCATACAATTGCATGAATCTTGTCATCAGAAATCTGCTACTCAGAGTAGGCTGGATTCATATGCATTGTGTTTTAGGTTTATAAAGCTCATGTGAATTTTAATCCTGCTGTTACTGGAGAAACTTTATCAACATAGCCTGATCAATTAGAGCTTCTTAGAGGTGTGCCCCATGAATTGGATGTAAAAGCCCCACATTTCACAGAATAAAGTTAATCCATAGTTACACAAGATCTTACAGCTGTAGAATTTACCAAGAACTGTATGGAGGTGCCAGAGATTTTTAAAAAAAGTCATCGAATTGATTAGATATCTTCCTTTCTGTGATGCTTTTTTTTTTTTAACATTAAGTGTGGTAGAAAATCTTTACATTCTTTTGAGCTGAAAGGACTTGCTACTGTCATTAAACCAAGTGACAGATGACACCAACATGGCACGAATGGGAGAGCTGAGAGGGCCAGACAGGAGTGGTGGGGAGGGTGGATGTGGAGGCAAACAGTGACTTAGAAATTCCGCCCCCCCCGCCCCCGATCCCTTGGGAATTCTAGATGCGTGAGAGGGAGCGCTTGTGCTTTTGCACAGTTTATACTCACCCCGAGGGGCAGCGAGAAAGGGAACTTATTACCCTCATTTTGTATGTGGAGACACTGACGTACAGACAGGTCTGATAACCCGCGGAGTTATCAGACTCACTTCCTAACTGGGGCAAGAGAATCTGGTCTTTTAACTACTACGTAGATCTTACTCTTTCTGAAAAGTAAAGCTTATTCCTGCTCTTTCGATTTGCTGTAATTTTGAGGTGCCACATATTAACAAACCGGTCAGTCCTCACAAATTGCCACTTTTCCAGTGGAATGGGTATGAACTTCCAATGAGCTTCTTTATAGATGTGGAATATGAATAATTATACTAGCTTATGGTTTGATTAGCATAGCTTCTACAGACTTTTAATTGTGCCTGTTTCATGTTCTAGGTGAAACTTTCCATCATACTTAATAAATATGAGAGTCCACAGCATCTGTGTGAATTGCTGGAGCCATATGGCTGGAGCAATATCAAGTGGACAGCAGTCCCGATTCAGATCGTGCTGGTACCTAGGGCTCACAGCGAGTTAAATGAAACATCTTGAGGTCGTCATGTCTCGGTGTGGAGTTGTTTATTATCCATGTATACAGGCTTTTAAGATTGGACTATCATTTACATGAAAATTGATACCAGTAAAGACAATTAGAATCAACACATCATTCTCAGTGATAGTAAGGCACAACCTGAAAATGTAATGGATTCGTAGCGTTTACGAAGAGAAAGGGATAAGATTTTTTCCTTGTTCATGAAAGAGTTGGCTTTTTAACCACGTAGCATGCTCCCTGTTTAACTGGGTACTGGTGTTACAAATATAAAATGAAATTGTTCGTCTCAGTTTTGACTGCTCCTCTGTCATTATCCTTATTTAGCGCAGTGTTTCTCAAAGTGTGATTCTCGGACCCCATCGGGTAGTTTATGAGTTAGCTTAGTGTTTATATAATTAGACCATTTACTTTGCACCAGGCATGACCTAAAACTTTTTTGATAAGAGGTATTTAGAGATGAGTTCATTGATGTGTATCTTCATGTGTGTCTGATGAAAATATGTTTGGCAGTTATGAAGATAAGGAAAAGTGGTTTCCAGGGTATCAGTGCTTCTGGAGATGTGCAGAACTATTGACTAGGGCAGGGCATCCACGGTAGGAAGAATGACCACTCATGGTCTTTTGGCTTAGAACAGAATGGCTTTCCCATCCAGAGTGACACTTCCCATGTAGGTGAAATTGAGAAGGGAGGGGAGCACAGTCTTTTTGCTTGGGAATGCATGGTGCCTAGCAAGCGATAAAAAAAAATCCTTTCCTCCCAAAGTGATGTTTTGGCACAGCTACTGCCAGGAGAGAACTGGGCAAGAGAATGAAGGGGGTGCAGAAAGAATGAGATGAAAACTTATCGATAAAGCATCATTGCATATGTACACATGTAAGATTTAACAGATTCCCAACTCGTTTGCATGGAGATACATTTCATCTGTGACAACCAATTTCAGAATTCCCATTGTAACCAGTCACTGTAACCTCCACACTCCAAGTGTTCCTTCATTCCTTTACTCATTGCCACCCAGAGACACAAATTCTGTTTTACTCTGTATGTGACAGGTATACAAATTATGCCGTGCATATTTCAGCAAATTTGTGCTCCCATGTATGCTAGGATCACATGGGCTCCTAAGGGAGGGACAGACAAACCTGGAAGGAGGATTCCGCATTAGGACCTGTCCTTAGGGCCACCAGAGGGCCTGCTACCCCAATGAACCAGCGCTACTTGTAGAAACTTCAACTTGGTAACCCTCGTTTTTGAAATTGTTCCAAGATTTGACACTAATGCCCCTGAGTGGATATGTTTCTATGCTTTGACGTATCACTGCTGCTCAATTTTTTTCTTTTTAAGCGATCGGAGTTTATTTTCGCGGAAGGCGTAAAGCTAAGTCATTGATCGTTTATCTTGAGTTTGCAATGCAGGAAGGAAACCTCACCCTCGGGTGTTCACTTTTAGCAGGAGAGTTTTCTTAAGGCATGAGGTATATGAGTAGGATGTTTGACTCTCTGGATCTCTACTGGTGTTTATCATGCTCAAAGCACTTGGAGTATTTGCATTTCATTGAGATGAGTGTAGACACGTTTTCTCTCGACTACCGTAACTGGTCACCACATCTTCCGATCCTCGGTGAATCAGCACAATTGAAAGCATCCAAACGTCATCCACAGTGACGTTCCAGTGAGCTGTCTGTGACTTTTCTCTCCCACGGATGCCTTTCCTGTGCTGACTCACTACAGACACCCCCTTCCTTTGTGTTCCCTCAAGGGGTCCGGGTCCGCGTCACCAAGATAAGGGCGTGCCTCCGACTCCCACCCGGAGGCACACGAGCGGCTAGTTCGGACGGCGTGGAGGCAGAGCACACGGGGCTGGAAGGAAGCAGGAGGGCCTGGACACCAACGCAGCTGCGCCGAAACCCAACGCAGCCCCTTCTGGGCCTCGTGCTTATGAGCTGTTCTTCTCCAAGAACAGGATGAGCCCGTGCTCAAAAGCTTTCTGAAGCAATTTGAAAAGACAGCTTTTTATGTGGCACGTCAACACGACTTGGCACAAAATGAAAGGTGGCGTCTGGTTTCTGGTCCGTGCAGGGGCCCTTCCCTGGCGCTGCGGCCGCGGCCCCGGGTCGGGCGCGCGGGGCCCCGGGGCTCAGGGCGCGGCCTGGGCTTTGAGCGCGGGGTCCGGGGAGCGGCCCGGCGCGGCCTCCGGGGGGAAGCCCTGCTGCTGGTAGCCGTAGTGGACGGTGCCGCAGGGGAAGTGACGCAGCCGGAACAGAGGCACGTCCTTCACGTCGGCCGTCAGCGAGGAAGGTTCGAGGAGCAGAGCGGCGCCGGGGAGCCGGCCGGGGGCCGCGGCGGACGGGCCGCCGCAGCTGCCCTCGCGGCCCAGGCTGCCCCTGCCGGGCGGCTCGCGCTTGCCCGGGGGGCTGTTCTTTGGGGGGGGCTTCTCCGTGAACCAGGAGCCGTAGGTCGGGTTCCAGAGGCTGGTGGGCTTGTTTCGGGAGCCCTGGACTTTGTGCAGCTCCGAGGGCGCGCTGGACGGAGCGAAGGCCATGTTAACGTGTCCCCCGTCCGCGGCCGCGCCCCTGGGGCCCCGGACGGCGAGCTCCGCGGCCGCGGGCTTCTTCCCGGCTTTGCCCGAGGAAGAGGCGGGCGGAGGGGGCGGCGCGGCTGGCTCGGCGCCCTCCTCCCGCCGGGGCTGGGGAGCCGCCACCAGGAGAGGGGGGATGCCCTCGGGGTCCTTGGGCCTCATGGGCACCTTCTCTTCCTCTTCCACGAGGGGGCCGTACTCTACGGGCAAAGCGGTGTTGATCACATCTGGATCCTACAGATGAGAGCAACGAACGGATCAAAAGTTCGAATCCAGTGGGATCTGGAAGATATCTTAGCGGTGACGTCATCCAGATTTCTTTTACAGAGGAGACCCTTCCATGTTTGTCGGGAATCTATCAACCTAGCAGCATGGGGGAATACGAAACAGATGGGGGCGCCTCCTCTTTGAAGAGCTTGGAGGACGAGTGCTGTATCATAAGTGCGGACAGGGTGCTGGGAGAGGGTGCGGGGGGTGGGCAGGGGAGTGGGGTCAGAAAAGGCTGGCCTTGAAGCAGAGACCCCCTTTGGGCAAATCTTACAGATAAATGGATTTAAAATATTATAAATTACTTTAAAAATGATTCCTGTCTATTCCCAATAAAACCCTTTCAACTGAAAAAAAAAAAAAAGCCTGTGTTTGATTTCAGGTGTGCGTGCGCGTGTTTGTGTGTGTGCTGGGGACACAAGTGAGGGGAAGGAAAGGAGAGGGACACACATGTGGGCTTAACAGGGTCAATCTCTAGTCCGCTTCCTGACTACCTCCCGTTCCCATCATATTTGGATGGGCCACCCTTAATGATAACTTTTCGGTTTCGTCATCACATGTGCCCATATCACAGTGCAGTGGCTCTTCAACTAGCCTGGGTACGATGACACCCAGGAAATACTGGGGTGCTGTGAGGAAAACCATTTGCAAAATCACTTCTGTGCTAGATCATTTTTACAGCAATAGACAAATACAGCACAGCATAGCTGTGAGAGAGCTGAGGAAAATTTGTGGAAAAAAACAAAGTTGGGGAAACATACTTAATTCTTAAATATTTTATGCCCCGTGGGAAAACCATTACTGCAGATTAACAGAAAAGCACATAGGTTCAGTATTCATCAGTAAAGAATTTAAGAATAAAAAACAATCACCTTCTAATTCTCCCCGTTTTAGTCTTTAGTTCCTTCCCTATTAATTATTAATGTCTACACTGATTCATTCGAAATAGTCTTGGACAGAGTTCCCTGCCTTAAGAGGAATATTATATACTTCGGGGAAAAATTATTCCAAAGTATGTGTATTTAGCATTAATATTACAACATAATAACCTAAAAGCCACTGAACATCGGGTTCTCCAATAGAACCCCACATTACTTTAGACATGAAGTCCACCTAGATAAACACCTCTGAGCTCGAAGGACCCGAAGGATGGAATCATAAGGCCAGGAAATGACTGCAGTGTGAGAACCGATGCGTCTACTGTCACGGCTAAGATGAGAGGGAAAGTGGAGAGGCAGTGGTTTATTGTCTGACGTCTAAAATGTTCTCCAGAATTGGATGTCCTGGCGGAATGAGAGGCAAGAGGCAGGGAAAGAAAAGGCATGGAGCAGAGGGAAGTGATGGAGCTGCCCTGAAGGAGAGCAGGTCCACCCTGCACTGAGAATGGGTGTAGACGCAGAGACGGAGGAAACCGAGTGGATTCTCACTATCGAGGAGGGAGGAGGCAGAGCTGTGGGCTGAAACTGGTATCCCATTTCTATCAAAGAAGGGAAAACGTAGTCATGGCTGATGCAGAGGGGGAGGGATCGGCATAGGGACCAGCAGGATCGCTGGGAAGCTGCGTGGCTTGGACGAAAACCTCTCCATCCAGGCCTCAACTCCTCTTAAGCGGCAGTGACTAGCATGTGTTTTCAAGAGGGGCAAACTGAGAGAGACCACTCATTTTACGTAATAATTAACATTCATTCTCCTCATCATAACTCCTACTTTCTGGCTGATGGACCATTTCACATTTTGGTATTTGCCATCTTTAAGACTTTCCCTTATAAATGCTGGCCAAGAGGAAGAAAGGTTTTTTTTTTTTTTTACCTGGGTGCAGTACTCAATCCTTTCCAAAATTATGGCGAAGTTGGGCCTGTCTTCAGGCTGATGTTGCCAGCACTGGGTCATTATCCGGTATCTAAAAGAAGGATAAGCACATGAATTAAAATCAGGAAAAACAGGATGAAAAATGCATTCCCCCTCCCCCCAGCACTTTTCTAAATGGGACCAGAGTGGCACAGTCTTGGAGGGTGGGGACTCACCTCTGGCCCCTGTGACTGGCGTGTGCTGCCCTCTGCTGACGGGCAGAATAACTCAGACACCCCTGGTTTTTTTTACCTTACATGTGGCTCCTCATTCCAGTCCTGAATTCAAGTCTCCTCTGGGGCAGAATATTCTAATTATATTTCCCATCTGCCTTGTTTGTGGGGAGGAGGTGAGGGATGCCAGACAGGACAGCAGAAAATGCAGGGAATAGAAATATTTAAAGGAGACTCAAGACATACGGTGCAGAGCAGCAGGGGCCGAGTGGGGGACACAGATTCCTGGGAGGCCTCTGAGCCTGGTGAGTCCACAGCCTTCATCCAGACAAAGGATGCCTCCTCAGGCATGACATTAGTGCTTCCCAGGGGCCAGAAGACTAACCCATCTCACGGAAGCCACAGACACACACCTATCTTGGGGCATATTAAATGAGGGCAGCCATCTGTTCCTTTGTCTTATAACACAAAAGCCTATGTGGCTGCAGATATTTTTTGAAAAGGAAAACTGTGCTTAGTGACTTGTCGAAATTCTTAAAAAGAGTCGTACACAGGTCCGGGGCAGTTCTTGGGTGGGTCCATCCGTCCTCCACTGGTGACAAACTCCAGAACTTCCTGGTTGCTTTTGCTAGGGTATGGCATGTATCCGAGAGAGAAGATCTCCCACAGCAGCACTCCGAAGGACCTGTGCGCAGGACAGGAGACGTGGAGATGGCTACACGTGCACACACTCAGACGCGTGCACTGACACACACGCACGGAGATGCACGGATACATATATAGATGTGTGTACACAGACATACACACACAGACACATACGCACACAGACACAGGCGCACACACAGATACACGTCCAGAGACACATGCACAAACACACATGTAAAACTTTAATTTTTTTAATTGCACATTTTTCCACAGTAACGAATTCTTAAAACGGAGAAAAAGAAAAGAATGAGAAAGTAACCCCACGCAAAGCTGCACAAAACGATAACCAGCATGGTATTTTTTTTGTTCAAGTTTCTATGCTTAGATTTTGTTTTATGTAATTGCGGTCATCTTTTTTGCAAATTCCATTAGAGCATAAACATTTTGCATGCTAATACAAACATGTTACAAAGAGAATTTGACATGGCTGCAAAATGTTCCACTGAGAAGTTGTGCCATAATTTGCTGTGTCATGTCCCTATTTTCAACTTTTAAAATATTTTAAAATACTGTGATGAATGTCTTTACATATTGTTTAAAAAGACAATTTTCTTCGGATAAATCTCCTGAACTTAGAAATAAGATAAGCTAGTAAAATCTAGGTAATTCTAATGGAATTGTTAGATCCAAATAATACGAATACTGAGAAATTCTTGCCCTATGTTGTGCACTTGACTTCCTGATGCATCTTTCTGACCAGCAACCAGCACTGCGCAAGAACGCATCAGACACTCGCACCAACATTTCAGTATTATTACTAAAAATGAGAACTTTTGCTGATTTTAAGGTTAAAAATGGTAGAATATTTTAAATTATGTTTATTGATTTGATAATTAATATGGCTAAGTGTGTTAATTCACTTCATTTTTTCTCCTATGAACTGTTCATATTTAACCAATTATTGCCATTTTAAACTATGTATTGTTTTGGCATCTATGAGTTGTTTTGACTCATAGACATTTTATATACGAAGATGTTAATCTTTTATTCAAAATTGACATACTTCTATCAGTTGCTTTCTAATTCTCCTTTTTAGCACACCAAAGTTTTTTTTATTTTGAGGTAGTTGAATCTATTTTTAAACATTCTGTGATTTCCTCCATATGTTTTACAGATTATACAATCCTCTCTTCACCAAAGATTAGATGAGTATTTGCTATTTTCTTCCAGTGGTATTTGTTTTTCTATCAAATCCAGTTGGAATTGAGTTCATTGCATAGTGTGAGGTAAGGATCTAAATTTATTTGCTTTCCTTTTTTTTTAAATTAAAATATAGTTGATTTACAATGTTGTGCCAATATCTGCTTATTGCAAAGGGTCCCATATATATATATATATATATATATAATTATATATATATATATAATTTTTTTGCATTGTTTTCCAATTTCATATATATGTATTATTTTGTATATATATATATATATATATATATATATATATATATATACTTTTTTGTATTATTTTCCATCGTGGTCTATCCTGGGAGATTGGATATAGTTTCCCTATGCTAAATCTAGTAGGACCTCCTTGCTTATCCATTCTAAATGTAATAATTTGCATCTTCTAACCCCAACTCCCAGTCCATTCCCCCCGCACCCCCAGCATCCACAAGTCTGTTCTGTATGTCTCTGAATCTGTTTCTGTTTTGTAGATAGATTCATTTGGGCCACATTTTAGATTCCACATATAAGTGATATCATATGGTATTTGTCTTCTCCTTCTGACCTACTTCATATGAGGATCTCTAGTTTCATTCATGTTGCTGCAAATGGCATTATTTCATTCTTTTTTATGGATGAGTAGTATTCCATTGTATAACGCAGAAGATCTTCTTCTTTTCTTTTTATGGCCTTGCCTGTGGCATGTGGAAGTTCCCGGGCTAGGGGTTGAATCAGAGCTGCAGCCACAGGCCTATGCCATGGCCACAGCAACACCGGATCCTTAACCCACTGAGGGAGGCCTGGGCTCACACCCACATCTTCACAGAGACTATGTCAGGTTCTTAACCCACTGAGCCTTAAGGGCAACTCCACACCACATCTTCTTAATCCATTCATCTGTCAATGGACATCTAGGTTGTTTCCATGTCTTGGCTACTGTGAATAGTGTTGTTATGAACACCAGGGTACATGCATCTTTTTGAATTACCGTTTAGTTCAGATATATGCCCAGGAGTGGGATTGCTGGATCATATGGTAATTATATATTTAAGTTCCTAAGGAACCTCCTTACTGTTATCCATAGTGGTTGTACCAATTTACATTCCCACCAACAGGAGTGTTCCCCTTTCTCCACAACCACTCCAGCATTTGTCATTTGTAGTCTTATTAATGACAGCCCTTCTGACTGGTGTGAAGTGGCAGCTCATTGTAATTTTGATTTGCATTTCTCTAATAATTAGCAATGCTCAGCTACTTTGCACAAGCATACTGACCATCCATATGTCTTCTTTGGAGAAATGTCTGCTTCGGTCTTTCGTCCATTTTTCAATTGGGTTGTTTTTGTTGTTGTTGTTGAGTTGTATGAGTTTGTATATTTTGGAGATTGAGCCCTTTTCAGTTATACCTTTTGCAAATAGTTTCTCCCATTCTGTATGTTGTCTTTTTGTTTTCTTTATGGTTTCCTTTGCTGTGCAAAAGCTTGTCAGTTTGATTAGGTTTGTTTATTTTCGTTTTTATTTTCTATTGCTTTGGGAGACTGACCTAAGAAAACATTTGTATGATTTATGTCAGAGAATGTTTTGCCTATGATCTCTTCTAGGAGTTTTATGGTGTCATGTCTTACGTTTAAGCCTTTAGGCCATTTTGAGTTTTGTTTTGTTTTTAATGACTGCACTCACAGCATATGGAGGTTCCCAGGCCAGGGGTCAAATCTGTGCCATAGCTGTGATGTATGCTACTGCTCTGGCAATGTCAGATTTTTTAACCCACTGGGCCAGGCCTGGAATTGAACCTGAGGTTCCACAGTGACCCAAGCTGCTACAGTTCAGATTTTTAACCCACTGCACCACAGCAGAAACTCTGATTTTGAGTTTATTTTTGTGCGTGGTGTGAGGGTGTGTTCTAGTTTTATTGATTTACATGCAGCTGTCCAATTTTCCCAATACCACTTGGTGAAGAGACTGTCCTTCTCCCACTTTATATTCTTGGCAGCTTTGTTGAAGATTAATTGACCTTGGGTGTCTGGGTTGACTTCTGGGTTCTCTATTCTGTTCCATTGACGTGAATGTCTATTTTTGTACCAATACCACATTGTTTTGATTACTATAGCTTTGTAGTATTGTCTAAGGCCTGGGAGAGTTATGCCTCCTGCCTTGCTTTTTTCCCTCAGGATTGTTTTGGTAATTCTGGGTCTTTTATGGTTCCATATACATTTTTGGATTATTTGTTCTAGTTCTGTGAAAAATGTCATGAGTAATTTGATAGGGATTGCATTAAATCTATAGATTGCTTTGGGTAATATGGCCACTTTAACAATGTTAATTCACCCAATCTAAGAGCATGGGCTATCTTTCCATTTCTTTGAATCCTCTTTAATTTCCTTTATTAATGTTTTATAGTTCTCAGCATATAAGTCTTTCACCTATTTGGTTGGGTTTATTCCTAGGGGTTTTGTTTTGTTATGTTTTTGGTGCGATTTTAAAAAGTTTTTTTTTTATATTCCTTTTCTGATATCTCATTGTCCGAATACAAAAATGCAACTGATTTCTGAATGTTAATTTTTATACTGCTACATTGCTGAATTCATTTATCAGATTGATTAGCTTTTATGTGGAGTCGTTAGGGTTTTCTTTATATAGTACCATTTCACCTGCATATAGTGACAATTTTACCTCTTCCTTTCCAATTTGGATACCTTTTCTTTTGTCTGACTGCCATGGCCAGGACTTTCAATACTATGTTGAATAAAAATGGTGAGAGTGGGCATCCTTGTTTCATTCCAGATTTGAGTGGGAAGGCTTTCAGCTTTTCTCTATTGAGTATTGTATTGGCTGTGGGTTTGTCATAAATGGCTTTTATTATGTTGAGATATACCCACTTTGGTAAGAGTTTTTTTTTTATCATGAATGAATGTTGATTTTTGTCAAATGCTTTTTCTGCATCTGTTGAGATGATCATGTGGTTTTGGACTTTTGTTAATGTAGTGTATTACATTGATTTGCATATGTTGACTCATCCTTGTGAACTTGGGATGAATCCTACTCGGTTGTGGTATATGATCTTTTTTATGTGTTGTTGGATTCAATTTGCTAAAATTTTGTTGAGAATTTTTGCATCTATATTCATCAAAGATATTGGCCTATAATTTTCATGTTTGGTGGTATCTTTGTCTAGTTTTGGTAGTAGGGTGATGGTGGCTTCATAGAATGTCTTTGGGAATATTCCCTCCTCTTCACTCTTTTGGAAGAGTTTAAGAAGGATCATACGTTTGGTAGAAATAACCTGGGAAGCCATCTGATCCTGGCCTTTTGTTTGTAGGAGTTTTTAAAATTATTATTACATATTCAGTTTCACTACTAGTGATTGGTCTGTTCAAATTATGTATTTCTTCTTGATTCAATTTTGGTGGGTTGTGTATTTCTAGAAAGTTGTCCATTTCCTCGAGGTTGTCAAGTTTGTTGGCATATAATTGTTCATAGTATTCTCTTATGGTTCTTTGTATTTCAGTGTATCCATTGAGATGTCTCCTTTTTCATTTCTTATTTTGTTTATTTGGGGTTCTCTTTCTTTTCTTCTTGGTGAGCCTGGCCAGAGTTTTGTCAATTTTGTTAATCCTTTTAAAGAACCAGCTCTTGGTTTTATTGATTTTTTTATACTTTTTTTTTAATCTCTATTTTATTTAGTTCCTCCCTGATCCTTATGATTTCCTTCCTTCTGGTGACTCTAGGCTTTGTCATTCTTCTTTTTCTAATTCTTTTAAGTGATAGGTTAGTTTATTTTATAATTACTATTTTGTCTTTTTAGGGCTGCACCTGCGGCACATGGAAGTTCTCAGGTTAGGTCGAATCAGAACTGCAGCTGCCAGCCTATGCCACAGTCGCAGCAATGCGGAATGAGAGCCATGTCTTTGACCTACACCACAGCTCATGGCAACATCAGATCCTTAACACACTGAGCGAGGCCTGAGATCAAACAGGCATCTTCATGATACTGGGTTTGCTAAACACTGAGCCACGATGGGAAGGCCTAGGTTAGATTTTCTTACTTGAAATTTTCCTTGTTTTGAGGAAGGCTTGTCTCTCTATGAATCTCCCTCTGAGAACTGCTTTTGTAGCAACTCATAGATTTTGTACAGTTATGTTTTCATTGTCATTTGCCTCAAAGTACTTTTAAATTTCCTTTTTGATTTCCTCATTGATCCATTGGTTTTTATTTGCATGTTTTTTACACTCCACTTAGATGGTTTTTTGCCTCATTCCCCCCCCCGCCCCGTGGTTGATTTCTAGCTTCATGGTGTTGTGGTCAGAGAAGATGCTTGAAATAATTCCTATACTTTAAAATTTGTTGAAGTTAGTTTTCTGCCCTAATATGTGGTCAGTCCCAGAGAATGTTCCATGTGCATTTGAAAAGAATATATATTGTTTTTTTGTTTGCTTTTCTAAAAAAAATTATCTTTTTGACCAAAAAAAGGCCTATCTTCATTTTTGTGTCTGGTTGTAATTTTCTTCTCTTTCTCCCTTTGGTTGCAGTTTTCTAATGTTACTAAGTATTAACTCAAAAACTGTAGAAAACTATAGCTCCTCCATCTCCTAATAAAACACAAAGTACTTTTATTGACATCAATTAGGTGGGGAGAATTGGGCAAAGATATTTTCCATATTTTTCAGATGAGGCCAAAGCAGAGGTTATTATACAGCTAATCTAGACAGACTGAAATACATGATCATATCCCTTGATTCTTCTACCCATAAATTACCTGGCACATCTATTACTCCTCTCTGGTGGTCTTTCTGTCCCCAGGGCCAAAACATAATAGGCAAAATCATGCATGAGAATGGCAGCAGGGCTTAAAGAATTCCAGATATATATTTTCTGCCTGTCTAGATACGTAGATAGGGAGGGAGATAGACTGCAGTATACTTTGAGAGAACCACTATATAGACTGCAAGTTGATGTTCATTTTCCCTTGTTCAAGGGAGCAGGAAGTCATGTTGGTTATAGAACATTGATCATTTCAGGTAAGTAATGTTGTCAGATTTAGCAGATAACCAAGACACCCAGTAACATCTGAAATCCAGATAAGCAAGAAATACTTTTTTTAGGAGTTCCTGTCGTGGCTCAGTGGTTAACAAATCTGACTAAGAACCATGAGGTTGTGGGTTCAATTGCCTTGCTCAGTGGGTTGAGGAGCCGGTGTTGCCATGAGCTGTGGTGTAGGTCACAGACTTGGCTCAGATCCTGGGTTGCTGTGGCTCTGGAGCAGGCCTGCAGCTGGACCCCTAGCCTGGGAACCTCCATGTGCCATGAGTGCGGCCCCAGAAAAATACAAAAATACAAAAAGAAAACAAAACAACCACTTTTTTTTTTTTAGTATAAGTATGTCCCAATACTGCATGGGATATACTTATACCAAAAAATATTCACTGTCCTTCTGAAAATCCATTTTTAACTGGCCAGTTTGTATTTTATGTAGCAACCCTACAGATAAGGTAAATCTGTATTTTGTTTGCCAGATGGTTCTTTAAACACCTATAGGCCAAGCATTCAAAATCAAATAAAAATAAATATTAAAAAAAAAATCCAATTCTGCTTCTCCTGGTATTAAACGTGCTCTGCCTGAAGTTACAGAAATACCTTAAGTGATTGCTGGTATTATTTTAAAAATTTGAATCAATGAAGATAATATGATGAAAAAGTTTTCAAGTCAGAATTGTGCTATGTTTATCAGCTGTTTAAAACTAACCTTTATTTTCCTTTATTCATAACCTGAATATGGAAGATGGCAATTAGGGTATAGGGTGGGCCACACTTTTAGGAAAAATGGGAGCCAGAAGTTACTGTATTGTATTTAAATATCCAGCTGAGGAGTTCCCATCATGGTGCAGTGGAAACAAATCCAACTGGGAACCATGAGGTTTCTGGTTCGATCCTCGGCCTCTCTCAGTGGGTTAAGGATCCGGCCTTGCTGTGACCTCTGGTGTAGGTCACAGACTCGGCTCGGATCTGGCACTGCTGGGGCTGTGGTGTAGGCCTGTGGCTACAGCTCTGATTAGACCCCTAGGCTGGAACCTCCCTATGCTGCGGGTGCAGCCCTAAAAAGCAAAATAATAATAACAATAATAATAATAATAATAATAATAATAATAATAATATCCAGCTGATTCCACTGTTTGTTTCAGTCCTCTGAGCCTTAGATTCATGTATCAGAAGCCCAATTAGCATCTCCACTGGCCTATTTTAATAAGCAACTCAGACTTGACATGTTCCAACAGAGGTCTTTCTGCACTCAAACTGTCTCCTCTTCTGTGCTTTCCAGCTCAGTGGTACCACCATTCAGCTGTCTGCTCAAGCTGCAAGCCTAGGAGCTGTCCTTGCTCTGTCTTTCCCCCCACCTCCCACTCCACACTCAATTTTCAGTGGTCTTGGTAACTACTCTCAAGGCAGAGCTTGAAGCTGCCCACTGTTAATGTCCTCCATTGTCACCATGAGGTCTGGCCCCTCTCATCTCGTATCTAGAAATGAACAGTATTCTCCTAACTGGCTTCCCGCCTTAACCTGCTCCAACTCCAGTCTATTTTCAATGGCAGCCAGCGAGATTTTTTTTTTTCTTTTTCTTTTTAGGGCCACACCTGTGGCATATGGAGGTTCCCAGGCTAGGGGTCGAATCAGAGCTGTAGCTGCCGGCCTAGACCACAGCCACAGAAATGTGGGATCTGAGCCGTGTCTGTGACCTACACCACAGCTCACGGCAACACCAGATCCATAACCCACTGAACAAGGCCAGGGATCGAACCCGCATCCTCATGGATACTAGTTGGGTTACACTGAGCCACAATGGGAACTCCCAGAGTGATTTTTAAAAAAAAGATTGTGTTACACTCTGGCTTCCAACCGTCAGGGGCATCCTGCTGTGCTCTGAATAAAATCCGTATCCCTAATGTGGGTCCCAAGGCCCTCCATGTCCCCCACCCCCCCCAGCTGCCCCGTCCCTCTCAAACACCACTGGCCCCTCTGTGCACCAGCTCCAGCTATGAAAACTTGTTTTCATTCCTTAAACAAGTGCCTTTTGTTGCCTCTTAGTGGCTTTTTACACTTGACGTTCCCTGGGCCTGGAAAGCTCCCCGATCTTTCCATGGTGTGCCTTTCTGCCATTCAGGTGCTGGAATGTTGCCTCCTCCAGGGAGCCTTCCCCCACCACCTGTGCTAAAAGAGCCGCCCTCCTCTTCCCCAAGCCCAACACTCTTCATTCTCTTGCTTTTGTTTTGTTTTGTTTTGTAGCCCTTATCAGTATCTGAAGTCACATAATTTGTTTCTTTAAGCATTTTAAGGATGAAATAATCTAACCTTTAAAAAGGTAAAGTAAAGTAAGGGAGTTCCGGTCGTGGCACTGCAGAAATGAATCCAACTTGTAACCATGAGGTTGCAGGTTCAATCTCTGGCCTCGCTAACGGGTTAAGGATCGGGTATTGCTGTGAGCTGTGGTGTAGGTCACAGATGCGGCTCAGATCCTGCATTGGTGTGGCTGTGGTATAGGCTGGCAGCTGTAGCTCCTATCTGACCCCTAGCCTGGGAACCCATATGCAGTGGGTGCGACCCTAAAAAAATAAAATAAATAAAAAAAGGGAAAGTAATATAATAGATACGTATGTATCTAGATGTTAATAATTGGCATTATTTGTGTCAATTCTCCCTCTCTTTTTAAAGAAATAAAATACATACAGGAAAGCCTCCGCCTCTATCCCCTCCTCCTCCTTCCCTCCCCCCTCCAGGAGGTTAGCTTAGGATTTAGCCTTCCCACATGTGTTTTCATGTTTCATAACATGTGAAAGCATAAACAATAGAATCTCTATTACAGACCTACTTTTTGTGTTATAAAATTCTACATTAATGATATCCCATCCTTTTCTGGAATTTGCCTTTTTCCCACTAAACATTGTTTTGAGATGAATCCATGGTGATACCTGTAGGTTTAGTGTGTTCTTTTACATTGTGGAATCATCTTCCAGGATAGAAATAAGCCATAGTTTTATTTTTCCATCTTCCACTTGAGGGCTAGGCTGTTTTTGCTTTTTCTTTATGGTAACCAATGTTGCAAATGAACATCCCGCCCAAGTCAATTTGCATCAACCTCTCTCTGCTGTAGACACTTGGATTGCTGATGCTATGCATGTGTGAGAACAGTTAACTAATTACCGAAATTACTCTCTGTATCTGGAGAGGGTAGGTGGGTGGTACTCCGCCTTTGGTGCACTTGGAATCACCTGGAGGGCCTGCTGAGACAGACTGCAGGGCACTATCCCTAGAGTTTCTTCTTCATCAGGCCTGAGGTAAGGGCTGAGGATTTGCCTAACAAGTTCCCAGGTGATGCTGATGCTGCTGATCCAAGGACCACTGATGAGACCCACGGGGTTTGGGTAAGTGGCTTCAAACTGCAAAGGCTCTGGCTTATATTATCAAACATGGGTCTGATCACTGTGGCTCTGTCATCTTCCAATGCTATTTCAATGCAAGGTTTTCAGAATTCGGACTTTTTCCATTGTCTTCTTGGTTTCCTGTGTTGCTGTTGAGAAATTCAATTCTGTTTGGATTCCCTATCTTTCATCTCTGATCATTTTTTACTAGGATTTTATTTGTCTTCTTGGAAACTTGTAGCATCTTGACCACCCCTGATCTGAAATTTCATGATGATGTGCCCTTGTGTGGCTCTTTTTGTCCACAGTGCTTGGCACCTGTGAGAATGCTTTCATTCTGGAAACAGTGCCCTTCTGGGGAATCTTCTTGAATTACTTCTTTGCAATTTCTATTCCCTTCATTTCCTTGGTTCATTATTTCTGGGACTCCTGGTTGTCAGCTAATTGGGTCTAATGGTCTAATTCTTTTAATTGTCTTTTCTTTCTTATATATCCCATCCATTTATAGTTGTTTTATTTTCTAGAAGATTTGTTCAACTCTGTCTTCCAATTTTTCTATCTTCTAGCATTAAAAAAACCCTTTATTTTCTTAAGAATAATTTCAGATTGCAAAGAAAGTATTAGGATAATTGGAGTTCCCACTGTGGCGCAGCAGAAACAAATCCGACTGGTATCCATGAGGATGTGGGTTCAATCCCTGGCCTCCTTTGGTGGGTTAAGAATCTGAGGTTGCCATGAGCTGTGGTGTAGATCACAGATGCAGATCAATCTGCCATTGCTGTGGCTGTGGCATAGGCTGGCAGCTGTAGCTCCGATTCAACCCCTAGCCTGGGAACTTCCATATACCAGAAGTTCTGTACGCAGCCCTTAAAAGAGCAAAAAAAAAAAAAGTAATACAAAAGTTCCCACATACCCCACACTTAGTTCCCTCTGTTTTTAGCATGCTACATTAGTGTGGTTCATTTTGTTGCATTAGCATGACATATTTGTTACAATTAATGAGCCAATAGTAAAGCATTATTATTAACCAAAGCCTGTAGTTGATTCAGATTTTCGTAGTTTTTGCTGAATTTCCTTTTCCTGTCCCAGGACCCCATTAGAATAGCCCATTATATTTAGTTGTCATGTTTCCTTAGGCTACTCTTGACTTTGGCAACTTCTCAGACTTTCCTTGCTTTTGATGACCTTGACAGTTTTTTGAAGGATTTTGTAGAATGTCAAGTCAATTTGGGATTTGTCTACTTTTCTTATGATTAGACTGGCGTTATTGGGTTTTGGGAGAAAGACCGCAGAGGTTAACTGCCATTTCATCACATCATATCAAGGTAAATGCTATCAACATGATCCATCACTGCTGATGCTGACCTTGCTTGCCTGGCTGAGGGAGTGTTTGCCAAGTTTCTTTCTTCCCCCTGCTTCCCCGTCCCTGTGCTCTTTGAAAGGATGCCGCTGTGCACAGCACACACAGGCATCAGGGAACAAATGCTCCGTCTCCTTGGGGGCTCTGTCGCCATATTTTTATATCCAGGAACTTTGTCCCTAAAAACATTGTTTTTAAATAATCTTTTGTCTTTAGATTATAGTTATAATAATTTTTTTTGTCTTTTTGCCATTTTTTGGGCCGCTCCTGCGGCATATGGAGATTCCCAGGCTAGGGGTCCAAGTGGAACTGTAGTTGCCAGCCTACACCAGAGCCACAGCAATGTGGGATCCGAGCCGCGTCTGCAACCTACACCACAGCTCACGGCAACGCCAGATCCTTAACCCACTGAGCAAGGGCAGGGATCGAACCCGCAACCTCATGGTTCCTAGTCAGATTCGTTAACTACTGCGCCGCGACGGGAACTCCTATAGTCGTAATAATTTAACTTTCTGAGGATATTGTTTGTAAAAGTTCTCCTAAGCCTTCCGCATTCTTCTTCTTCTAAGTCCCTTGGTATACATTCGTTTAGGTTAGCATCTTTTCTCAAACATTTGTGGACTCTCAGTTGTCTGTTTACATGTTAAGACTAGGACGTGACAAAGATGATGGGGAGCTCTCTGGAGATGAGGCTTGTCAGCTGATGGCACTTGGCTTGCCTCGTTCCCGAGGTGCATCTGTCTCCTGGCTGCTGTAACGAGCTGCCACCAACAACAGAAGTTTATTCTCTCACAGTTCTGAAGGCCAGATGTCTGAAGTCAGCATCGTGTGCTGAAAGCAAGGTGTGCACAGAGCCACGCTGCCTCCAGAGGCTCTAGGGGAGAACCCGGTCCTTGTCTCTTCTGGCTTCTGGGGGCTGCTGGAATTCCTTGACTTGTGGCCACATCTCTTCAACCTCCGCCTCTGTGTTCACACTGCCTCCTCCTCTGTGCGGGTCAGAAACCTCCCTCTCGTGACGACCCTTGTGATGGCATTTAGGGTCCACCCAATAATCCAGGGTACCTGTCCCGCCTCAAGAGCCTCAACTTCATCACATCTGCCGATTCTCTTTCCTCAAAGGGAACAATGACAGGTTTCTGGGATGAGGGCCTGATACCTTCGGGTGGCCATTATTCAGCCGTCTGGCACTTGCAGTATCTGACGTTTTTCTCTTCATTGGTCAGTTTCTCCAGGGAAGAACCTTCTGATCTCCTCTTGCTCAGTGCCATGCTCTTGGCACTGAGGGGAGGGAGGGGCGTACACCTTTAAGCGGGTAGGTTTGAAAATATATCTCCCTGCTTGTAGCAGAGAAGTCACTCTCAGGGATGTCTGATGTCCCCAAGACCAGAAAGACCCTCTTCAGAGAGGGAACCCCCAGCCTTGTGTGATGGTCGGGGAGGGCCAGGGGTGAGGGAATGGACCAAAGGAAGACGCTACCTTTTAAACACACCTGTAACTCATTTTCCTCTCTGCTGCACCTCTGCACCTTGCATTCCTTTCCAGGGCTCCTGATCAGGCAGAATGAAGCAGGCTGCTTCCAGGTGGACCTAGAAATCGACTTTCTAGCCTCCAAATAAGGGACCACGTGTCCATAAACTTTCCAGTTTCCAAAATGTTGTCATCGTTGTTATCTTTATCCTTGCGGATTTTTATGCAACTAAAAAGACTCCCATGGGATTCCCGTCATGGCTCAGTGGTGATGAACCTGACTAGTATCCATCAGGATGCGGGTTCGATCCTTGGCCTCGCTCCGTGGGTTAAGGATCTGGCGTTGCTGTGGCTGTGGTGTAGGCCGGCAGCTATAGCCCCAATTTGACCCCTAGCCCGTGGGTATGCTGTGGGTGTGGCCCTAAAAAGACAGAAAAAAAAAAAGATTCCCATGTTTGTGTCTAGGTGTGCGTGCGTGTGTGTATTTGTGTATTTTGGGAGTGAGTACAGGTTCAATCTGCCATTTAAAATTATGCGTTGCTCTTACAGGAACTATCTAAAACAGTATGGAGAGTCCTCAAAAAATTAAAAATAGAACTACCTTAAGATCTAGCAACCCCACTTTGGGATATATATCCAAAGGAAATCCAGTATCTTGAAGAAGTATCTGCATTCTCAAGGTCACTGCAGCATTGTTCACAATAGCCAGCCAAGATATGGAAACAACCTAAATATCAATTGGTGGATAAATGGACAAAGAAAATGTGGTGTGCAGGTATATAAGGGAATATTATTCGGCCTTAAACAAGAAAGAAATTTGCCATTTGTAACAACAGGGATGAACATGGGGGCAGTATGCGAAGTGAAATAAGTCAGACACAGAAGGACGACCACTGCATGACCTCACTCACAGGCAGAATGACAGAGACAGAGCAGAACAGGGTTTGCCGGGGGGGCCAAACAGGGGGAGATGGGGAGATGCTGGACAAGGAGCACAAAGCCTCAGTTATGTGGGGTGACTGAGTTCTTGAGACCTAACAGACTATGTTTCCCCAAAATAGGTTTAGCTGTAGAAGGGGTCTCTCATCGCCACCATCACCACGGCACAGTTGTGCTAATAATTTTTTCTCCTTTATTCTGTTAATGTGGAGAATTTTATTGTCCATTATTTCTAATCTTAAATGTATTTCTAGAATAAATCCATCTTTGTTATCATGCTAAAAAAATTTACACATGGCTCTCAATGCGTGGGCCCCCAGCCGGCAACCTGGGAACTTGTTAGAAATGCGACTTCTCAGAAACCCCAGACCTTCTGAATCCTGAGCTCTCAGGGTGGGTCCAGTGTCAGACCAGGGCTTTCTGGTGATTCTGATGCTCTGTTGAGACAGGCCAGCGTCAGAGAGCCCTGCTGTAGTGGTATGTGGGTTCTTCTCCTTTCACGTTTCCCCACAATGAGCGGGGAATTATCTGGCCCATCGGCTCTACCTTAAAGCCTCTGTGAGGCCAGGAGGAGGGTAGCAGAGAGACTCACCACGTGTCTGTTTTAGAAGTAAATATTCCCTCCATGAAGGCCTCCGGGGGCATCCATTTGACCGGCAGCATCGCGCAGCCTCCCTTTCGGTAGTAGCTCGCTCTGCGGGGAGAAGAGAAACCAGACTTGGTTCCGGAGGCAGCTCTGAGTGCAGCTCTGCCAGGTCCCTTGAGAGAGTGGCAACAACAAGGTCCACCCATTAATGGACCAAAATTGACGAGGGGCTCTTGCGATGCCCGAGGAGGGCAGGGGGCATAGATCATTTTACTAACTACCTTAGTGTCATTTCATAGGAGACAAAACAGCCTGCTGGAGGCGTGAAAGAAAACATCTATGCAATGACTAAAATACCCACTCGCAGACGGTTAAAGATTTCCCTGATGGGTTTTGTTTATTACGACGCACAATGAATAACATTACTCCAGCCTTATAAGCACTGACATTCCTACTGATCCACACAGGAAGGTGAGAGCCAAAATGGGAGAACTGAGAGCAGGGCTGGTGTCTTACTCTGGATCCTCCATGGCACTCACACGGCATCTAATTCAATACAGGCGCCTCAAAGAATTCTCTAGGCAGCTGGTGGAAGCTGCCTCCCATGCATATGCACAGCCTCGAGGAGCAAGGAGGACTGGGCTGGAGCTGGCTTCGGAGGCATGAGGTTACCTACCAGTTTTTGTCAGTGATATCATCAATGCAACTCACTGATTAAAAAACAAACAAACGAATGCATCAATCCGTACCTCCGAAGCCAGCTCCACCCCAGCCCCGTGTTTCTGCCGGGTATGTTAGGGGAGGCAGCTCCCCAGCTGCTGCCTAGATTAACTAATTACTTCAATTAACATGAACTTCGTATTCAGTATGTGGCAGGTCCTCTGCCATGTGCTGAGGACATATATAAGTCATAGTCTCTCTCTTCCGAGGATACGGTTTAATGGAAAAACAGACATAATCAACTGCAGTAAGAACAACCCACATGATGACGTAGGCATGTACAAGCCTCGGGGACCAGTGAAGAGTGGATTTGTTCTACCCGAGGGGGGGTAAAGTATGGGAAAAATCTCACGAGGGGCACTGATGGCTCTTCCTCATACGTGGCACTGCATGGAGCCTGTGGGAATTGGGGGGCTGTGGGGAACTTAGGGTGGCAAAGACTGGAGTCGAGATCTGTCAGCGCTGCAGATGGAGAGGAAGGGCCCGATCCCCGAGGACTGGGCATCCGTCACGCTGCTACATTTGTGTCTTACACCACAGGCTCCCCCCTGGGTGCTCCGAGGCTGGGGAGGGGGCGGGGAGGGGCGGGCGTGACACACGCTGAGACTCTGGGTAGTAAGAGACGGGGACGGGGACCACTAGCAGGGTAATGTGATGGATGCCACTGGTAGATGACGGTTGCTGAAGACTTTGCTAGCTCGTAATTTTCCGTGTGCAGCTACCCTGCTGATGTAGGATGCCATCAGCGTTCGAACCCCATGGAGACTGTTAGCGGTTCTCTGGGAAGCCTGGAGGGGCTCCCTTATTCTCCAAAGAGCAAAGGGTCTCCACGGCCATCCCGCCTCCCTCTCCCCCCTGGATTAGGAAAGTTGTGATTAGTGACCATGCGAGGGAGTGACTTGCTCAGCTCATGAAGTGAGTCACTGTTGTACATAATTAGATAAAGAAGAGACTGGGGGTTGGGAGGAGTGGGATAAAGCACAATAGAAGTGGTGGGTTTTTTTTTTAATTTAAACATTCATTTTATTTTATTTTTGATGTAGCCTTGAGAATATGATAGGGGAAAAGAAATGAAGCTGAGCTAAATACCAGTGGGCTTTGGACCCCAGTCCCAGGTCCCCTGGCAGGGAAAAGAAAAGCAGTGAGCTGGATCCAGCTTCCTGCGTGTTCTAAGGCACTCTTTCCAGGGGTGATGCAAGCCAGATATGTTAAGAATTCCTCCTGCGTATTGAGGAGAGGGGTTCAATAAGTTAAAGTTGACTTAGAAACTTTTTCCATATCATGCGTCCAGGTTATTCTGCGTCTCAGAACAGGCTAGGAGTAAAGAGTTGGAACCAGAAAGACAATTGAAGTATCCGCTTAGGGTCAATTACTGCAGACAGCATTATCCTAGGGTCACCCTTTAGGCGTGAGCAATAATTAAGGTTTGCCATGTCCTGTAAAGGAACTCAAGGACCTTTTAGGTGGCACGTGGACAGGGCACAAGCAGCTGCGTCCTGCTCTCTTGGGGAACCAAGTTGAGGAGGTGAGCTCCGATGGCTGAGGGCAGTCTGCACTCACCGGTAGATGTCGCGGGCCATCCCGAAGTCTCCAATCTTGGCCACTCTGCCAGGGCCTGGACAGGTCAAGAGGCAGTTCCTGGCAGCAATGTCCCTGGGGAGAAGACAGGGAGAAAGTACATTTCCTCATCGTATTCCTGAGAAGATACATGTGTCATGGTCACCACAAGGATTTCCACCTCCGATCTGAAGTTCAAAGAGGTCCCCCTTCTGCCTCATAGTTCCCTTCCTGCGTTATACTTCAGTGAGAAGGAAAGAGCTCTAGCAATTCTAGGTTTCAGCACTAACAGGGAAATGGAAAAGGATTGGGGGAGATGATTGAAAATATTTAGTGGGATAATAATAATGAAAATAACTCTAATGGGAACTAGAAAATTGATTGGCCTGTTAGTATGTGCTTAAGCCTTGTTCCAAACGCTGCCTACCTAATTCTCACCACAACTCTGTGAGACACAAGGGGCTATTATTATCCTTATTTTATTAAAAAACTTAAACTAACACAAGACAATAGAGGCACATAAGAAATGCGTTTGGCCCTGGGCTTTTGCTTTGTACAGACTCCTGGGTGGTTTCTGCCGGGTGGTTCTGGAACAGCATGATTTCCATGATCAGATTCAAGTAGGTCAAGGTATTCCTAAATATTTCCAGTTTTGGGTTTTTTGTTTGTTTGTTTTCATTTTTGGCCATCCCAAAGCATCTCGCATTCTTGGGCCAGGGATCAGATCCGAGCTGCAATTGTGACCTACACCACAGCTGCAGCAACGCTGGATCCTAAACCCACTGTGCTGGGCTGGGGATTGAACCTGTGTCCCAGGGCTGCAGAGATGCTGCCCTTCCTATTTCGCCACAGCAAGATCTCCTCTAGTTTTAATTTTCAATAAGTCTTTATGGTCTTTATACCTACGATTTTATTTACAGCCTTTGCTGAGTAAGCTGTGAGCATCATTCTATGTGGCTGAAGAATCACTTTTTTCTAGCTGTTGTCTTTTCTTCTGAGTTGTTATACTCCAGATGGCCTAGTCTCCTGTAGCATGCCTGTAAGGCTGATCAGAAGCTTTCCAAGACGCATCAACTTCTACTCACTGACTGCTAACCCATTCTTGACACGCATGTGGGAATTAAGGATGCAGCTACAGGAGTCTGGAATGAGTTTCTAATAATATTAAAGTCCTGGAAAGAAAAAAAAGTACTTCTTGGGGGGGATAGGTGGTGGTGTTTTCATATTTTCAACTGGTTTCACAAAGGACCTGGTCTTTGGCTGAGAAAGAAGGACATGAAAAATAAACAACTGTATAGCATTAAAAAATAGGATCTGGATAGGGAATCCTGGCTTTGGACACCAGAACAACGGGTCAGGGTGGGAGATGGATGCTGTTAATGCCGCTTCCCTGATCCAGAAGGTTTAAGTTGAATTTTGAGGAGCGACGGTGCATAAGATGCCCTAATAAAACCATAAAAGCATTACATATATGACATCAAGAAGAAGAAAAATAGTAGGATATATAGCCATTGCTTCTCAAGAGAAATATAGTGAGGTAGACCAGGAACAATATTTATGGCTCCAGAACGGTCTTTCCGCCGATGTGCATGGAATGGTTGCTTAAAAAAGTGATCTTGAATTTAATGGCAAGGGAAGTAAATGTAATATCATAGAACACACCAAGAATTGGTAAAATGACACATTTTTCTTGAAGCGGCAATAAACCATGTCCAAAGGAAACAGAGCTAATAGAAAAATGGGTGCGTGTGGGTCTGGTGAGGGAGTCCCGCTCAGCATTCAGGACGTGTGCTGATGCTGGGGAGGGGAGGGTATTGAGAGACACCTGTTGTGGTGTGAGCCACAGTCCTCCTAGCCGGTCAGAAGGTGTGAAAAATGCGTTCCTAAAGCCAATTAGCTCACAAGCAAAGCTTTGCTGGAGATGGACCCTTTCTGCTAATCATCGCCTTTTCCTTCTTAAGCAGACCATCGGGCACACTCTTGGTTCAATCTTTGACAATTTCATTTCCCAAAAAAGAGAAAAGGAGCAACAAACTTTTACTTGGGATCTTATTCTGACCTTCAGTAACTATTTACAGACACAGAAGTGATAGGAATCTTAAGAGAATGTGCTCCTGTTCCCCTACTATCTGCAATAACAGAGCACTGGATGTAGGCAAGGCGTATCACGCCTTCGAGGAGAGTGGATTTCAAAACATCAGAGGAAAGATGGAGACCGATCTTCCATCAGATAACCCGGATGCTCGGTGGCGATCGTGGGGTGGAGAGGAAAGCGCAGAAACCACCTCAGTGAGAAGTGAAGGCAGTGATCCGAAGTCACCAAAGTGATGGCACAGGTTCTGGGATGAGCCCAGACTCAGAGGACGTAGACCAAAGATGGGGGGATGGTTGTAGCCAAGGACTAATTCCAAAAAGAGCACACACAACCTTGTCATGACGGAGCAATAGTAAAGCCCAGAGCTGAGCCTTATGGAAAGTTCTGGACACAAGAATAAGGGGCAAGAATAGCAATGGCAGGGCTGACCATGAGGAGAGAGGTAGCCTTGGACGAGAACCTAAAGGATGGGTCCCGGCTTCTCCTTCACTTCTGTTATTTCTCTTGAGCACAGTGACCTGTGAGCTGGAAGGGTGGGAATCAAGAGGAAGAGCTGAAGACCGGACTGACGCAGTGACAGTCATAGGATGAGCCAATGTGAGTTTCTTGCCTTGTTTTAAATGTCTTTGGGAGGCCAGGCTGGTGTATTTCCTGATCTTTATCGTCCCCATTTTTATTAGGGGAGAGAGTATAGTTTGTTATCTACCTGCTTCTTCATTTCTTTTTTTTTTTGTCTTTTTTGCTATTTCTTGGGCCGCTCCCACGGCATATGGAGGTTCCCAGGCTAGGGGTCTAATCGGAGCTGTTAGCCACCGGCCTACGCCAGAGCCACAGCAATGTGGGATCCGAGCCGCGTCTGCAACCTACACCACAGCTCACGGCAACGCCGGATCGTTAACCCACTGAGCAAGGGCAGGGACCGAACCCACAACCTCATGGTTCCTAGTCGGGTTCGTTAACCACTGTGCCACGACGGGAACTCCTGCTTCTTCATTTCTAAGCTCATACAGCTTCTCTCATTTTCTGTGTGATATTTACATATTTTAATTAAGAGGAACATATACTCTTCGATGGCTTAATAAATGCTCGTTAGTTCACCAGGTTGCTATTTACCACATTAGAAGCAAATTGTGAGGAAGAGCTCTGTGAAGAGCCTAACAGTCTATTTGACTTCCCAGATTTCAGAACCACGCTGTCCGCGGAGAAAGTTGTCAACAGGCACATGGAAAAAATACGGGTGATTTCTTGTCTACAGCAGTACACGTGGACTTGATGTTCCAGTCCAAATGCCACTTAAACACAAGGATTGTATAGTACAGAAGCAAGGAAGTACAGAATAATCATTATTCGTCATTTCAGAGTATTTTAGAAAAAAATCATTTGCCCAATAAACACTTATTGATGTTGTTGTTGCTGCTGTTTTTGGCCATGCGAGCAGCGTGGGGAAGTTCCTGGGCCAGGGATCGAACCCACACCACAGCAGTGACAACACCAGATCCTTAACCAGCTGAGCCACCAGGGAACTCCCCCATAAACATTTATGGTGCTCCACTCGATGCCAGGGACATGACGATGAATAAAACTTGCCTTCAAATTACCCCTAGTCAGATATGCAAAAAATATAGATTCTTGAACTTTCCTCAGGGAACCCAGATTTCTAGATAGGGAAATGTTAACGTGATCTAGGACTTGAAGGTTCCACTGCAAGACAAAGGCAGGAGTCCCAGCAGCTCATCCGGGTCTCTGGCGTTGGTATGGATGTCTCAGGATACCCACTTTCCATACAGGCCAGATGAAGCCCTGAGTGAGTAAGCATCACCTTAAAGAGGAACGAAGGGGAGCCATCCAAACAGCTCTGGAGAGAGACCTATGGGTCCGGGCCCCGGAGCCCTGGAGGGAGGCTACAGAAGGCAAAGGAAAAGCAAGGTCACTTAGACTCACCGGTGGATGAAGTGATTTTCCTCTAAATACTGACAGCCACAGGCGATGTCCCGAGCCACGTGCAGGAGGTCCAGCATGGCCAGCGAGGAGGGCTGACTCTGTGGGAGACAGAAGTTATCCGCTGATAGAAGGGCAGGGGGCGAGAAGAGCTGGGACACTGGCTTCCTGTGCTTGCCCCAAGCCCAGATGCAGGCATGTCACCTCTGTGGCCTCAGCCCTGGCTGCATATTCAAAATCAACCGGTGACTTTAAACAAATGCAGATGCCTAGACCTCAACCCAGACAGACCAAAGACTCCATCCCTGCAGCCTTTGTAGGGTCCCAGCTCCCAGGGGAGTATAACATGCAGCCTGGCCGAGAGCCCCAAACCGCAGGACCCAGGACAAGAACCCCAAACCGCAGGACCCAGGATGAGAGCCCCAAACCACAAGGCCCAGGACGGGGCAGACAGGCTTCCCCTTTGCATTTATTCTGCCCATTCTTCCAGCTCAATCGTCATAAATATTTGAACTCCCTAAACATCTAAAAAAGCCTGTAAGGAAATCAAGGGGGATCGTGTTGTTTTAAAAATGCTCCATTTAAATGTTCAAAAATATTTTAAAAATCTATTTTTTTTTCCCAAGAAGACCCAGACCTGAAGCGTATTGAAAAAGGAAAGCTTCCAGAACATGCTGGGGAGTGGAAGAGCCATCTGAGGCTTTTCGGTGTGAAGTCTCTTTTGTGCCAAAGGAACTGTCACCCTACCTCTGGGACGCAGCTCGTCTCTGCTCCCCTGGCCTCCTGGGTTGAGGGCCGGGCTGTCTTTTCCAAGGGCTACCTTCTTGGTAGCTTTTTAATTCCTAAACCCCCCTAATCTGCAGCAGCACGTTGTCATGCGGTGTCATATTCACTGTGCCCTTCTGTGCTAATTTTACTATGTCCCCATGCTACCTTCGAGGCCCCCAAGGCAGGGCCTTCAGGGTCCGTGTCCACGGCCTCTAGCAAGAAGCTTAGTGCACCGCCCTGGCTCAGTGAACAGTGGGGGCCGGGGGATGGTTTATCAGTTGCTTACACCTCAACTTGGCTTTACGCAGATGCTGGCTGGGGATTTTCTCTGCCACAGACCAGGGCCTCCCCCGGGCTCCCTGGAGCAATAGAGTGGGTCTAGGGGAGGCGGGGAGGAGTTGTGCTCATTTAGGACACGCTTCAGTTGCAGGGTAGACAACTCTGAGAGGGGAATAGTCTCTGCCTAGGGAACATCAGGCAGTGCCTGACATGCAACAGAGCAAGTCCAAGTACACGATCTCCTTTGAGGCAGCGTCCTGGGAGGTCAGTGGGAAAGAGAGGTTACCTCCATCTTAAGGACGGGAAGGCTTAGGGCTCAGAGAGGTTAGGTGACTCACTCCAGGTCACACAGCTAACAGGGTGGAGTGGAAACTGCTATGAGCTGGGCTTTAAAGATCTGGGGTGGGGCGGGCAGGGTTCTGGGAGTTAAAGTTGAGCTTCTCAGGACAGCGGGTCAAAGGAGGACTGGCCCATCCATGGATGTAGCGTGTGGCACCCAAGTGACTACAGATACAGCACCCAGATGTTGTGAGACTTTCAGTGGTCCACTGAGCTGGGCTGGGCTGCATCCTGCTCATCTCTTACTGACTGCATGACCTGGGGCTGATGCTTTGCCTTGGTCCAAGCCATGGTGTCCTCATCTGGGAAAGCAGCGCGACACCGGATTGTTACAAGGACCCACAAAAAGAGGCACAGGGTGCGTAACTGAGGGGGTCAGTCTGTGGAGGGCACGTGGGGGTCTCGGGAAATGGCTTGGTGTTTGGCTTCCCCTGGGACGTTGTTAGGGTCAGAAGTACTGGGCACTGTGAGAGCCAGTCCCCATTTCCTGGGAGAAGGAAAAGTAATATATTTCCAGCGGAAATAGTCATTCATCACGCTATAGCATTAGAACTATCTTTTCTTTCTCCAGGCAAATGCTTTCTGTTCCTGCCAAAGAGGACCCAGTCCTGGCTTCCCCTGAGTCTCTTCCTGTCTTGGCCCCCAACACGCAGGATGCAGGGACCACTGCTGTCCCTGGGGTGCCACAGGGACTAAACTTTTCCAGGCATTAACCGACGGGCCAGGCTTATCTGGGCTCCTTGTCCTTGGCTGCTCAGAGCAAATTAATTGCTCCACTAATCAGTCTGCACAGAGGCAGAGAGTCAGTAACCCGTGGGGTGTGTGTGTGTGTGTGTGTGTGTGTGTGTGTGTGTGTGTGTGGTGTTGGTGTTGGGGGAGGTGTGGATGCAAAAACTGATGCTTAAACTAGCAGTGCAGAGCAGCCTGTGTGCTCAATGCCTTTTGTACCTGTCCTGGGCAAAGAAGGAGTTGGAATCAGGGTTTTCCTCTCCCGATTTGCTACTGAAAGTGGCCCTTCCTTTGGCAACTGGACTTTCTTCAGACAGGTGTGGTTCTGGGTAGATCCTATCCAGACTCTGAGACGGTTTTGTCCACTATTTCCCAAAGCTGGTTGTGGGATGGACTTTGAGCAAACAGGCATGGGAATTCCTGGGTTAAACAGGTTTCTTTACGGCAGGATGTAGCCGAGTCTTTGCTCTACACCAGTGTGTACTGAGAATCAGTAAGAGGGGAGTCTGCATGGCTCTGAAATTTGCTTGAGCACAGAGTTCTCTGGAGCACGTGTGGGTATGCAGCACCTCAGGGTACTAGCGCTCTCTTCAGGGATGCTGTTTAGACCGATATCCTACTTGACAGGTGAGAAAACAGGTGCACTGCAGTGGAATGGTTTCTTTGCTCGCAGTTTCTGAGGGGCTTTTTCCAAAGGCTAATACAGATACTAATAAAAGAACAACACTGATATCTGTTCCTTCCTTAAGTAGCTTCTGCATTTAGAGATGAAAGGTCAGAGGACATGAGGGAGGAACTGTTCCATCAAGTGAAAAACAGAATAGGGATTTTTTTTTTTTAATTGATGGATGTGAACGTTAAGAGGGAGAGATGAAAGGAAAAAACAAAGAATACAGGCGGGGACCACAAAACATTAAAAGTGGCAAAAATCCATTCTGAAAAGTGATGAGACATGAAGGGTGCTGGGCTCTCCTATTTCCTGGCTCCTGATGTGGCCAACAGGACATACTGGCATTTTGGTTTTTTTTGTTTGTTTGTTTGTTTGTTTTGTTTTTGGTCTTTTTGCTATTTCTTTGGGCCACTCCCGCGGCATATGGAGGTTCCTGGGCTAGGGGTCGAGTCGGAGCTGTAGCCACCGGCCTATGCCAGAGCCACAGCAACGCAGGATCCGAGCCGCGTCTGCAACCTACACCACAGCTCACGGCAACGCCGGATCCTTAACCCACTGAGCAAGGGCAGGGACCGAACCCGCAACCTCATGGTTCCCAGTTGGATTCGTTAACCACTGCGCCACAACGGGAACTCCCATACTGGCATTTTGGAGCCAGCGCTGCTATTTGAAAAATCAGAACCAGAGATGAAAACCTAAGCTGTAATCAGAGGTTCTTACCTCTGCACTGTGACCCTGGTGTCTAAGGAGCCATCTGGGTCCTGAGATCTTCTCTAAAGCCAGTACCTACGGGACCACCAGGATCCAAAGAGGGACGGACACCACAGTGGTCAGTCGTCAGCATCCTTAATGAAGCGATCACTGACTCTTTCATGGCCTTTGTCATTATTGACTGAATCAAACGATACTAAAAGATAGTTACTGTATTAAAGCCTCAAAAATCTGTTCAATAAATAGAGGGTTTGCAAAATTATTTTGACATTAAAAGATTCCTTTCTTCTTGAGGAGGTGGGGTCCTGGGACCAAATGATCCCAGGACTCCACCCATGAATTTCATCTGCACCCATGAATTCCATTTCCTGTTTGGCTCAGGCACCCCTTCTGTTCCTTGCATCAGCACATCTGTTATTACTTCGTGTCTGTACGTGATTTGAAGCCAGAGCCCCCTTAGATACTCCCTGAGGGCCTTCCATCCTGATGGTCTAGGGAGCCGCTGAGCCCCAGGGATGGCAGGAAGTGAGGACAGAGAGCCCGCTGGTTCTGAGTTCCCAGCTGGGTGCCTGCATACAGCAGGGCACCAGGTAAGGCTGGAGAGACTCAGGGGCTTCCATCAAATGAATCGTGGGGACCTCAGGCCATAGAGAGCAGTGAGTTCTGCAACAGCTGGGAGGCCCAGCTCTGCCTGCCCTCTCCTCAGTGTGAGTGTTTCTGCAGCCCTGATGTCCTCGGCTCTCTTTCTTGTCACCTGTAGTGTTAACTGGTATCAGCCCCCTCGTCACTGTAAATCACGCTCCTCTCACAGTCAACCTGCTCCTCACTCCACGAAGTTGGATTTTGTGGTTCTGAGAACGCGTGTGGGATGCGCAGCAACCTCCTAACCCCGTCCCCGGCCAGTGCGGCTCCAGACACATTCGCACACCTGGAAGGCTGGGACCTGACATTTTAAATCACTCCTGGGGGGCAGGTATCTCAGGAAGGACCAGCTCGCGGGCTTGGGGGTGTGTACGGGGCTGGAAGGATGACGGGGGTGCTACCAAAGCCTGGGGGCATGATTGGCAAGGAGAGCCGCAGAGTCAAGGGTTAAAGGGCCCACCGAGTATGCTGCTTCCCAGGCTGCCCGCTCTGTCTCCTTCCGCCCCTGCTTGGTCCTGGCACAGCCGCTGGGAAAGGCCAGTTCTCACTCACCGGGCGAGGGCGCGTCTCCCGGAGGAAGGACTTGAGGTCTCCTCCTGCCATGAGCTCCAGCAGGATAAATCGGGGCAGGGCTTGCAGACTCACTCCAATACAGCGCACGATGTTCTGGTGGTTGAATTTGCTGCAGAGCAGAAGGGAGTAACCGAGGTTAACCGAGCTGGGTCTGGGGAAATCTTCGGTGGGCGAAGCTGGGTACAAAGTTCTATTTTTGGCAGCCCCATTAGGTAAATGCTTTCTCTATAGACGGGAAGCAGGGGTCCCCGGCTGGGCCTAAGCTGCGGGAATCTTGTCACTGCGCAGCTGGAAGTGGCAGTGCTTGTTGCCATGGGAGGATGCAGGGCAGGTGCTTGCGTGGAAGCTGGGGCGGGGGGAGAGGCGGGATCCAGGCTGGTGTGGGGACTGCTGGCTGGGCTTCACACTTGGGTTCTTGAAGGAAGCTGGAGGAGCTGCTCCCCAAAGGACTGTGGGAGACCTGCCCGGTCAGGAGAGGGCCACGGGATCCCACCGTGGGTTCCTCGCGGGGGCTCCAAGATTCAGGTTTTCTTGTTAATGAGATCCTAACAGGACAGGTGATCCTAACAGGGCCGAGAGCTCCAGGTGGGCGTCCCACGGAGAGCTGAGAGACCGGGAGATGCCAAGTAGGGAGACGGAGTGATTTGGGTCCTTCTTCCATCTACTCTTACATTTTCCAAGGTTATCAATCATCAGGTATAAATGATTGATTATTAATATAGTCAGAATTCGTGTCATTTAAAGCAGAAGCTCTCTGGGGGCTGCTCCACTCTGATAAGGTGTCCTAAGAAGGCGGGGGTCTCCTGCTGGAGAGAACAGGGCACGGTGGAGACAGCCCTGCTTCTCCTGGAGACATGCCTGTTGGAAACGTCTCATCCTCCTTACAGGACGGGGATGGTGGGGGGCGTCCCCCGGTGCCGTTACCTGATGATCAGGGCTTCCATGAGGAAATCCAGCTCGTCCTGCTCGGAACAAACCTCAGGCAGCGTCTGGGCACAGAAGGGAGGGGGGAGGGGGAGGAGGCTGTGAGCCACAGAAGGCTGGTGGAGGCTGGCAGCAGAGAGCCACGCTCGCTCACGGGGACTCTGGCCAAGGTCAGGCCCACCAGGGAGCCGGCTCTTACCTTTACGGCCACTTGCAGGGGGCTCGGGTCATTGGGCATTCCAGACACCTGACCTTCATACACCTCCCCAAACGCGCCATGGCCCAGACCCCTGTGCAAAGGAGAGGGCGAGATGAGGCAGGGGAAGGGGTGGTGAGAAGGCGGCTGGGGCACATTTGGTGGACACCCATGAGAGGCAGGAGGTCACGCACACCCTCTAGAGTGAAGCCCTCAATCTGGCTTTGCTCTGCAGTCCTGGCCTCTGCTGCTTTAGCTGCAAGAAAAGCTTCCAACCCGGGATCCATGACACCGGCTGGAATCCATGATTCCTGCAGTGAATACTTCCTGGGTCTCTGATATTTGTCAGGGACACGGAAATGAGTAAGACGCAGCCCTGCCAAGGAGGGTCCTGATCCCTGGAGCAGGGACAGGCGGCTGGCAGTGCTTTCAGTGATGGACAGCCTCAGGCACAGGGTGCTCTGGGAGCTGGGAGGGGAGCAAGGCTTGGGGAAGGCACTTGGGTGGCTTCTAAGGAGAGCTCTGGTGCCTCCCATTTAGTCCTCCTCTCACTGCACCAGCCCCACGAATACATGGGGTGTTAAACAATTAAACACCCCCAAACAGCCCTGAACCCTAAACGTTCTCCCCCTGGGAGGCTGGGGGTACCCTGAGCGGTGGCTTTGCTTATCTCCAGAGGAATCTGCCAGGCGGAAATGACCTCCCCTGCCCCCAACAAGTCCTCCTTCCCCTCCGACCCCCACACCTCCCGCTGCTCTAGAGGACCGTGCTGGGCACTCACCGGATGAGGGTGATGTTTTTCCGAGGCACCTCCTTCAGGTCACTGATGGAGGAAGTCTTGCCGGCAAAGCAGTAGTTGGGGTTGTAGTCGGTCATGATGGTCGAGGTACGGAGCTTGCTCAGCTTGTACTCAGGGCTCTGCAGCTCCATCTGCATGGCTTGCAGCTCCTGGTGCTTCCGGCGGTACACTGCAGACAGACGGCGGTCAGCTGCAAGGTGGCCTGGGCAAGGCAGCTGGACCACCTCCTCCAAGAAGCCTTCTTGGATCTCCATTTCCTCCGCAGGGATCTAAACCTTTCCATCACACTTAGTCATACTAACAAAATGATTACAGATGTAAAAGCGTACCTTTCATTGAAAGAGTAAAGTAAGCGTAAAGCTTAAAATCATGTCAATGGAGAAGACGTATTGCTTCAGGCAGGGGCAGAGGCACAATAGTTGGGGTCTTCTGAGAAGCAGATCTAAGAGGGGATGAAATGGGCAAGGGTTTTCTTAGAGGAAATGCCTGTGAGAGATAATCTGGAGGGAACTCAAGGAGCCTGGGAAACCACCAGCCGGTGTGGAAAGTCTGACCCCAGGTGAAGGACAGAGTGAGGGAAGGTGAAGCAAAGACCCTAAAGACGTTCCCCCATGACTGCCGGGAAGTTTAGGGGCCAAAGTCAGCCATCAGAGAGGTCCCGTGTCTCCAGGAACCAGCCTGCCTTAGTATCTCTGCTCTGCCCAGGTGCTGGGTGGGGACAGACATGGCAGTGGGCCATGTGGGCTCTGGGTCACCTGGGTTTCCTACAGTTGAAGAATCACCAAACCATATAGTTGGAGAACAGCCACGGATGAAAGATCTCTAAACTGGTGCCCGAGGACTTGTGTTCTAATCCTGCCTTTGTTACTTATAAGCTGTGACCCTGACGAGTGACCTGTGACCTCTTTGGATCTGTCCCCTTCTCCGTAAGGAGGGAGGTAACCCCCCACGCCCCATCAGCCAGGATTGTGATAATGAAATGAATTCATCAACATAAAATGGTTCGGGGGAGTTCTAAAGAGCTGTCCCAATGCAAGTGACCACAATCACTGCTATTTCCATGTGCGAGAACATTCCATCAGGCCAACTCCAAGGAAGATGATTCATGGGGAGGGGGCAGATTCTGTGTTTAAAGCTCAGCCCCACCACTTCCAGGCCAGGGCAAGGGAGGCAACTTCTGTGCCCTCAGGTCCTCCTCTATGAAAAGTGCCAACTGTGATCACAGGGGCCTCTGAGGATTCAGGGAACTAAACTGTGTAGTGAGTGCATAACACGTTAGCTCTGGTCACCCTGCCTTTGGAAGGGGGGCGTCATGGGACTCACACAGGCTCCCTGGCCACCCCCAGAGTCCCTCCCCCTAGGGGCTGGCCTGAAAGTGCTGCCTGGAACTGAGCCTTTTCTTCTGCCTCCCTTCGGCTCCCTGCCCACCTGCCCCAGCATCTCTAGCAGTAAGAGCCTGGCTGGACCATCTTGAGCCCTCTGAGACCTGCAGATCAGCACTGCTTGGCTCACAGACCTCACAGAAAACACTCAAAAACCAGTTCTGCATTCTCTGCGGGGTTTGGGGGTGGGGGAGGGTGGGCGGGACGCAGGACGCAGGGAGTGAGCCAAACCAGAAGAGCCACAGTGAGGCCTGGGGAGGGGGCGAGCTTTGGTCATGGTGCTCTCCTCCGAAGAGTGCCCTCCTTCTTGGCATGAAGAATTTGACTTTTTTTCTTTTTGGTCTTTTTAGAGCCCCACCCTTGGCATATGGAAGGTCCCAGGCTAGGAATCGAATAGGAATTGCAGCTGCTGGCTTACACCACAGCCTTAGCCAGATGGGATCTGAGATGTGTCTGTGACAACACCACAGCTCACGGCGACACCGGATCCTTAACCCACTGAGCGAGGTCAGGGATGGAACCTGCATCCTCATGGATGCTAGTCGGGTTTGTTACTGCTGAGGCATGATGGGGATGCCAAGAATTTGATTCTTTAATCTCCATTGAAGACCACCAAAGTGTGTTAGAAATTTGAAGAAAATGGATGTTTCCAGTGAGAAGTGGTATCTTTGTAAGCAGCGGCGGACCAGACACTGGAGGTCTGGAGGCCCGGGGCTGAGGTGCAGAATCAGGGACTGCGAGGAACCAGAGCTGTGCTGGGGGGTGTGGTGTGGGGGGCTTCTGTTTTGGTTTGGCCCGGGCGGCCCTCCTCACCCCCCACCCAGAGGGACACCTGGCCGAGCCAGAGGTGCTGTTCCATTCTGCCAGATCTGCGTTCCTGCAGACCCTGGAAGTGCCGGGGCTCTGGTACACTCACCGATCATGACGCCGGAGAAGGCCAGGACGAGGGCGGCCACAAGGGCGGAGGTCACAACGGAGAGGATCAGCGAGAGTGGCAGCTGGGGCTCCGGGGTGGGCGACACTGGAAGACAGGTCCCCGTGGGGCACCGGTGACCAGCCTGCTTCTCCTCTGAGCTGGTCCCACGTCAGAAAGCGCCTCCCCAGCCTGGGCAGAAGCCACCCACTCCTCCCCGGCCTGGACACCTTGACCATCCCCCTTCTCTGAGGCCCAGGGCCCGAAGCGGGTTCGTCCTGGTTTTACAACTTTCGACAGTAACTTTCCGGGGAGAGCGTCTGTAACAGGAACGAAAACCACAATCTGGACTCTGATCAATATCAAGTGTGCGTGGCAGGAGGAGGATGCGAGGGGAGCCAGCAGAGGCTCCAGAAGAGAGGCAGTGCCTTAGGAGACTCAACATGAGCCAGTGAGAGAGAGAGGGCCTCTCTGTCACTCTTGAGGCCGATAGAGTCCCTGTCCTCCAGAGCGCGGGGCTCAGCCCAGGAGGGAGGCCTGGGAGCACGCTGGCACCTACCACACGGAGGCACCGTGCCCGGTCCCGGACCCGGTGGCATTTCCAAAGAGACATTGACAACTGGACGGCAGGGTCGGGAGAGACATGAGACCTGTGTCCCATGTGGATGGATTGAAAACACAGGTTATTTAATCTGAGGAAGACCTGAGGAGGAGGAGGGGGCTCTGTCTTCAGACACTGTGCCCGAAGGGCTGCTGCAAGCGGGGGCGCTAAGGAGCGGAAGTCGGAGGGGACGGGTCTGGCGCTGCAGCTTCTCAACAGGACGGGGTGCCCTGTGAGTGTGGAGGTCCCTGGTGCTGGGGTGTTCCAGGGAAGAAGGGCTGGCACCTTGGTGGGGATGTGGGAGTCACATCCTGGGCTGGGGGTGGGACCAGGTGACTTCCGACGCCTTCATGAGTCATGGCCCATCCTTCACTGAGGGTCCCCCTGTCCATCTTCAGAACACCCATGCTGGGGCAGTCAGGGGTGTCAGGCAGTTTATAAAACTGTATCCGAGATGTCCCAGAACCACGGAAACCAGTTGTGGCTTAAGCTCTGGGGCCCCTCCCTCACCCCCTTACCGATGCAGGAGACACCGTCCTCAGCCAGCACTGTCCCATGGTCACAGAAGCAGATGACCTTGTGGCTCTCGGGGTCCATGTGGCACTCATCGACCTCACAGTGGCTGCAGTTTAGGTAATGCTTAATATTCACTTCCCCATGGCCCTCCATCACTGGTGACAAGGAGAGAGGGTCAGCCTGGGCAGAGGCTGGGATAGGCTGCCCTGCAGCCTATCCCAGGCTCTGTGCTTTGTCTCCGCCTGGTCCCTGTTCCTATGTCCCACTGCCCCTGGAGGCGCTGCCTGTGCAGGAAAGTCCCCGGTGCATCTGGTGATGGAACTCAGACAGAGGGCATGTGGGTGTGTACTTGTAGGGACCCTTAAGTTGGCTGCTACAGGCACAGGGCCTATTACTGTTGCGTTTTCTAGGGCCGGCCAGCCTGGGAGTCAGTCTTCTGCCTCCGTGTTCATATCAGATCATGCATCCTGATTTTCAGAAAACCTGGTGAGCTAAGCACTAGGAAGATTTGCCTGCAAGGGGCCCACAATCACACCTTTGTGACCTGGCCTCACATCAGCTGCCCTGAGGTTTTATTTTTACTTATCTATTTTTCTGCTTTTTAGGGCTGCACCTGAGGCATACGGAAGTTCCCAGGCTAGGGGTCAAATCAGAGTTATAGCCGCTGGCCTATGCCACAGCCACAGCAATGCCAGATCCCAACCATGTCTGCGACCTACACCACAGCTCACGGCAACGCCGGATCCTTAACCCACTGAGCAAGGCCAGGGATTGAACTTGTGTCCTCATGGTTACTGGTCGGATTCATCTCTGCTGAGCCATGATAGGAACTCCCAAGCTGCCCTGGGAGCTGGGAGGGAGAACTGGCCTACGGAAGCTGGTTCTGCCACCTGGCAGAGGGGTACCTTTTAGAGCCGGGGTGTACAGGATGCCCAGTGGGTTGATGAAAGAAACCCCATCCTCCCCGTCCATCTCGGGGTCATTGTTTGAGGCCGCATTGCCACCTGTGGCCAACCAGAGAAGAGTTGAACGCAGAGGGGTGGGTGCCCAAGTCTAGACACTGTGCACATGAGCAGGGCATGCAGGGGGTCAGGGAGGGGTATGGGGGGTGGGGGGGGAGGGAAGGGAGGCTCAGGGCACAGGGGCTGCGATTGGGGCTTGGCTCAGTCGATGCTGGGTGTGTGGGCCACTTTCTCCTCCAGATCCAGGCCAGCTCCCACTGGGGAGTCCCCACCACTCTGCTGGGCCCCCCTAGGAAGCAGTCTGTTTGAGCACGAGTCAGAAAAGTTCCAGTCTCCCCAGGCTGTGCTGGTCCCTCTTCCTGGCCAGGGCAATAATCCTGAGCCGTCCCATCGGTCAGGGTTGGGGTCGGGGGATAGGCCCCTGTGCCTTTAGGCTCCTGTCCCTCCTTTCAGTGGGGGCTGGGTTATCTTTGGGCTCCCCTCCCCACCCCGGGCTCCTCACCCCCCACCCCCACCCCCAGGGCTTGGAAAAGAAGAGCACATGGGTAACACAGCATCTCACACACGGCGTCAAGCAGAACACAGAACGTCACAGTGCTCGCATGCATTGTGTCCTAGTCTGTGGGGACGGTGGGGCCATCCTCTCCCAGCCTCTCAGCTTCAGAAGGTGGCTCTGCTCTGCTCTGCAGCCCAGAGGAGAGCTGGGGCCAGGGGCCAGCTGCTTGCTGAAGGGTTGGGCTGGGCCTGCCCGCAGCTGCCCTTAGGCGTAGCCCCATCAGCACGGACAGCGGCCTGCTTCTGTGCTTCTGGAAGCCGGTGGGCTGGGGCGGGGAAGGGAGAGGGGAGTCTGTGAGGCCAGAAGCTGCAAACCAGGCCTTTAGGGAGCTGGCTTGGCAAGGACTCGGCCAGGCCATCCCAAAGGCAGCACGGAGCAGGGTTCTCATGCTACAGCGTCCTTGCGGGTGGCCCAGAGAACAGCCCGCGAAGCCAGAGCCCCTTTATCATCGGCTTTGGGGGAGCTGAGGAATCACATGGGAATTGACCCTGTCCTATCGAACCCTCGAGGCAGGATGCTGGCTCGGGAACCAGCATCCTGCCTCTGGCTCGTGTGGAGGGGCTGGGAGGGAGGCGTGCACAGATACATCACAGTCCACACAGGAGGGCCAGGGGCGGGCAGGCGAGGGCCGGGGAGAGGGCAGGGAGGTGGGGTGCCTAGGACTAAGGGGGGGGTGACACCTTGAACACGAATCATCTTTACCTATATATCCTCCGCCTCCTCCACCTGAGGAGCACCCCCCGCCACCCCCTCCGAAACCCCCTCTTGTCTCCCACCCCCACTTCTTCATGGCCTGGGGGCAGGAATGTCCTCCGGTGGCACCCTCCAGCAAAGATTTTCCAGACCAGAGCAAGGAAGTGTTATCATTCCAGCCACCTCCGCCACCTGTGGGGAGAGATAGATGCCTGAGTGAGGGGCTGGCTAGGTTTGGGTGGCTGTGGGGTCTGGCAAAGGAAGCAGGACTCGGGGTCTTTGAGGGGGGTGCTTGCCCCAGCTCTGGCACCAGGGGGCTGTCTCAGTGGTTCCCTAGGGAGGCCTGCTCTGGCCACAGCTTTGCACACCCGGATGGGAGCACGCCTCGTAGCCCTGCTTCCTGTCGGGCCTCTGGCGCACAGGCCTGGGAGCGTGCTTGGTCAGGGATGGGGTAGGCGGGGGACAGGCTGTGACAACGCAACCAGTTCCTCTGCCTCCCCTCTGTGCCTGCCAACGCCTGAAGCATCACACCTTCATTTCATTCTCCACTTCCCATCCCAACAAGACCCGGGACTCGCCAGTCCTAAGGCAGCCGACTGTCAAAACTCTGCCGAGATCACGGCAGGGAAATTCCTAGCAGGAATCCTGGACTAGGCACCAGATAACCCAAAGGGCTTTAACTGTTTCCTGGGCAAGAACTTCCCTGGTCTGAGCCTCAGCCTCCTCACCTGTAACTTGGAGATTGTGAGACTCGCCTCATAGGGTTGACGTTAGGATCAAAGGAGACAGTGGGCATGTGAAATGTTTCATTCACACCAAGTGGGGGCGCTGTTGGGCATTTGTGAGGCAGGACAGACATGTGTAGAGGCCCCACACTCTGAAGCTCAGGCACCGTCTTTCCTGCCTCTAAGGAGCCACTCCAAGGTCAAGAGCAAAGAGGGCTGGGGGCAGGGTGGCGATGCTCTGGCAGCAGCTGGAGCTGCGCTTGCTTCTCCTGGAGCTGCTCTGAAATGTTCCTTACAGAGCGGGGGTTGAATGCAACTCTATCTTAAGGCCACAGAACATCTCTCCTGAAGCCCCTGAAATTCTAGAACCCCCACCTTCTCTCCTCATTCTTATTTTGTGTGACATTTTAAGAGGCATTTTACTCCAAAGATCTCAAAGCCCTTTCTGTCCCAGCAGCTGATGGGTGGCTGGAACTGGGAGAACTAGCAGCGTTGGTTTTGCTGGCACCGTAAGGGTTAATCCGCCTGGAAGGGTCCTCTGGGAGCATTTGAGGCCAAGGCTCATCTAGACCCAGAGGGGGCAGCAGAGGGACATCTGGGTGGGGAAGCTGCTGGCAGAGGGAGGCAGATTTCAGGAAATGAGGCCAAGGTCAGGAAGAAACTTAGGTCCAGAACAGGGCCAAGGGAGCTGAAGGGAGGCCCCCAGGCAAGGGGCTGGGGACCTTCTCTCAGCCTCGGGAGCTGCAGGGCTTGGGTTTCGTGTCTGGCCTCTCCTCTGCTGGCCAGAGGGCGTGGGTGGGCCTGTCAAGGCGAGAGATGTCATGGCCAGAGGGAAGGTCCCTCAGCGCCATTAGCCGGAAGAGGGACCTGGAGGCTCTGGGGGGCCACGAGCTTAGTAAATAAACTAGGATGAGATGGGCCTGATGCCGTATCACCCGCCCCCTGCCCCTGCCTCTGCCTCCCGCACCTGACCCTTGCCTCCTGCACAGCCCCAGCCAGGTTGGCCTCCCACCCTGACTCTCTTGCACCTTCAAGCAAATGTGTGGAAAAGAAAACAATGGGCGTAAAAATAAAGACAAATCAACAAATCATCAACCATGACGTTTGTAAGAAATGGATTAAGGGAGTTTCCATCGTGGCACAGAGGAATCAAATCTGACTAGGAACCATGAGGTTGCAGGTTCGACCCCTGGCCTCGCTCAGTGGATTAAGGATCCGGTGTTGCCGTGAGCTGTGGTGTAGGTTGCAGACGCGGCTCGGATCCTGCGTTGCTGTGGCTGTGGCGTAGGCCGGCAGCTACAGCTCCGATTAGACCCCTAGCCTGTAACCTCCACATGCTGCAGATGCAGCCCTAAAAAGACCAAAAAAAAAAAAAATGGATTAAGTATGAAATAGTTTGGTCATCTTGAGGAAAAAAAAAAAATCCACAAACCTTCTATGAGCTCGTGACATTTCTGTGAAATAAAACTAACACGTCTGGAAAACCCTACAGGACTGTTTTTGCAAAGTGCATGTAGAACAGATGCAGAGGAGTCTGTAATTTATTAAATGCAGGACAGCTGTAAGGGGCGCTGCAAATACCACTGAGGGCTATTCCTCACTGGGGACCCAATGATTCTTTCTCCTCCTTCTAATTCTAGCCATCTCTTGGTTGAAGAGAAAAGTTTGAATATTTATCTTAATTAATCTCAAATCTTAAATGCCTTAAAAAAATCCCCCCTCAGTCTGCTTGCGGAGAAGAGAAAAAAAAAAAGATGAACTGCCTTTTTTCTTTAGAGATGGCTGACTTCAGAGAAACCAGAGAATTCAACCCCCTTCTGTGTCTGCCCCTGTGTCTGCGTTGCTGGCTCTCATTAGACAGCACAGAGAACTCAGCCATGGAGATTCCAGGGAGATTTTCCATCGAGATGTGTGAGCTGCAGCCTGGGGTAGGGAAGTACAAACAAACCGCGGGGGCCTGGGAGGCCTGATTCTGCTCAGATTTCTTCCACCTGCTCACATCCAGTTGTAGTTGGTAAAACCCAGGAGGCTGGGGCTGGCGGTCCAAATGTTGCTGCCTGCCTCATTTTCTCAGTGACTTTCTGCACATCTAAACCCCTCAGCCCGGCGGCCCCTGGGTCCCCAAGGTGTGGCCTGCCCTTCCTCTCTTTCTTTCTCTCTCTCTTTGGCTGTGCTTGTGGCATATGGAAGTTCCCGGGGCAGGGATCGAACCTGTGCCTCAGCAGCAACCCAAGCCTGCAGTGACAATGCTGGATCCTCAATTCACTGTACCACAAGAGAACTCCTCGCCCTTCTTCTCTTGATCCCAGTACCAATATCCAGGGCTCCCAGCATCTCAAGGGCCAGGGACCAAAATGCCCAAGGGTGTATGACAGCACCTGACCAGGCTGAAGCTCACCCAGTCCGGGGAGAATGTTCTGGGAGAGGGTGGGCTTGCCGTGATTTACCTGCGGCTCCGGAATTGCCGTTCAGCCCTAGAACTGAGGAGTTATTCTCCAGCCTCTCAGGGTGGAACGTGTCTGTCTTGGCCCCGTAGGCCCTGCCACCACCGCCGGCTGCAATGATCAGGGGCACCGGCACGCCATCCTTCATCTGCCAGGGGAGACATTCAGATTGAGAAACCAAGCTGGGCTCCCATTCCGGAGACCCCTGAGCCGTTCAAATGTTTAAATGTGTCCTGGTGTTTGCTGGGCAGTGGGTTCCAACAACCCATCAGCTCTCGGGCCATCCCTTCCCCAGCTCCTGTATCGGTCCAGGTTCAGTAAATAAGAGAGGCAGAAACACTAGGAGATATAAATATATATGGATACCAGGAGGTCAGGATCAGTCTTAGAGGCTGTTTATGCAGCCCCTTTCCTTAGGCTTCTCTCTAGCCTCGGGGGTCTGGGAGCTTGTGCTCAGAAGTAGGTCTTCTCTCCTTCCTCTGCACTCTCAGGGGTCTCTTAATCTTGAAGGCCCCCCCAACTTCAAGATTAAGCCCTCGCCTCACTGTCCCTGCAGGAGGACGTAGCAGGAGAGCTTTGCCTATTTTGGATGATGTCACAAAGGTCCACCTTAGGACAGGCACAGTTGGGACCCTCTGGACTGAAGCAGGATGGCAAAGACCCGAGTGGGGAAATCGGGCTGGGACATCAGCAAGAGGAGGGCAGCCTGACCTTTCTCGGACAGACAGGGAACCTTCTCTCCCTCTGGATCGCGGTTTCCCCCACTTTAAATGAGGCTAAGAGCACCCGAGGAGCTTCATTCCCAGCGCTGTCCGGAGGACCCAAGGCAGGAGGCAGAAAAGGCGGCGCCGGGAGCTGGCACGCAGCCCCTCACCTTAAACACGTAGGTGGCTCCGCCCCCTCCTCCGCCCCCTCCGGCCCACTCGTGCACGCTTCTGTTCACACGGATCTCTTCTTCGATCACGTTGTTCTCGCCAATGCAGACTTTCTGGATTAATCGGTTGGTCTGGAGAAAAAAAAAGTACCCCAGGTTTGTGCCCAGACAGACCTTCTTCTATGTTTAAAGATAGAGGGTGGCGATTTCTCAATTAGCTCACAGTTGAGCTGAGGAGACAAAAAAATACACACGGGTAACTGTGGCTCTGGGTAGTATTAGAGAATAGACCACAGGGACAGCTTGGAGAGAAACTGTATGGGAAGCTGAGGAGGGAGAGCCAGGCTTGGTCACGGACTAGAGATCTGGGAGGACTGCCTGGAGGAGGTGGTATTCAATAGGGCTTTGAAGGATAGGGAGATTTTCAAACACAAAGAATGGGGGAACGTTAGGGCGCTGCAGGGAGGACAGTAGCATGAGCCCGGGGGAAGGAGGAAAGTGGGGTATTTGGGGAAAAATGCAAGGAGTTTCTTTGGCTCAGAAAAGTCCATCTTAGGACAGAAAGATGGTCCCAGAGGACCTGGGAGGCGCCTTTGGACTCTGAGGAGGGATGTCCTTCTTTGCAGTGCGACAGAGCTGGAGGATTATTACTGGGAGTGGGAGAGGGAACTAAACTGGACAGTCAGGTGGTAGCCAGATGCCGTGAGTGCAAACAGAGAAGCTAGACTTCATTCTCTAGGCAGTGAGGAGCCATTGAGGTTTTTGGAGAAGTTGCTGTTTGAAGCATCACGGAAAGAGAACGAGAGAGTGGGAGGCCAAACGCAGATTTTATTCCACTCTGCGTGGGCCCAGGCACCCGTCTCTGGGGAGAGGCTGGAAATTCCTGTCACCCAGAATCCTGGATTCCCTGAATCAGGAGGGCAGTGCTTCAATAATAGCCATCTTGCTTGTCGGTCAGAGCTGTTGGGACAAACTCTCCGCACATCGGCCTGACCTCAGAGGAAGAGGACTTTGCTTTCACTTAATTGAAAAAAGGCCAATAAAACAGCACATTTTCATCGAATGTTCCTGTGTAACCAGCTGGTGGACCCGGCAATTCATCTTGAGCCCTTCCTTATGCTAGAGCACTCATGGGGGCCAGGAATGAGTGCTAGAGAAATTTCCAGATAAATAGCTGAGATGCAGTTTGTTTGATGGCATTTTGGATTTAATGATGGAGATAACTTGATATTCTTCAGAGTGGGTTGAGTGTGGGTGGAAGGCTCTGAATTGCTACTGTGGAGAGCTGACGTTTCTCCCGTGTATGCACAGTGCCGTCCAGGGCTGGGCAGGGGCGGTGTGGTGTGGACTGTGCTGGAAGGAAACCCTGCTGAGTGCTGCCTGTGGAGGGCCTGAGATGCAAGCGGCTTGTCCTAAGGGCAGAGCCAGGGACAGAGATGGAAATGTGCGCTGCCCACTGAGCAGAGCGGAGCAGAGAGTGCCAGGTCTGGTCTTGCTTCCTGACTGGAGATTTGCTGGGCCACGGCGGCGAGGCACCTCACCTGCCTGGCTCTGCCTCCTCTGTAAATTGGGGAGCTTCCTACTGCAAACCAGTGGTGCTAAGAAGGTCCATCCCCTTTGACTCTGCTCCCTTTCCTCCTCTCCTCTGCCTGGCAGCAGCAGCGGGGTCCCCACTACTTTGGGGATGCCCTCTTCCCACGGACAGAATCTGCGGATGGCTGGGGATTGCTGGACGGAGCAGCCTGGGCTAAAGGATGGCTTTTGTCTAACTCAAGCCCATTCCCCGCTGCCCCAGCTCAGGTGTCTCCTTTGAACTGTCTGGGGTAGGAAACAGTCTACTGGATTCTCAGGCTCTATCTTGTGGGGCCTGCAGCAGCATTTGGAGGAGCAGATCACTTTTCCATGATTTGCTTTCTTCCCCTGACATCCGTGAGGCCACACCCTCTGGAATCTCCTCCCACATCCCTGGCTCCTCCCCCTTTGTTGGTTGTCTTCCCCTGTCCTGTAAATGTTGGGCTTCCCCAGGGCTTGGTCCTCGGTCTTCTCCATCTGACAATCGCAGCCTGTCTCAGTTCACCCTGATCTCTCTCAGATTCCTATCTCCTTTCCAGACCTCTCTCCTGAATTCCACTGGCCTGTATCCCATCATCCACTAGCAGCCTCCACCTGGCTGCCTACCAGATCAATCCAACCCAGTAAACCTGCTCCTTCTGCAGCATTTCCCAACTCAGAAACCTGAGAAACCTGAGCCATGCCACCAGGTGAGGTGTGGGAGGAAGTGGAGAAGCAGGAGCTGAGGTCTCTGTGTGTGTGTGGTGTGTGTGTGTATGTGTTTCCAGCAACTGGAGTCCATCAGTAGAGCTGCCAAAACCTGCAGTTTAATTCTTAGGGTCCACTTCAGTCTTTAGAAGATCCTCTCAAGTCACCATTTTTTGGGGCCTAGGGAGGAGTGGAGATTGAGGCGGCGCCTGTAAAGGGTGTTTCTCCCTTCCTTAAATGACTCCTGAGGGGCAAGGGTGTGGAGCAACGGGGAAGACCAACTCCTTTCCCCATGCCCATGCTATGCCCCACCTGACCAGCAGAGGGGGCTGTCCTCTGTCCCTGGCTTTTTTGGCACTTGGCCTGTGTGTCCACAAAGTTTGAGAACAAGTAGGTTGATGAATAAAATGATATAATGCAGCAATCCAGAGGAACAAGTAGATTACAAGTGAATTAAAAAGGAGGGATGCAGTCCTGTGAAAAGACATAACTGATTACAATCCAATCAAGTAAAAGTCCCTTGCAGAAGTCAATGCAATCTTTGTGCTTAAATGAAAGAATTACATTAGTACTCGATAAATTCCTGTGAAAATTACAGCAGCTTGTAATTTAATGACTTAATATACTACAGTATAGTTGAAAAGTCCTGATTATAGTTGCTGAATAAAAGGTTAGAGTCCAGACATTTCTCATGCACGAGGCTGTCCCTGCGAAGCTTACTCCCGCTGCTTTGTTTTAACCCTCTAAGGGGCAGGGTGGGGGTGGGGCACTGTACTCCTGGCTCCCAGGCTGGAGCCTGACTCTTAGGAGCCCTGAGTTTACTCTGCGGAACTGAACCACTTCCTCATAGCCCTTTTCCAAGTCTGCTCTTGAATAAGTTTCTGAAGAAGGACTCTGAGCCCTAGGCCCTAGAACCCAACCCCTGCCCTGGCCCCTCCTGGGGAAGAAGTTCACAGTCCAAGGGGGCTGTGGCCTGGCTCCAGGTAGAGACCCGCCCTGCAGGGTGCTGTGTTCCCACCAGGGTCCTGTCTTCCCAGCACAGGCAAGAGGCATGGCTGCTGCTTTTTTTGTCTCCTCTGTCTCACCCTCCTGGTCATTTTAGGCCACGGCTGGCTTTAAGTGCCACTGTTGGCGCTCTCCCTCTCTGACAGCTAAACGTCCTAGTGGAGTCAGGAACAGGAATGAAGCATTGTCTCTGGGGGTTGTCTGGCTTGCCAAGGGATGGGTTATAAGTGAAAAGGGGAAAAGGCTGTAGAAACTGAGGCCCAAGTGAGTGTGGGGCAGCCAAACTAGGAGCCAGAGTCTCTGTGCTGGGTGGTGAGTGGCCTGGACAGGTCCCTTCACCGCTGTGGTCTCCATTTTCTCATCTGTGAAATGGGAACGTGGAATATATGCTCTCCCAGCTCTGAGTCCATGCTTTAAAAAATGTCAACAATTTTAATCATACAAATAATAAATAATATGTGAATGCATTCTTTTTGTAATCCTCTCAGACATTACTGACAAAGCACCCTCAACTCTAGGCCCCCCTCCAGAAGCAGCCACTGCTATGTGTATCTTTCAGAAATTTTTCTATGGTTTTATGTACCTATATGTGGCTATAAGTCTGTGATTTTGAGCGGAACAAGACATGTCTAGTCTGATATTTTTCTGTGTTTTTTTTGTTTTTTGTTTTTTGGGTTTTGTTTTGTTTTGTTTTTTTGGCTTTTTAGGCCCCCTCCTGTGTCATATGGAGGTTCACAGGCTAAGAGCTGACTTGGAGCTGCAGCTGCTGGCCACAGCCACAGCCACAGAAACGCCAGATCTGAGTCGCATCTATGACCTAACCCACAGCTTGTGGCAATGCCGGATCCCTTAACCCACTGAGCAAGGCCAGGAATCGAACCCGCATCCTCATGGATACTACTTGGGTTCTTAACCTACTCAGCCACAGCGGGAACTCCAGTATTTTCCCGTTTATAATAACAAGGCTAAAGACAACGGTGCCCTCCTGAGAAAGTGTGGGAAGTGAGTTTCAACTCACACTTTTGCTGTGAAGGACAACCCTCTGTCCGCTCAAGCTCAGTTCTTCAGTTTTAAGGGTTGCTCAGGAAACCCAGCCTCAGCCTCAGTTGCTGTAGGATGTGCCTCTCAACAGCTGCACTGCCCGCTTTCTCCTGCCCCCAAGTGGCCATGGAAAGGGAGGGGCATTTGCAGGTGGAACAAAGGGTGATTCCTGCCGTCTTTGAACGTGAGCTTCTAGAAGGAGTGTGTCTGGCATTGGTGTCCTCTGAGGGACCTGCCGGGGTCCCGCTGAGTGGGGAGGTGAAACCTGGCTCTGGGCACTTACACTGGGGCAGGCGTCTTCCCCCTGCTGCCCGACCAGGATGTACAGGGTGTCGTCCTTCTCCAGGTTGAAGATGCCCAGCACAGACACGCCGTGGGACCGCATCATGGTGTTCTTCCCGCCTTTCCCGCCGGCGGCTCCATAGCCTGAGATGCTGCAACAGGACAGAGCGCGTGGGCCACGAAGTCCGACTCCCTTCCTGCCCCCACCCAGCAGCTCCCAGCGGGCCCAGCGCACCACCCTCGTGCTGGAGGGCTGGCCCCTGCATCAACCCATGAGGTCGGCAAGGAGGGTCCCCTCTCCACGGAGAGACTGCCAAGTTCAGAGACGGACAGGGAATCGTCTCGTGCACAGAGCTAGGAAGGGAAAGGGCAGGTAAAGGGCACACGAGAGGAAGAGAGGGAGCAGGAGATGGGAGAGGAGAGAAAGAGAAGACAGACAGGGAGAGTCTGTATTCATGTGGGGTGTTGGGCTGATGGCATCTTGAACTCCTGGGATTTCCTGTCAAGGATGCCTCTCCTTGTCCAAGATCAAAGGACTCAGGTGGCCCAGCTTTGACGAGGAACAAATGTTCCTGTTCCGTATCTGTAGGATGGGAATAAGAAAACCTACCTCCCAGCCCACCATGGGGTGAAGATTAAAGAAATTAAGTCATGCAAGTCTTAGGATTGTGGCTGGCACTTAATAAGCACTCGCTAAGTATTCATTATTATTACTACTGGTGGGAGTAGTAGTAATTGACTTGGTACAAAGTTTTAAAGTCTTCCCGCGGCATCTAGACACAAGGAGTCCCACATGACGGAGGAGAGAGGTGTTTACGAGCACAGACTGTTTATTCCCACGGCGCCAGTAACTCCTTCTGGAGCAATATGTGTACCGACGACAAACAACCAATCACGACGAAAATAAAAACAGTGTGGGGACGCGGGAGTGTGTCTGCTGCCTCTTGGATTGTTGAGATGAAGTCAAGTAAGGATGGGGGAGAAAGAACCCAACTGGTGAACCGTATCAGGAGGGTGGGGTACCCGCTACACACACCTCCCCAGAGACGGGCTGCCAGGGAAAGGGACTCAAGGGGCTTTCGTGTCCCTGTGTGTTCAGGTCCAAGGTCCTTTATGAAAAGCTTCCAGGGAGAGCTGCAAGGTGGTTTTGCACATGCGCACACACAGTGGCTTCTCCACCTGTAATTCCTGGAAATGTCTTATGTTCCAAGCATGCAAGGGACCTCCTGGGGGCGCTCCTAAGGTGGAGCTCAGCCCCGTTCTGCAGGGACGAGCCTGGAGAGCTGGCGAGGGGCTAATGTGGTTGGCCAGGAGCAGAGGTCTCTGCAGAGAGCAAAAGAGAGTCTCATGCCCACTGCCCTATTTTGGTGGCCAGGCACTGATGGGAGCTCGCTGCAAACTGGCGTGAGGCTGTGTGCCCAAGACGAGACTAGAGACGGGCTCTAGGCCCTCAAGGGGTTTATGGAGAAACTGGGGAGACAGTCAGAGTTATGCCACGGAAATCGCACCGAGGGGGTGGCAATGCAGGGGAGCACAATGGAGGGACCAAAGAGCTCTGGGGTCCCATGCCCAGAGTGAACCATTTCCTAACTGTGTGTCCTTTCAGAGTCCCATCTTCTTTCCTCGTCAAAGAAGAACCATTTATTCCTTTCCAAACTCACAAGGGCATGGGGAGGTTCAACATCAAAAGGAGATAACGGGGTGAAAGCCCTGGGAAAGGGGCACAAATCCGGGGCCCTGGGAAAGAGGCAGACGGCTGTCAGGCATGGAGGCAGTTGACTGGTTTGGGGGGACTGTGGGGTGCAGGTTTGAAGTTGGCTTTGCAGTGGGGGGTAGGACTCTCAGACCAGCAGAAAGAGGTAGGGGGCAGGGCTTGTGTGAGCAGAAGTGAAGGGGGAGGAAAGCCAGGTGGCTGGGAGTAGGGGGGGGAGAGGGGAGCTATAGGTCTGCAGAGCGATGAAAGGCCAGTGCCTGAGCGTCCCATAATGTGCCAGGCGTGAATGCATATGGCACCCCCCCCCCGCAATAGCCATCAGCGGTCGCTGTCAGCGATCTTATTTGACAGATGAGAAAACCAAGGCCAGAAAGATGACGTGGACCGGGCAAACCCTGGTCCACACCTCCACCTTTTCCCTCCTGGAGGCCTCTTCCCCTCCAACACGCTGCTGTGAGGTTTATGGGGAGGCGTGAGGGTGGTCTGAGAAGCCGTTGCCCCATCCTAAGTCACGCAGACCCTCAGCCAAACCCTCCCTCCTGACGCATGCGGAAAGGAGAAGCCATGGGCACAATTCGAAGGCCGAGGAAAAAGGAAGGCTCATGGGTGCAAGGCAAGCAGGCTGAATTATTTAGCTCAGAGAAGGGAGGCCTGGCTCAGGGGGTGGGGTGGGAGGTGGGGGTCCAGAGACTCTGGAGTGTGGGGATCACCGCCTCCATCCTGCTCGCCCAGCCCAGGGTTCCGGGGCTTTGGGGGCTTTGGCGAGTGGCCTGTGAGAGCTGCTTCAACCCGAAGGTGAGGTTTGCTTGGAAATCGCCGAGAGGCAGTCCTTGCCCTGCCCACTCCTGCTGTGGCTGGGAGGTAAGCTGCACCCTTCCCATCCCCTCCGCATCATTTGCATACTCATTTGCATCAATCTGCATGCATTATGAATCATTCTGAACTCTTTCACATGTTTAAATTTAGCCAAATCATTATAGTTTAGAAGTTGTTTGTTCCTGACGCCTTTTTCTCCCTCCCGAGAGCCTTCTTTCCTATTTCTCCTGCTCCAACCAAGTCTGAACTCCAGCCCCACCTGGTTCTTGACCTCGTTCTTCGCAGTGAGATGGGATGAAAAGAACCCCAAATTCTGAGTCACATGCTGGATGCTCTGCTGGCTGTGTGACTTGGGACAGCTTGGTTCGCCTCAGCCCCACATCAATGATACAAATGAGGGCAGGGAGGCCTCATGAAGTCAGCAGAGGAAGAGAAAAGATTGCAGACTGCAGCCAAATGCAAGGCGGGGAGGCTCTGGACTGAGGTCAGCTCTAAGGACCCCAAAGGAGGCAGAGGAGCTTGGCCCTCCCTGTCAGTGGTTTGGTTTTAATTTCCTGCGTCATGGCCTCAGCCCCACATTTCAATGGGACTCAGACTGGCTTAAAGCCATGAGGAGCTGGCAGCTGCCACTTGGACTAGCTGCAGAGGAGGCAGCCTCAGGCTTGAGGCCTGAAACCCGCCCCCCCCAAGGGCCTCACTCCGGTGAAAGCTTCCAGTTGCTAGACAAGGCCAATCTCCTTAGGGGTGGGCTGTGCCACAGTGAAAAAAGCACAGGCTGGATGTAGACAGACCTGGATCCAAATCCAGTTCTGACCCTCGCCTGGCCTGGGGCGAGGTGAGACACTTCCCACCCACGTGGCCGCCCTGCACTTGGTCCACCTTGAGAGCCAGCACCTCCTGAACATTTGCTTACTTCTGGTCCTGGCCCTGTCACTCACCAGCTGGGTGACCTTGGGGAGGTTATGTACCCTCTCTGAGCTCCAGTTTCCTCATCTATAAAAAGAGGTAATAACATTTACCTTGAAAGGTTGTTGTGAGAGTTAAATGAGATAAGGCCTATTAGGGCCCTGGTTCAGCCCCTGCAGGGGCGGGCAGCTAGTGAGTAACAAATAGTGGCTGCTGCCCTGATGCACCCCTGGGGGAGCCTGTCTCCTCCTCTCCTGGGGTGACTTCTGGGAGGCAGAAGGGGGACAGTGAATGAGGCCCGGGTTTCCAGAGAGCAGGGTAAGAGGTGGAGCAGGGCCCGGGGGCCAGGGTCAAGGGCATTTAGTTTCAGCCAGGACCTGCCTCCACAGGGAGCCAGTGGGAGCACAGGCCAGCCCTGGCTCTTCTGAAGACCCCTGCACTGTACGAACCATGTGACACAAACTTGTGCCAGAATGATAACCTCAGCCTGACTCTCTGAAGCTTTCTTCACATCCCTGGTAAACAATTTATTTTTGATGGTTGACAAGCGACAGCAAATTAATATACCTGCCACTCAAGTGGGGAAAATGACTCGCGGTGATTCCAATTCACTGGAAATTACAGGATACTGTTCTTGACAAGCTGATGTTATAATTTTTTTGTTTTTCCTCATCTAAATCCATGTCCCCTGGTCAGAATGGATGCTTATTGGGTTCGCGTTTTGTATTATTGACTGTGAGCTATTGTTACCTGATGTAATTGAGTTGTGAATCTTTTTTAAATAAAGAATTAGCAGCAAATCAAAGTGGCTGCCTGCCAGATCCTGAAAGGAGAGCACAGCTGGTGTGCAGCACACCTCGGAGGGGCTGCCGGGCATGGAGGGGAAGGAGTGAGGGCACCCCACTCTGGGAAGCAGGAAGCGCTGTGCTGGGCTCTGCCTCGGATTCCCAGGGTGACCCTGAGTGAGTCCCTCCCATCTCGGTTTCCTCTGTGAAATGAACAAGGTCCACCCCGCAGATGGTCTCAGCCCCCAGGGCTGCTGTCAGAGCACAGGAGGTGGCAGGGATGTGCAGGCCTTGGTTGGTGCAAGATCTCTGCTCAGACCTATTGTCCAGATGGGTCATGGGAGCCATCAGGCCACAGCCCCGGGGCTCAGCAGTGGAGGCCTGTGCTCCTGGCTGCCCCAGTTCCTTTCTGGTTTTGTACCAATGAGCAGGGCTCATGGTCCCCTCGTTCCCCATCACTTTTCTGACCCAGGAATATTGCAGCTGGAAGACGTCCCAGGGGCCTCTCCCTACAACCCCTCCTTCTACAGAGGGGCCCTGGAGAGGAGGGAAAGCACACTTTCAAGGTCATACGAGGGGTCAGGAGTTGAACCCCAACTCCATTCTGCCTGCAGCCATGGATCTTTGCACAACGCTCCCCCTTCCCCCTCCAGCCCTGACTTCCCCTGCTCTGGGCTCTTCACGGGGATGGCTATCTGCACAGTTACTCTGGCCGCTAATCACGCGTTGTGACTCTCTTCGAGAACTGTCTAGAACTTTACTGGCATTGCGGACTGTTATTGAACCTTTCCGCCTTATGGTCTGTGCAAAGGCTGCAAGGCTCGAGTCTGTCTTCTCTACAGGTTCTGCGGCACCTCCTCGGTGCCCAGCAGACAACTGGAGCCTCCTGGCTCAGAGCCTGGCATGCGGTAGGTGCCCATGGCTGTTCGTGGAACGGAACAACGGCGTCATCCAGCTGCAAGTGCTGGTCCATGGCGCCTGGGGAGGAAATGAGTGCTGGTGGCAGAGGCCGGCAGGAACAGCTGCGGCCCAGGCAGGCTGCCGGCTCGGCTGCCTCCAGCTGGGATGCGGGACCTCTTGTACCTTATGCCTGAGGAACAAGTGAACCCTGCAAGAACTGCCACCGGGAGCTGTGGGCTGCACTAGACAGATGTTCCTATAGGCTACCTGTGTGTGTGTGTGTGTGCGTGCGTGCGTGTGTGTGTGTGTGTGTGTGTGTGTGTGTGTGTGTGTGTGAATGGGGGAGGAAGAGGGCTGGAAGGGTCATGGAGCCCCGGAGAGGCAGGCAGGCAGGAAGACAGGCAGCAGGAGGCTGGAGGGAGCGGGGGAGGATGAAGAGGAGAAGGAGTCAGGAGGAGAGAGAGGCTGGCCAGCTTCTCTGCACACATGGCACTAAATCCCCAGCAGGCTCCAGCGCTGGGCTCTGCCAGCATCTGTCTCCACTGGACAGCAAGGTCGAGGCTCTTGCCCAGCACACACCCCACAATTCATGCGCCTGTTCTGATCCACCTCCACCCCCACCACCGTGGGCACTCAGAGCCATGACTCAGCAATCTCCTGGATCAGGTGCCTCTCTGTCACCCTAAGCCTTGTGGGTCTTTCTCAGTCAGGGTCCTCGGGACTGTAGCTGTCACTCGCTGTCCTGGCTGTCCCCCTAGGTACTGCCTCACCCCCAGGCTCCTCCCTCAGTCCTCCAGTCACGTGGGTTCTACCTCCCTGTTTTGGTCCAGCCTCCTGTGACTCTTGCCGGGTGACCGCATAGCCTCCTCTGCTCCCCCTGCCTCCCCGCTTGTTTCTCTCACCACCACCATCAGGCGGTCACCAGAAGGACCTACGTGTGTGACAGGGTCCCGGCTCAGCTCCCACAGGCCCCGGCTTTGTCCCAGGGGCTCCTTCCACCAGCAAGGCTCCCGTCTTCTTCACAGACAACCCTCTCACCTTCAGGACTTAACTCAGGCTCAGTCTCCTTGTGGAAGCCACCTGTGAGCTCAGGCCCCTTCCCAGGCCTCGGCGGCAGCTCTGCCTACACCTACGGTACCACGGTAGTACCTTCTTCCTCACACTGAGCTGCTTTGTTCCTGCATCAGTGGGGGCTCCTCTTGGGCAAGGGCTGGATCTTGTTCCCTTTACACACTCAGCATCAGGCGCAGTGTCCTGACAGGTGCTTACTATGGTCCCCCGAGGTTTGCAAAGCAGGAGGGGAGCAGGTCTGGGCACCAGGACTTATGCACTTGGAGGGCTTAGGTACCACGTCCCTTCTCCTGTTGGGCAGAGGAAGAGGCACATCCGGGGGGGGGGAAGCCCAGGGCAGGAAAGCAGTGGGGGCCACGGAGGTGGAGACTTAGGTTTTGCCCCTGTAGCCGCACCCCTGCCCGCTGTCCCCTTCCCAGCGGGTCCTTCCTCTCCTCTTCCTGGGCCTCCTCCTTCGAGGCTGTAGACGGAGGAGTAGAAGGTGGGAGATGGACCCCAGATCAATGACCAGTTAAAGAGTGGGGGTGTTTGCGCCCCCCAGGCCACAGCGGCTCCACCCTGGCAGACAGCAGGTGCTTAATAAGGGTTAGCTCCCTTTCCTTCACCCCTCTGACCCATCCACAGAGAGGTGGGCTGGGGTGATAATAGGGCCAGGCCTCGGGCAGCAGCCAGGCAGCACCAGTTGAGCGCCCCCTCTTTCAGGAGCAGACGGACTCCTCCCAACCTCGCCGTTCCCACGTCCGCCCTCCTGTGTGTCCCGTGTCTCTCTCACTAGATGAACTGCACTTACTAAATAAGAACTAATGAATATGGAGAAAATTTTGTCCAGAAAAAGGGCACTTGAGGTCTCAACCTGGATATTCTGACCTAGGGACATTCTGGTGTGGCCTGTATAGCAAATCATTAAATGGTCTGCTTCTGTCATGTGACGTTATGTGACCAACAGACATTACTGTCCAAGTCCTGAGCCTCCTGCATCCATGGTCAAGGATGAGGGGAGGGTCAGGAATATCTGTAACAGCCTTTATTGGCCTAAAAAAACCACAAGGAATCCACAGCAACAACAAAAACCAAACCCAGCATTTTCAGGGGTTGGATTCATTCATTTTGATAGGGTGCTATCTCAGGCCGGCGAAAAGAAGTCCCACAGATCCCAATGTCCCCTTGACCAATTTAGACACTTCGAAGTGTCCTCCTCCAATAGAAAAATGGCTCCTTGTGTGTGTTTTTCCAAGGAGCATTCAGCGGGCAGAGCTGGGGCTCGAGCTAGTCTCCGTATTCTAAAGAGAGACACAGAAACCGTTCTGATGTGGGCAAGGTGACAATAGATACTGTGGCAATTCATGCAGATTAGAAACCTGGCTAGACTTAGATATGGCTGTGATTAATAAAACATGGCAAAATGAACTATTATTTAGTAAGCACAGGTTGGCAGACAAAAATCTTTCAAAACATGGGCCCATCAGAAGAAGTCAGGAAAAAGTCCTGGAAAGCAGAGAAGTGGGGAACTACAATTTTTCCTGGAAATGCTGATTTCTCTGCAGCTGGGCGAGGCACCCACTGCCTCTAGGGCATGTGCAAGGCACTTGCACTTGATCTTCCCAGCCAGCTGGGCAGGTGTTTGCAGCCTCCAACCATTGCGTTTTATAGATGGGGAAACAAAACTGCAAGAGATGAAACAGCCTGCCTGAGTTTGGAAGTGGGCCTGGTTCATACCGTCTTAGAGAGAATGCAGCCCAGGAGGACCCGGTAAGTGGTGCCTGCTGTGTGGCCGTCACTGTGGGCAAGTCAGGAGGGGATGTCCAGCCAGTGTGGGTTGGGAGCTGCCTGGGCAGGGGTGGGACAATGGGTCCTGTACTGTTGAGGTCTTTGTCTGCCTTACCCTGGCTCCCTGCTTTCTTCTCCACGTTTCTTTTTGTAGATGGGGATCTGTGCCAAGGGTGAGGCTGGCCAAGGCGGTGGGGCTCCCCTCTCCCAGGCTCTCATTTCCAGATGCTTCCTGGAGGTGGGGGCGGCCTGACCTCTATGTCCCGCCCGGTTCCTATTCCCTGCCTCTCAGAGGCCAGGTGTGGGTTTTAGTGGAAAGAACACACAAACTTTGAGCCTGAGGGTCCTGGGTCCAAATCCAGCTTTGTCACTGATTGTGTGGCCTTAGATCTGTGGCTAAGCTTCTCTGACTCCAGTTTCTTCATATGGAAACAAAGGAATATGAACAAAAACAATAAAAATGACGTCTACTTCACTGCTAAAAGAAGGAGAAATACCTGATAGGTCTTCAGTAAACCTTCACACCCTTCTCTCTGGGACAGTGGAGACCCTTAGAAATTCAGCCAGGCAGGAAGGGGAGGCAGGTCCGCTCAGTGTGGTGGGGCCAGGGTAGCCCGTCTTCAGCCATTTACTGGGGACATGTGGGTCCTGGAGCAGCTAATCTGATTGCAGCCAAACCTTGTTATTGCATTCCTGCCCCAATGTCATTTAAAAAGCACTTAGGGCTCTCCCTGGAACGCATTTACACTGAGGTCCCAGGGGTGGGGCTGCACAGAAAGTGGGGCAACCTGAGAAGCCCCTTTCCCTCCCAGGAGGCTGAGGATGTGCTGGGGGTGGGGGCTGGGGGAGGGGGAGCAGCCCACTTCCCACTGTATGGGGCCTCGGGGGCCTTTGCACTAACAACCGCATAATTGCGGTGCTTCCTGTTTACACAGCGCCCTGTGCTCAGGGGAAGGGCCCGCAGCAGAGCTGTGCCTCTGAGTTCGGGGCTTGGAGCTGATTTCCAGACCAGTGAATGGGGGGAGGCTCCTGATTCTCTGAGCCTCAGTTTCCTCATCTGCAAAAGGAGGGTTGAAGCCCTAGCCTCGCCCACGTCATTGAGGACATGTGTGAGGATGACAGTCCGAGGTGTGATTAAGCCAGTGGGTCTTGGGGGCTGCATGGGCATCACGTGGGAACTTGCTAGAAAAGCGTATTCTCAATGAATGGATGGAGGGATGACTACCAGGCGTACCATGAAGACCCCTCCCTCCTCAAGCTGCATCCAATAAAGGTCAATGTTTGTCATACGTGCTTCACGAATGTGAAAATGTTTAACATGAAAAAAAGAAGTTCATAGTTCTGGACCCACTTAGACCTATAAAATCACACATTCCGAGAGTGGGGCAGCGATCTGGGTTTTAACCAGCCTTCCTGTCATTCCGATGCCTGCTGGAGGTTAGGAACCGCGGGTCTTAGCCTTGCCATTGGCTTCGCTTAGCTGAGTGCCTTTTGGAGTCGGGCCTCCCTCCAGCCTGGCCTCCCTCCAGCCTGGCCCTGCTCTATGGGATGCTGTGGGGTTGGGGTTCGCCTGGGACAAGAGTTCCAGAATAGCTACTTGCAAACAATAGAGGCCCAGGAAAAGAGGCTCGAGGATAGGAAATCGTCTTTCATGTTTCCTCATCACACGTTTGTTTCCCAAACATTTTCACATTCATTGCCTCGTTTGGACAGCGTGAAGTAACATTCAACGAACAGCCCATGATAATTATAATTATTAATAAAGCTAAAGAATGTTCTGAAGCGAGCTCATGCGTGCCTATCATTTCCACAAATAGGCTGTGGGCTCCTTGAGGACAGGGGACACAGCTTCCTTTCTTGCCATATTCAGTCATCCCAAATTTCCCCACCTCCAGCCCTTATACTCTTGTATGCGCTAGCATCTCGGCCGGCCCGGGCACCCCAGGGGGGCAGGTTCCCCAGGCAGGACCCCAGGCCCCTTCGGGAGGGTGGATTTGCTCCTCAGCCTCCCCCTCCCCCATACGCACCTGTAGGTGTCGGTGGCTGGCACCTTCCAGGTCTGGATGCCCTTCAGGGGGCCCTCGCTCCCCACCACCACGCTCAGGTTGGAGTTCCGGTAGGCGTTGTTGCACTGGGCCTGCGTGGGGCCGTGGGGCCCACTGGCCCCGCACGTGGTGAACAGCCAGTGAACTGCGGCACAAGAGGAAAGGCAGTCACTCGCTTGGCCTGGCCCTCCCTCCTCCACGGGCCTCCCTCGGCTCCCTCTGAGCTGTGGGCTCCACGGTACCAACACCTCGTTCCAAGGTGGCACCAAGGTCTGGGCAAGCAATGTACTCCGTCATTTAAACTGCAGACTCCTGTGTGGCATGCCCAGGTCAGGTGCTGGGGGAGAGACACACAAAGAGCAGACGTGGACCCTGGTCTTAAGAAATTCACAGCCTACTAAACGGAGATCAAAAGGGATGGAACAAGACAGGACGGTAAGGAAAAAAAAAAGAAGCCATTGGAGCGAAGAAGGGCTAACACTGCACCGCGGGAGTTCTGGGAGGGAAAGAAGACCCCTTTCAGGGGAGACAGTCCTGGGCAGCGTCTGGGTCGCCCCCTGGTCTCACCGAGTCCAGTACAGGGCTAGGCAAACCACAGGGGCTCAATCTGCACTATTGGGACTCGATCTAACCTACTCCCAAAGGTCTGAAATCTGCATATAGGATCCTCTTAGCTGGAGGAAGATCAAAAAAGAAAATTGGACACAGAGTCAGCTTCATGCCCTCCGCCTCCACGGCATCTGGGTTTGGAAATGCATTGAAAACAGCTTTCAGGCTGTCTCTGTAACAGAGAGTAGGAAACCGGGAAGCAGGTCACATCTGCCTCTGGTGCATGTCCTCTTTTGCCAGGCCTTCACCACTTCCTGGCACTCTGTCATCACCTGGAGCACCCAGTGCTCTTAGGTGGCTTCTGGGGGTGCCTCAGCAATGCTCAGCATACCCTCACCCTGCCTCTGCAATTCCTTCCAACCTGAGCCAGGCTGGGACTTCGGGGGAATTGTCAGATTTCATGCTGGCGGAAATTCTAACATGTTTTTACAACTTATAAAAACATCCCCCCAACGTGCTCTTGATAAATTTTTTTCTACTTAAAACACAAAAATCTCATGATAAGACTTAAGAAATTATTTCCCTTTGAAGAGAATAAAATGGATTCTACCTGCAGAAAATTATGAAAAAATTAATTTGGGGGTATATAGCTTTGTTTGTTAAAACGTAAAATTCTTTTGAAGACTTACAACAAACTTGAGGCAGAAATGAAAGGCTAATTGGGGTCACTAATGATTAGCAATGAGATTGCCATTACACCAGGCAGTTGTGCTAATCTAAAACTGGGCTGGCTGTGGTAAGCTTGTGGCAGTGCCCGGACCCCAAGGTCTGGAGACCAAAGCTCTAGCTGGGCTTCCAACGCATACAGCGACGCAGCAGTGTACTCAACACCTTACGGGGCTCCGTTCTTGTTTTTTTTTTCAAATGAAGATGTTGATATCTATTTGGTTTCTGAAGGTCATTTCAAGGGCAAGAAGGTGATGAATTCATTCATCTGTGGTGTGAATGGCTGTTAAGTTTCTAATCTAATTGTATTATAAGGGGCAACCAGAGCAGGCTTGGCCAGCTGTCCTTTTACTGTCGCCAGTGCTCAAATCACCAGACGGCCAAGTGGAAAGGACACGGGCTTTGAAATCCACCAGAACATGTGGGTTTGGGAGCAGCCTCTTTACTTATTGATTGTGGGATCTTGGTTGTGTTCCATTGTCTGTGAAATGGGCTGGATTGGCATGAGGACTAAGGAAGGAAGGATACGAGGGGTATGAACGGTCACCGTGAGGTCCTAGCCTCTAAAAGTGTGAGCTGTGTCACTGTCTCCTGCCTGCACCCGAGGCTAGTGCTATTCCTGATAATGGGACACACGCCCAGGGTTTCTGTGAATACGGACCCCCTCGCCAATGGCACCCGAGAATTTACTTTTTATTTTTTCTTTCTTTCTTTCTTTTTCTTTCTTTCTTTCTTTCTTTCTTTCTTTCTTTCTTTCTTTCTTTCTTTCTTTCTTTCTTTCTTTCTTTCTTTCTTTCTTTCTTTCATCTTTTTGGGGGGCACCTGCGGCATGTGGAGGTTCCCAGGCTAGGGGCTGAATTGGAGCTGCAGCTGCCGGCCTACACCACAGCTGCAGCAACACGAGATCCAAGCCGCATCTGCGACCTGCACCACAGCTCAGGGCAATGCTGGATCCTCAACCCGCTGAGTGAGGCCAGGGATCAAACCTGCGTCCTCATGGACATGAGTTGTATTCGTTAACCACTGAGTTGCAAAGGGAACTCCCGGCACCCAGGAATTTAAACTCAGTGAATTGGGGATGAGGATAGAAGCGGGGGAGAAAAAGGAGAGCTCAGAAAAGAAGGGAAAAAATATACTCCTCCCCATGATCTCCAGCTTCTTGAAGCTTATTCTGCAGGTGCAGTCTGCGCCTAGCACAGGGCCTGGGTTTGGGGGCGGCCTTGGAAAGCATGGGCTTGACACCCTACCCAAGCATCTGTCCTTCAGAAGGACCCTCTTCTAACTTCAGCCTAGCTTAACATTGTCTTGGAGGTTCCGAGATCTTCCCAGAGATGCTGGGTTTCTACTTCTTGGCCAAGTTGAGCATCTGATGAGGTAGGAAGAGGGGCTTTGGATTCAGATGGGCCAACTTTTCTCATCCTGGATTTTGCCCCTGAGGAGCTGTGAGAGCTGGGGTAAATTATATCGCCTCTCTGAGCCTCAGGTTCTTAATCTGAACAAATGGAGATGATAATACCTAGTGCTTAGACTTGCTGTGAGTATTAAATGATGGCCTAACAAAGTGCTTAATGACGTTTGGCATTAGAGATGCATAATGAATCTGGTTGAAAAACGGTGACTTCCTTTCCAATTTCTGACTGTAGGGAAGCAGAGATACTGAATCTCAAGATTTATGTTCCCCAGTCCGTAAAGAAGGGACTCTAGGGCTGTTTCTCAATAAAGGGACCAGTATTTCCCCAACTCAGCGGACATATATTAGTCTCAGGTGGTTTCTATACACAAAATTCTGTTTTCATTTTCAGTGACTGCTGATGGAAAGATCCAGAGCAGGAACTCTTTCCAAAGTGGATTCCACGGGAATAGAAGATTTGCTGTTCCAGGTGAGAGCCATGATACAGCCAGCCAGAATCCTGTGGCTCTCAGCAGCCTTCCAGGCATGGGTGTCTTCCCTGCTTCCTTGGATGGCTCTGACCCTCATTATCTGCCCAGAGTTGTCTGGAATTAATTTCTGTATCCGGACCAGCACCACTCCTAGGGTTTCTGAATTTTTTGCCATCTGTGCAAAGGCTGAGTTTTATGAGTGTGGGCTTGTCTTGCTGAAGCTTCATCCTGTTCATGCTCTTCATTCATTCTGTCTGGCATCTCAGAGACATCATAGTATGCCATAGCAAGAAGGGAGCTTGGAGAGCTCTGAATTCAGTGGCTTCCAAACGACTTGAGGACCTTTAAAAATCCAGATTTCAGGGCCCCAGAGATCCATATTAGTAGATATTAGCTTGGGGCAATGGTGGAGGGAAGACAATACTTGCATTATGTGAAAATGTTCCCAGGGGAACCAGCCTGCTGTACACAGGATGGATAATCAGTCAAGCCAGGAGTTAAACATAGATATTCTGAGTTCAAGTTCAAGACTGGAAAGGTGCTATAGTCACCATGAAAGCCTCATGGAACCTTTCTGTGAGTCTGTTTTTTGTTTGTTTGTTTGTTTTTTCCCTTTTAAATCTATGAACTAGGGCTCAGTTAAAGCCAGGACAGACTCAACTAAGCTTGCTCAGGACCAGAGAGTAGGCAGGCCACCATGAAGGGACTGGTGAGAGTCTGGTCAGGACACCGTGGCAGGTGGATCCTCCACTCCAGAAAATCCCACAGTAGCGTAGCCTAGCAGAGGGGGCCATGAGTACCGATCAGGAAACAAACAAGCAGGTGCTTAGCACTAAGGCTTTGGTCCCCAGAGAGGCCATGGGGAGCCAGGAGGTGTCAGAAGGGAAATCCAGTAACTGGAGTGCTTGTAAGGTCAGGAAGCAGAGATACGAGAAGGACTGGGTAATAAGCAATAAGGCAAAGTCTTAGTTTCTGGAGGGAAGATCAAGGTCACAGTGAGGTGGACTCGATGCTGAACTGCCGGTCTGAGAGTTCAAGGGTCCCCAGCTGAGAGTCTACCTTGATCCCTGAGGTTCTGTGGAGCCACTGGAAGATTAAACGGCCCCCAAGGAGGAGCCTGGATTGGGAGCAGGGGAGGGAGAAAGTCCGCTCTTTCTTCTTCTCTTACTTAAAAAAATGAAACTATTGTATTAAAACTCCTTTATGAGAGAAAGAGAGAGAGAGAGAAAAAAAGAACTGCTTTATCTCGTTCTAACTTATACCACAGACTGGAAACCTAGTTTAATACTAACTTGCACTTAAATTGTATAAAGAACCCACAAACATCAGAGTACTGATTGGTTTCAGACAGCTGAGTAGAGAAAAAATCCATTAGGTGCTGGGTTTCATTTTAAGTATATTGCAGCGCCCTCCAAGAAGAAACAAATCAATTAGTAATATACCGCACAATGGTAAAAAAAAATAGGCTAGATAGTGATTGTGCTGGTTTTATTACTGTTGCTAAGCCATCTCATATGCGCAATTGAATGCAAAGAAAGAGAGCATGATGCAAAGGAAAATCAGTTCTCAACTATCATTATTAATCACAATAATAAGGATCTGCCGCACACTGACGTCCCATCTGGTCGTCCCACGGAAGAGCACTCTATGGTTCATGTGCATCTTTTATAATATTTTGATTCCGATCCATGGAATTGAATTTTAGCCATATCTGTTGACTGAGCCGAACTTCACAGGAGCTGTGACTTACTGAACCATTTTGCTGGTCATTGTAGATCCCACGAAACAAAAGGATGACCAAAATCTAAGTAACCATAATTATTCACTATCTGTAAATGTATATGACACCATTCTTTATTATAATGTGGAAAAAGTAATCCCTTTTTATGCCTACGTGATGAAAATTAATAAATTATTCTCCTTATTAGGGCACAATGTAAATAATATACATAGGGTTGTCATTGGGAGATTAAAATATTTCAGCTCTTTAAACTGTGGAGCAGCATCCCTCCTAGATTTAAATCATTGTCTGATTATTGCTTTCTTTTTTGATGCCAGCAGTTGTTGAAGCTTAATGCCTAGGTTCATTTATTTATTGGGAGTTGCAAAATAATGGTATTCAAACTAGACTTTTTTTCATTTAGTTGGAATATATAAAGAGATGTTTCCTCTCATCTACTATTTGGTTACCCAGTGGTATAGTTCATATAGAAAAGCAAGATAAATGCTCACTTTTTTCTCCCTGTTTGCAGTTTTCAAGGTATTGAATTCCTTCTCTATCATCCTCTGAAGTTGACTAATTAGTTGTTTGTATATCGTTATGAATACATGAATTAAACATATTTTGAGTTTTCATTAATCATAATTATTATACTTTAGAAATTCAAATTGTCGCATTTGTGGTCAGTGGTAGCTTCCTGAGTTCTTCTACTTTCTTGCCGTCTGATATGATGAAATGCTCCTTCCCCAGACCTGAACTCAGCCATTGTATCAAAAGCTTTGGATCTTTTAGTGCAAAAAGGTATTTTAAGTATACGATCTGGATGCTATAGACACTTCTTGCTACTGGATTGGTGACTGTTTCTAGGCTTCTTTAGTGGACAGACCTGCGAAATATACATGTTGTGTATATGTGTGTGTGTGTGTGTGTGTGTGTGTGTGTAAGCAAAAACATATATATGTGTTTGTAATACACACATATGTATATGACAAAATACCCCATGGACTCACACTGATCATTCCAATTCAAATTCAGGACTACAGCGTTTTTAATTTAATCTCATCTGTATTACATCTGCATTTCTTTTCCCATACTAAGAAACATGGTTCTCAAGAACACAGGTAAAAATGGAATTAGAATATTCTATAACTACTCATTCACTTTATCCTTCATTATACACAGAGCGGTAGCAAAGTAACAACACTGCAGCTATGCTGTAATCAGTATAAAAGCAGAGATCGGTAAAAACTTTTTTTTTGAATAATTGCTTTCCCTCATAAAATTTTTCAGTTATACTCTATCTACACTGTTTGGGCACACTGCCATTTCATATGTCACTCTTTAATTGGTAGTCTGTAAGTATGATACGTTTAATACTCATATCAATCATGTTGATATATCTCTAGTTATTTTGGTTGTCCCAAGTCTGTTTTCAAGTAGATTCCTTAGGAAGGGCTCACGGGAGCAATATTCCTTGAGTTCTTGAATGTTGATAATATTTTTTCCCCTTGAATATATTAAATGATTACTTCATTTTCTTTTGGTATAAAGTACTACAGTCAAAAACTCTGATAACATAAATTTCATTCTCTAATAAATCACTTGCTATTTTTGCTTAGATGCCCACAATATTTTAATCTTTTTCCTTAAGGTACAGCAATTTTACTGTAATATATTTTGATATTGCTCATTCTGAATCAGTATTCTCAGGTACACAGATAGGCTCTTTTTCTTTTTGAAATTTCTTTTTGGCTTCACCTGTAGCATGCAGAAGTTTCAGGATAGGAATCGAATCTGCGCCAGTGCAGTGACCCAAACCACAGCAATGACAATGCTGGATCCTTAACCCACTGTGCCACCAGGGAACTCCACAGATATGCTCCTTCATAGGTAGTTTCAACAAGAACATTTTTCTTGTAGTTTTTCTGGTTTGTTTTTGTTTTGTTTTGTTTTGTTTTTTGCTATGGCAGAAGCAGCTTGATGTGGGATCTAAGTTCCCAGATCAGGAACTGAACCCAAGCCTCTGTGGTGCAAATGCTTAATCCTAACCACCAGATTACCAAGGAATGCCCTCGAGTTACAGCTTTATGTATTTGTTTTGCTCCTTTTCTTTTTTTTTTCTTTCAGCACTTCCTTATGTTGGCTCTTCATTACCTAGCTTTGATGTACACTACCTTTCTGATTTTTAAAAAAGTTTTTTTTAAGTTTCTCTTTTCACTTTCTATTTCTCATAAGGCATTAACTGTTATGTTTATTTGCTTTTTCAGTCTTTCTGATTTAGCCTTCATTTCAGAAATTATTTTTTCCTTTACTTCAATTTCTTCTCTGAGTTTCACAACCTACTTTCTCATTTTTTATAATACCGATTTATGTTATTTTTCATTGTTTTCTTGTCTGTTAGCTTATTTTGGAAATAGAAGGTTACAACTTTGATCTCTTCTCTGTGTGTATCTTTCTGGGATGCTTTCATTTTTCTGTAAGGACGTTTTGTCCTCTATGCTCTTTTTAAAATTCTTATTGTAATTTGGATGGGGTTTGAGCTTGATACTTATGCATTTTTACCTGAAATTAATTTTCACAGACTTTACAAACATAGAGAAGAGACTTGTGGTTGCCAAGAGGGAGGGGGATGGAGTGGAATGAGATGGGAGTTTGGGTTAGAGATGAAAACTATTACGTGTAGATTGAACAAGCAATGCAGTCCTACTGTACAGCACAGGGAACTATAGTCAATCTCCTGGAAAGGACCATGATGGAAAATAATGTAAAAAATAACGCATATAGATGTATGATTGTGTCACGTTCCTATACAGCAGAAATTGGCACAATATTGGAAATCAACTATCGTTTAAAACTGCATACAAAAGAAATGAATTTTCTAGAAATTTTAGGGTTCAGGAGATTTTCTAACTTCACAGAACTTCCTCTACTCTCTCTCTCTTTTTAAATAATATTGTTAAAAATATGGCAGTTTGCTTTCTGATGTTTCTGGCTCCATTTATCTTCCCCACTGGAGTTTGGCTATCCTCCTTTTTTGGTCTCTCTTATCCCTATCCTACTCAATAGTGATTTCACCCCCAGAAACTTCTTCTCAGGGTGGGCCCTTTCCTGGACAGGACGCTCTGTGCCCAGACTGCTCGAGCTCCTTCAGGTCTTACCAAGGTCCCCTGCTATTAACATGCCACCAGGCTGGCAAGGACCCTCCTAGTTTCAGCAGCTGTTCTCAGCTTGTCAGTCATTTCCAGCCACCCCCTGTCAGCTATTCTGGGATTCTCCTGTTCTCAGGTTTGTAAGACAGCCTGTTGCTTTCCTCATCGTTCTCTCGTGCAGATGCTGATACTGCACAGGGTTTATGGAGGTTGGCACGTTGTCCTCACTCACTTGTGTTTTGGGGCTGGAGGGGAATATCTCATCAGAAAAAAATTTGTTGTTGTAAATATCCACAGGTTTTCAATTTCGACATATGGTTGCTCAGTTTTTGCATAAAGATTCAGAGATTAAAAAAACCCTACAATATTAGTGCCATCACTGCCATCATCGCCGAATCCTTAAAATATCTAAAATTTAGGAATCACTTGACGTGATGTGCTATGATCAGCCCCTTTGCACTATCTCTCTGGTCAGGTTTCTTGCCTGTATTTCTATTCCTGGGACTGCAGGGTTTTTCAGATTTCACCCCAGGCCATCCGCAATGACCATGGTCTAGAACTTGCTATTATATTCTGCCTTAAAAAAAAATGCAGTCTACTATGTATAATATAATGTCTTCTTGATAGTGCCACTTGGACTTGAGTTGTTTAGGGCTGTTTGAGCCTTTACTCAATGACCAGACATATTTCACATTAACTCGCTTTCTTCTCTCGGTACTGTCGGGTATGCTTCCTCAGTGCTCCAGGATGTTCCGTGCTGAATCTTATTTTGTAGCCAGTGTGGGGTGAAGACAGGAGAGGGGCTCTATACTGCTCTGTGCATCAGACTGAGGGGGAGCGAGCTGCAGAAAAACCTTTATTTCACAGTTTTGGAATATATTTATATCTGGATACTTATATTTGGTGGAGAGTGGAACATACTGGAAGTCGGATCTGAGATAAAGGAGGTTGCTATGATTCTGAACAAACAGTGCTGGGACTCTTCAGGCCATCAATTTCAACGTATTTAATTATGGTACATTTTTGTCGCACCTCCTTCCTCCAGTTAGTTTAGCTCCTTAAAACCACATCAGGTCAGGCCATAAGGAAGGGGAAGAATTGTTACTTTTATCTCATAAGACAGGCAATCATGTACAAAAGTGAAACAATTGGCCTGTGATTACGGAAGCTAAGGGAGGAGGGGAACGTCGCATTTACTCTTTTTTTTTTTTTTGTCTTTTTGCTATTTCTTGAGCCGCTCCTGCGGCATATGGAGATCCCCAGGCTAGGGGTCTAATCGGAGCCGCAGCCATCAGCCTACACCAGAGCCACAGCAACGCGGGATCCGAGCCGCGTCTGCAACCTGCACCACAGCTCACGGCAACGCCGGATTGTTAACCCACTGAGCAAGGGCAGGGACCGAACCCGCAACCTCATGGTTCCTAGTCGGATTCGTTAACCACTGCGCCACGACGGGAACTCCTGCTGACTGTTGTTGAAGCATTTGTTTGTTTCTCAGACTGAATTTGTTTCCAGGTACCCCCCTCCGTTAGTCATGCGTGGCTTTCTGGTGTTTTCTCTCGTATTCTTTTTTGAGGATGAAATGTTAGGAGGGGTAACGACAGCAGCGACAGTACCAGCTCTGTCTTTTGTACCAGCTGTGCTCACACACCATCTCTTCCTCCCTGCTACGTCTTTCCTCCCTTGGCCCTCACCCAGTTCCTCTGGCCGGGCTGAACAGGCAGGGTGCCTGCAAAAGCTGAGGTCTTGCAGGGGACAAAGCTCAGAGGCCCACATCCTTTTCTGCAGAGAGGCAGGCATCGCTTTGCAGAGGAGAGCCTCGGAGCAAGCCAGCTCCCGGTCAGCAGGGCAGCCAGTCTGCGCTGTTGAGATAAAAGCTCTCAGGACTGAATTACCCTAAGCAGCTCTGACACCCTGGCAATCTGAGGGCGTTTCTAATGGCTCCTGGGACGGCTGCTGTGTGGTGTTCTCAGCCTCCGCCTGCTCCCTGAGGGAAAGGCAGTAACACATGAGAGAGGGAAGGTCACAGGGAAAACACTCTCCGGAAAGCGGAGCTGTAAAAATTAAGTTAGGGGAGGCCTTGGGGCTAATTTGGTTATTCCCAAATTGGCTTCAGGCCGGAGTGGTGTTGCTAAAGCGTTTGATGCCGAGAGGGCTGCTGTGGGCTCCCCCATCTGGGGGCTACACGTAGTGGATTTGGTTCTGGGGCTTCGGTGGGAAGTGGCGGTGGTTCACATACCAGCCTTGCCACACTCAGGCCTGAAGAGTCACGGATTTCTGCTCCCATCTGCTCTGTCCGCAGACCTGGGAGAGGACCCCTTGGTCTGGTGCGCGGCCACGGGGTTTGTGTGATGGGATCTGCTGCCTCCTGCGCCGTAAGGTCCAGCGGCTCCGGGGAGAGAGGCATCAGTGTGGGAGCCAGAGCCCCCACTGCTTTCCTCGTGGGAGTCGTCGCTTACTGTTTGGTTCCAAATCATGAGTGAAATAAATCCCTGCAGGGCCCTTGGGACTGTAACACCTCTGACGGGTGGGCAGATGGAGGCACAGGGAGCCCAGGGGCTGAGCGCTGGAAAGAAGCAAACGTCCTGACTCCTGGGTCAGGGTCCCACACTTTCTAGGACAAACTGGAGAATATTCCCACGTGAAAAGATACGATGGGAAATCCAGATGTCAAGGACAGAAAGGAAGGTGGTGGGAGAGGAGTTCCTGTCGTGGCACAGTGGTTAATGAGCCCGACTAGCATCCATGAGATCACAGTTGATCCCTGGCCTCGCTCAGTGGGTTAAGGATCCGGTGTTGCCGTGAGCTGTGGTGCAGGTCGCAGACACGGCTTGGATCTGGTGTTGCTGTGGCTGTAGGGTAGGCTGGTGGCTACAGCTCCAATTAGACCCCTAGCCTGGGAACCTCCATATGCTGCAGGTGCGACCCTAAAAAGACAAAAAAGAAGAAAAAAAAAGAGTGGAAAGTGCAGGGAGAGAGGATGGGACCCAATATCGGACCTACACATGATAGACAGAACACATGATACAAGACCGGAGAAAATAAGGGAAGATTCACTTCTCTCTCCTGTTTCTGCTTGTGGTCGCAGGAGATGCAGGGGCCACGAGGCAACAAGCGTGAGGAAGAGGCCGCGAAGATCACAGAGACGTGGGTCTTGACATGATCAGGCATGGAACTGAGAGTAGTCACGAGTAAGGCCCCTGAGCTAACATCAGCAGGCATCTATAAAGCAGTTTCTGTTACGGGACCGACCCTTCCTTGGACCAGCAGCCATTGTCTGGCTCAGACTTAAGGTGCACAGAGCCTTCTAGAATCCAGATCTCTCACTGCCTTGCAAGGAAAACACCACAGACCAGAGAGGGTAGGCCCCTGAGGAGATGGCATGCACACTTGCTCACACACACACCAGCACACACTCACCTTTGCACACCCACATCCACATAACTGAATTGCAGGAGCCCTGCAGTCTATAAGGAAACACTCGAGTCCTACTCCTTAGCGGTGTGGACACGCCACTGGCCCTATGGCTGATGGAGCCGATCAACTGATAGACTGAATGGACAAGTCAGTAGGAGCTAAGTCATAAGGCTGGCAGAAGAAAAAGCAGCTCTTGTGAGGCTCAGGGAGTCTTTCTGACTTTCAGTTGGGTTGCTGGGCAAGCCCAAGCTGTGCCTTATTTTCCTTACCTGTGAACATTAATCCCAGAATGGGATTGTTCAGTCTATTAGTCACTTAAAAAAATATCAATTAAATGAATAAAACCCATTCTCACATTATTATGAAGTCACTGTCAGTCAGTATTCACTATAAAAACCAAATCAGTCCTCTCTGATCCAGCTACCTGGGATTTATTTGAAAAACTGTCCCAGGAGAAAGTTCTGGAGTCCCCATTATTTCTGAGAACTTGACAAGCTTTAAAAGACTAAAAATCCTCTTTCAGTTCATATCACTGAGTCTTTGGGGTCTTTGAGATCTTTGGGGGAATCCTCTATGCCCTCACCCAAGTCATGTATTTCCCCCAAAGGGAGTTGGAGGATTTCACCTGCAAATTGATGATCAATGGATGGGGGAACTGATTGAACAAAAGAACACAACATGCAAAATACTTTCCCCTCTTTGAACATAGTTAGTCTTTAGAGGTCAAAAACTAGAATCTGGAGTTCCCGTCGTGGCGCAGTGGTTAACGAATCCGACTAGGAACCATGAGGTTGCGGGTTCGGTCCCTGCCCTTGCTCAGTGGGTTAACGATCCGGCATTGCCATGAGCTGTGGTGTAGGTTGCAGACGCGACTCGGATCCCTCGTGGCTGTGGCTATGGCGTAGGCCAGTGGCTACAGCTCCGATTCGACCCCTAGCCTGGGAATCTCCATAGGCTGCGGGAGTGGCCCAAAGAAATAGCAAAGACAAAAAAAAAAAAAAAACTAGAATCTGCTTGAAACTTCTGCAAAAAATACTAAGGAAAAATATGCCCAGACACACACGTATGTATAAATAAATAAGAGAGCACCCAGCTCATAGGTGGAGAAGGAGGAGGATTATAAATATGCTGAAAATGTGAAGAAGGCAGCATATGAGGAACACGTGAATTGGGCCAATCTTTTCTGGTGTATAGTTTAATAACGTTGGTAACAATATCACCTAACATTTTATATTAGGATATTGTTTTGTACCTTTCAAGCCTGCTGGAAATGATCTCGTTTGCTCACTGCAAGAGCCAGCTCTGAGAAAGAACTGTGGCAGGTAATTATTATCCCTACTTTATGGATACACTGGGGCTCAGAATGTTTGACTGTCCTGCAGCTCCACAGCCAGAACCACAGTCTTGAGGACTCTTTGCTGACCCATCGCCCATCTTGTTAGGGACCGGTGCTCAGGAGGTACATTGTGAAGGTGCAGTGTCTGTGGAACGTTGAACAGAGAGGCTGGAGATCACTGCCAGGAATTCTGCCCATCAGAATCCACAACGGGCTCTCAAAGCTTCCTGGCGCTTGGCTGATCTCTGACACACAAAAGCCACTGCAGGTAGGCTGCCAGGCAGCCCAATGATCTCTACCTCCTGGTAGCCACACCCTCACGTAATCCCCTCCTTTTGAGTAGAGGCAAGACCTGTGAGCTGCTTCTAACCAACAGAATATGGCAAAGGGGACGGGATGTTATTTCCATGGCTATGTTACATAAGATTGTAACTTCCATCTCATTAGCAGACTCCCCATCTCTCTGTCTGTCTCTGTCTCTCTTCCTCTTTTTCTCTCTCATCACTGGCTTCTCCAGGAACTGCCAACAACCATGTGACCTTGGGAGCAATTCCTTGCCAAGTCAAGCTTTCAGATGAGACCCAGTCTTGGCTAACATTTTATGCACCTTATGAGAAGCCATGAAGCCAATGACCCAGGTAAGCTGGGCCTGGTTTCTTAACCCACAGACACTGATAGAAACAAATGTGCATTGCTTTAAGCCACTCTGTTTATGGTAATTTGCTACAGAGCAATAGAGAATACCTACATATCTGTACACCCCAAAGTCCTCTCCAGAAGCCAGTGCTTTCTTTGGCCTCCTCTTTTATGCGAACGCCCAGCGTGGAGGGCACTGGCTGGGCTGTGTTTTTCTTGTGCCTTCTCTCTCCTTCCTGACTCAGTGACAGCTAAAGAGATTCCACCTCTTGTTCCTTTTCCTCTTGGTAACGGAGGGGCAGTAGCAGGGAACAGGGTGAGCACTGCAGCCTTTCTTCTCCTAGTTCCTCTCTCCAAATCTGGGCCCAGATTAAAAAAAAAAAAAAAATCTCTCGGTCCAGGATCCCTGAAGCTTTGCTGCAACAAGCAAAGAGCTGATATGCTCAGAGGGGATGCAGGGTTTTCTGTAGGCAGAACCAGCAGGTCTGGGGGAAAGATGATAATGAGACGTGGACTTCCCAAATAACAAGTGCTTAATGCACCTGCACTGATGGAGGGGGCTTTGCGTTCTGCTATTGTTGGAACGCAATGATCTTAATCAAGGTGCGCTGAGATCCTTGTTCCTGGATCATCTACTGTCTCCCACTTACACACACCTTCACGGAAACAAATGGGAAAAAAACCAACATGTTTTCCAGGCCAGCCAGGAGACAGAAAGGCAAGGGGTCCTCTCCTGCTGCTAAGAAGAACGCCAGCGTGGTGTGAAGGTATGGCATCCGTGGCTTTGCCATAATGTCAACCACCACATCGTATCAGACTGGAGGCTCGTGAGGTGTTTTGGAGTCGGTCAGAGCTGGATGCTGCTGCACTGTCTCTCCAGGGGGGCCCAGGGCCGGGTAGTTCTAAAGTAACACTCTTGGTTCCTTGTTTTCTCAAAGGACACTGGATTTCTTTTCAAAAGTGATGATCAGTTCAGGATAATTTGCAATCTTGGATGGAGCCCTTTTCACATCCAGGGAAGGATAAAGTCAGGGCCGGGGCCTGGGGGACCTGTCCTAATTCCAGCTGTCATTAGAGCTGGTCACTGGACAGGGACCCAGACTCCCTCGTGTTGGAGGAACAGTGCTTCATGTCGGGCTTAAGTGGGCCCCCGGCTCTGGGGGATGCATTTCCCACCAGGAACACTTGGGCTCCTTCCTAGCTGCAGGCCCCAAGGCACCAGCACAGGGCTTGGTGCAGAGCAGGCACCCACACACGCCTGTTCAATTAAACTCAGCTCAATGTGACTTTTTTTTTCTTAGGACTGAGATTCAGGGAATTGGGCAAACATTAACTAAAAAGCAATGATGTTTTCTGTGTTGCGCACTGAACTGAATCTCCTAGTGGAAGAGAAGCTGGATGTGGCTGATCTGGAAGTGGGCTTCTCCCCGACTGCAGTCAGTGCTGGCTCGTGTGTGCAGTTGTTCCTAATGCGCCTGGGGTTAGAGTGGGGAGACCTTGGGGTGAGCCGCCTTGAGTGGGAACCCTGGCTCTGCAGGTGACCGGTGGGGCAAGCCACACGACCCTTCTGATTCTGTCTCCTCAATACTAAATGGGGAGAATAACAGCGGCTTGCTTTGTGTCAAGCACATCTCTAAGCCCTTGACACGGATTCACCCATGATCCTTTCATCAAACCCATGAAATCCAAGAAGCCCTAAGAAGAGAAGCGCCACTCTTGGACGTGAGGACACAAAGCACCAGAAGGGGAAGGTGTAGCTTCAAGGAGTGGCAGAGCTGGGACCTGAACGGTGATGTCTATGCTGGGGACCTGGCGGGGAGAGTCGGTAAGGATCATATAAGAGACACCGAGCATGCTCAGTAGCTGTAGCCAGGCAGGCAGAGGAAAGGAGGCGGTCTGCAGACTCCGAACATTCTCCCCAGAAGCGCTGCTGCTTCGGTCGCTTGCTCAGGAGCGGAGCTTCTTACGCAGCCTTCCTAGGACAGCTGGTGCAGTCCCCACGTCCCCGCGGAAGTGCTGTCTCTCCCTCAGCCACCAGGTAGCCCCAGGATCTCGGTGTTAGCCACCTCCTGGGGATGCTGATGGGCTGGCTCTTCAGCGGACAAAGCCTTTTGCACTGGGAGGGACTTGTTAACACGAGTGCCAGGGATTATCAATCGGGAATTAGTTCCAGGCCATCTCTTTCCCCGGGGCACAGTGGCACTGGCTCCTGGGGAAGGGAGCCTCACCCAAATGAAGAGTGACATTCTAATTGGGAGGGTGGCGAACCCGCCTCGGCGACTGGGGGTCCACTTGCCTTGTTAAGGCTGGTGCTTCGTGTGTTATCACTAGTGCACCAAATAGGTGACAATCTAAAATTAGTTGAGTAAGAGAGAACATGCAGCATATGGTGAAACAGCTGGCCAGCTGAGCAGGGAAAGGGCCAGAGCCCCCAGGCCTGCCCAGCTGTTAAGGAGGGGCACCCCCAGCTGAATGGGTGCTGACAGAGGGGCCTTTCACGTTCACCCGTGAAGGCTGGGTGCACGGAGAGATGCCGGTTCACTGGGATTATCAGCTTTCCTATGTGTGTGTCAGTGCATTGGACGCCTAGTGTGATATTTTGAATAGTCGTGAAGCTACCCATGTGCTCTATCTAAGCAAACACTGACATTAGACAGGGTTTTTCAGAGAAAAGAGATTCCTCCAGAAGACCCATTCAACAGTGGGATTCCATTAAGGTTTGTCTGTCACAGTTGGGTCCTACTGAATGTTATCTGGCTTAGAAAACTATGGCTCATGTGATTTTAAAGAAACATTCTTTAGCCTTTCACACAGGTCGTATAGCTTTGGGTGAGTTACCTCTTCTCCGAAGGCCTCATGTTCATCCCCTGCAAAAGGGGATGAGAGAGTATGAACAAGTGAGCTAATGCGTACGGAAGAGGCCAGCTCGTTCCCGGCACATGGCGACGCTTGGTGACCGGTGGTTATTATTGCTGCGTAAAGAGGAGATGCCTGATGCAAGGCCTCTGTGATCTGAGAGCGGAAACCTCGAAGGATGCTGTGTGGCTCTCAGCCTGCCTCCTCTCTGTCCCAAGGCCCGTGGCCATCTGTATTGAGGCAATCGGGCTGCATTCCAAGCTCTGGCTTTCCTTGTGAGTTTGTTAAAAAGGCAGAGTTTGACCTCTCATTCCTAGACATCAAGATGCCACAGGTCCGTGCGTCCCAGAAATCTTCATTTTAACCAGTAGCATTTGTAGGGCTTCCTTCCAACCAGGTGACCAGAAACAGATGACATGAGGACATACTTGGAGAAACCCTGGGCCAGATCTAGGTCCCCAGCCGCGGACCTGCTGCATTCACGCAGCCGCAGATTGTATGGCTGGTAACTTCTGGAGGAAGCTGCTAATGAGGCAGGAAACCCAAGAGTCTGATCTGAGGTCCCCCTGGTGTGAGGGGGGCTTCTGCCCTTACTCGTTTCCTGCCTCCCAATGCTTTGGGGGCCTCCTGCCCTCAAAACGGGTCCATGGTAAAAAGCCACGGCTACAGCAGGGATTCCCAGCTTCCTTTCTGCACCCCCAAGCTGGCCTGGGATTGTCTGCAGGGACAGCAGGTGCCGAGATGATAGGGTTTTGCTGGAATTGGATCAGGATTGATTCGCTTATTTAAGAACCGAGTGATCTTCACTTTTGGGGTGTGCTGCTGAAGTGAGCTTGGCCAGGCCCGTGGGGCCTGGGTGCAGAGGCTCCAATGGAAACAAAGACCCGCCCAGAGGAAGAAGACAGGTTCTGAAGGAGGGAGGCTGGGCCCTCCCAAGCCTGCCTTCCAATAATGCCGTCATCCCCAGAAGGCCATGCTAGGAACATAATGGCTCTAGCTACAAATTCTATTAACTCTAATAGTTGTTCTGTGGTGGACGGATAATATATTTAGCAGAAATAGACTCAATCAATTTATATGAAACACATAAAACTTTCTCATTGGAATTGGCATCTGTTCTTGAATCACAGGAGCGTGTGTGGAAAGGGACAGTTTGTCACCCTCACTTCAGGGCACGTCAGCCGTGCCATGGTTGGCCAGAGAGGTGGGCCAAGGCGAGCTCTCCCGCACGCATGTCTCTTCAGCCCGCAAGGCTGCGGGGCTGGGGAGGCGGTGGCACCTGGAGCCTGGCTTCTTCAAACCTTGACTTTTACAAGAAGCAGTTTTCTCACCTTCGTCTGTGCTGGTGTTTGCCCCTCTCCCAAGAGCTCTGTCACCTGCTGCCTCAGGTGCACGGACATGTCCCAGATGAGGGGAAGGAAGGCCAGGCAGGGAGTGAACCTGCCTCAGGACCACAGCTCGCTAGTGCAGGCCAGCCACTCCGGACTCCTTGGCCAGTGCTCTTTCCACATGTGTTTAATGGTTCTCCACCCTGCCTTGGCAAGGAAACAGTTAACTTGACTGTCACCAGCCAACTCAGAGACCAGACTGTGGCTTGAGGCCAGAGTCCCTTGAGTTATGGGTACTTGGGGTTGGGCTGGTTCTCCTGTAAACTGAGCAGAATCCCTCTTGCCCTCCTACATGACATGCAAACTCACAGGAGAAGGACAGAAGGCTCAGGAGGCTGGGGCAGGGTCACTGGGCCCTGCGGGTCCTGCCTGTCCTTACCTGGGCTCCTAGAGAGAGAGGGTGAAAACGCACCTCCTCCCCGATAATGTTCATTACTGCCGGGGGCGGGGGAGAGGGAGAGAGAGATGGAGAGAGAGGGGGGAGAGAGAGATGGGGGGGAGAGAGGGGGAGAGAGAGACGGGGAGAGAGAGAGAGAGAGAGATGGAGAGAGGGAGCGATAGAGAGAGAGAGAGACAGAGAGGGGGGGAGAGAGGGGAGAGAGGGAAAGAGAGAGAGAAGGAGAGAGAGAGAGAGAGAGACGGAGGAAGAGAATGAGAGAGAGGGAGAGAGAGGGAGAGACAGAGAGACTCTGCAGCCTCATGATTGCATTATCCCAGCCATTTGGTTAGTGTAATTGTATGTGCAAAGCTGACAAATGTAATTTCCCAGCTCCACTCGCTCCACTTTCTTTTTTTCTTTTTTTCTAAATGCATTTTATTTATTTATTTATTTATTTATTTATTTATTTATTTATTTATTTATTTATTTATTTTTGTCTTTTTGCCTTTTCTAGGGCCGCTCCCGAGGCATATGGAGGTTCCTAGGCTAGGGGTCTAATCAGAGCTGTAGCTGCCGGCCTACACCAGAGCCACAGCAACAGGGGATCTGAGCTGCATCTGCGACCTACACCACAGCTCACAGCAATGCGGGATCCTTAACCCCCCCGAGCAAGGCCAGGGATCGAACCCGCAACCTCGTGGTTCCTAGTCGGATTCGTTAACCACTGTGCCACGATGGGAACTCCCTCGCTCCACTTTCTCTCGTTTTTTCATTGGATTAGCTAAAGTGCCTCAGAGGCTTCTGGGAAGCTTTCGTGAAGCACCTGGACAGGTTATTCCTGCCTGGATGCTCCAGGGGCTGGGCTCTGCCTGGTGGGCTGGGCACGAGGAAACGCCCAGACCCAGAGGGTCAGGCCCTGGTCAGAGGGAAGGGCTGGCCTGAGGCGTGCGGGGAGTGTTTTGAAATTTGGAAGCATTGGGAGTGACGGTCGTCAGGAGACCCGCCACGGCCTTTGCGTTTCTCGGAGCTGCTCTAATGCCTGCCAGGAGGAGAGCTGAAATGCCACCAGCCGGCACGGTTCCAGCCCAGCAGACACTGACAGCACTGAACTTTGGGGAGAAGAGCTCGTTATCTGTCTCCTGCGTCCTTTGCGGGGGTGGCTGGGAGCTGGTTTGTTTACTGATCACGCAGGGGCTCTCAGCCCGGCCGCTCTCCTGGCTCTTTTCCATTCACAGTGTTGATCTCGGGTAGGAGATGTGGATACTCAGTAGCTCAGTCGGCTGAAGAAGCTAGACCTCAGGGCCCCGGCCCGGCCCCGTTCCCGAGCAGCCGGGATGCTCACGCTCTTCCACGCCACCGCCGTCAGCCCCACGGTGCTAGCAGCAGCCGCCGGCCCTGGGCCAGGGAGGACCGGACGAGTCCATGGGTGGGACCCCCCCCAGCCCAGGGTCAAGCGTGCTCACCCCTCTTCTTTCCATTCCTCTCCACCTGGCCCCGGCCCTCCCTTTCTCTCCAGGGGCCCCTGCGATAGAAGCTCTGAGGTGGGTTAAGGCCATGTCCTGGGGATTCACAGGCTGCCCTCCTCTCATGGGCGAGAAGCCCCAGAACAGTGGGACTGCTCCCCCTCGTTGCTGTTGTAGCCACGCAGCCCCAGGTACGTGGAGGTGCCAGGGAAACGTCTGCCAGGTGAGTGTGTCTGAGTGGCTGTGGCCCTGACCTTGGCCTCTCCAGGAGCCACCTGCACCTCCCCTTCTCCAAGACCTGGCTCCACACGGCTCTGCTCTTGCTGCAGGCACCTTGCCTCCCCTAATCATCGGGCCATTTGTCTCCTTGCCCCCTCTCTGCTAGACTGTGAGTTCTCTCTCCACCCACAGAGGAAGAGGGCAGGACCCGCGGGGGCTCTAGGTTAAAGCTGGACAGGGTGGGCCTAGGGCTGGACCCAGGGTGTGGCCTGTTCTCCCTGACCAGGAGGCTGGGTGCTGGCCAAGTATGGCTTCAGGGGCCTTGGTAGATGTCGTCCTATGAGTGGCAGGGAAAGGAGGCCCTGCTCCCCAGCCCCTGTCCAGTAATCCTCCCGATGAAGACAGAGACGCCCTCACCACATGCAGCGAGGGGTCTGCAGCAAGGTGGGGCTGGCAGGTTCGTCAGATGGGGGAGATGCCCCCTGCTACGGGAACACAGCAGGGAAGGGGTGTCTCGGGCCTGCCTCAGGTTCTCCCTCACCTAAGCTGTGCCCCAAGGCAGCAGCGGGCTGCTGGAAAAGCCCCGGCTCTATTCGAGTCTCTAAAGCCTCCCCACGGAGCCTACGGAGGCTGCTTGGGGATGTATTTACCTCAGTGTCCCCTTCCTTTTGAGCTGGGGTCACTCTGGACAAGGGTCTGGAGGCAGAACACTGACCCGAAGCCACTTGCCATCACTCCTGCTCCAAGGCTGGGGTTGGACAGCAGAGGATAAGCTCATTCCAGCCACTGTCATCTGCAGCCTCTCAGGCACCCGCTTGCTTCTGATTTTATGTGGAGGTGCTCAGGGAATCACTGCCACTTTTGAGCCGCTGTGAGATTTCATTAGTCTGAGTGGCCACTGGGCAGACCCTTATTGATCAGCCTCTTAGGGGCAGGGAGAGTTATATGGCAATAAACCCGGGGCTCAGGCAGGGTGGATGGCTGCTTCCTAGATGCGGGCCGCGGGGGAGCCGCTGCCCACATCTGAGCCCTGGGCTCAAGCATCAATCGCCCACCAGTCAATCGATAAGAGTTTCCAGAGCCCCTGCTATGTAATCAGCGCTGGTGGTGACGTGGGGCGGGCTCGCTGTGATGTTGGCTTGGCCTGTCCTACATTTATTGCAGGGAGGCGGTGGTTGACCAAGGACTAGGAGGTGATGGAGGTGAGGGTGGGGGGTGGGGAGGGGCCCTGCTTAACAGATTAACAGAAGGCTGCCTCCATCGTGTTAGACGTTTCTGTGAACCAGGAGGCAGAGAGCATGGTTTACAAGGCCAGGGTCCCCTTTGTGTGAAAAAAACGAAAAGGTTTTTTTTTGCGGTTCTAGTTCAAGGTGAAGGGAGGAAAGGTAAGAGGTGATGGGAAAAGCAGTGAGCTCTTTCCTCTGGTTTGGCAGCTGGATTAGATCAGGCAGAAGCTGGAAGGGATGAACCTTAGTCCTGGGACAGCTTTTTAGGGGAGAGAAGGGTTTTCTTCAAAGATAAAGCAAAGCTAATATTTATTTATTAAGTTGAGGGTCAATGAATTTAGTGCAAAGGTATAGCCTCTATCTCTCTCTTTTTTTTTTGGACCTTGCACTAAACAAAGATTTCACATTAAGAGTAGAGATTGGAGATTTATCATTTATCTATTGTTTTTTGAATATTTATTGTTTTTTGAATTATCTCTTAGAGGAAAACGAGTGTGGATGAACGGTGTGCTGAATGCCTGCCTCTCCGAGTTCCTCATGTTGGATGAAGTCTCATAGCCCGAGGCACCAGCACCCACCTGGGGGACCCCTTCACCTGCTGGTGATGAGCCTGGTGGCTTTCGTCAGTTTTTCTGCAGCTGGGCTCACAGATCTAAAAACTGCCGACAAACCTCATCCTAGGTTTGGAGACTGATTCCAAGAGGGTCCCTCCTGGTACAGAACTGAGAAGTCACACCCGTGGTTTAGGGCTAGAGGCAGAAGAAGCCTGTGTTTGAAGCAGCAAGGACCCCCATGAGATGTCTTTCAGCCCAGGGGATGCTGACTCGAATAGCTTCTAAGCCTTGGGGAAATGCATTGAACCTGAAGCTTTGGGGGTTTTGCCATCGATGAACTAGCCTGCCTTTGTGCAACAGATAACCTTGGCCTTGGGCCCAACCCTCTTTGTGAGGAGAAGAACTCCTCGGAAGGTCTGCTTTGTTCAGTCCACGGGGAGTGGTTTCAAGGAACTGAGTCAAGGAAAGGGTATCAGCTTGGTTCTCCAGTGTGTGTCCAGGCCTGGGTGTCCCCCAGGCATGAAGGCTGGCTGCTCCTTTGCACAACTTCCAGAAGCTCCACTTGCCCAGGCAATAAGACAACCAAACAGGTTCCTCTTGGAGCCCAACAGCCAGGGTGTCGGCAGTGTTCATTCTAATGGTCAGCCATTTCATTCTTTAACCGCAGCTCCCCACCCCACTCAAGCACAGCTCTTTCTTCTCCCTTTTGCAACAGAAATTACTTTGCTCAGATGTGGAAGTTGACCCCTTACCTGTAGGGTCAAAGATGGGGGTCTCTCCCGGTGTATTTTCCCAGGCTTTCGGCTCCTTGTTTGGGTTTCTCTCAAACAGATTTCTTGATTTAGGTGCCGTGTTCTGTGGCAGCTTGTCCTCCCCACTGACTGGAACAGAGAAGACGCCGTGGGCTGCATCAGGTGAGGTGCAGTTTAAGGGAGAGGGATGAGTACACCCCGGGGAAGGGGCGAGACCCCTGGGCTTGGGTTAAGGAGGGGACAGGGAGGCCTGGGATGGTGTGGCTTGGGGGACATGTGCCAGGGACAGGGCGCACTCACTGGTGAGGTAGCAGTCCAGGCTGACGGAGATATTGTCGAAAGCCACGGTGGCTCTGGATCCTTGTCCCCACCAGGCGACAATCTGCAGCCAGAACCTGTAGGTGTGTCAAGAGGAGTGTGTGTGAGGAAGGGCGTGGGCTGGTCGAGTCTTAGGATTCAACATCCAGCGTGATCCCAATGTGTGCTGGTGACCCGGCTTGGGACTGAAGTTGTCGTCAGCCTCACCCAGTCCCAGGGAAGTGACAAGGGGCGCAGTCAGCATCTCCCCGACTTCCCCAGCATGGGGCACTTCCCTTTCCGAGGGACTGCTCTGCAGGTTAATAGAATTGAGAGTCTGGGGCCTGAGACCAGGACTCCCCGGTCCTTTGAGGAGACCTCTTGTGCTTGCTGTGTGCACAGGGTGGGCAGAAGGGCTGGGCTTCCTATCGACGGGGTTGAGGTCATTCTCAAAATATTGAGATGCTTCTGTGCCAGCTGATAAAGTGCCTCTGTTCCCTGAGTATCCTTTGCATGTTGGTTGCCTCAGGCAGCCTGGCTCTGCCCCTGGAGGCCCCTGGATGTCCTCTTTACCCAGCAATGGAAAGGTTAAACCCTTACAGTGAGGGTCTCAGGGATCCTGGGTCTTATTCAGTGCTGAGTGGAGCTGGTCTGTGCCCAACTGATCGTTAAACAATTTGACTATGATCGGGGGTCTCTGAAAGCAACACAGAGTGGGTGCCTTAAGTGTTTTCAGCAAACGCATAAGATATTGTTTCTTTCCATCTCTTTCAAAGCCTTGGAGGGTCAGGTCCTAGGACTGTGGCCAGGGACACAGGGATAAGTGGATGAGACCGTGGTTCATCTGTTTTCTGGGAAGTCATCCTCCAGGAAGACCGCCAGTCAGCCAGCCCTGTCCTGCTGGAAAGGGAGTTTCCTGAGAACTTAAAAACTCTCTCCGACCTTTCAGAAAGTCCATCCAGCATGACCCACCGAAGGTTGCACGGCCTCCAGTGTGATGTTAAAGAGAGAACCCATGCCCCTCAATTGGCTGACGAATAAGCCGCACGTGGCGTGGCTATAAAACAGAAGGCTGTTCCTTGATAAAAAAGAATGGGCACAGTCAGAGGCTATAAAATGGATGGACCTCAAAAACATTACGCTAAGTTAAAGAAGCCTCATGACTTCTTTAGTAATTAAAGACCTCATGATGCCAGTCATGCAGTTTTTTCCACTTATAAGAAATGTATAGAATGGGCAAATCTATAGAGACTGGGCACAGATTAATGGTTGCCTGGGGCTGGGAACTGTATTGACTACAAATGAGCACAAGGGTTCTTTCTGGGGTGATGGAAAAAAAAAATCCTGAAACTGAATTGTGGTGCTCGCTGCACAATTCTGTACATTTGCTAAAAGGCACTGATGTGTACACTTAAAACAGGTGAATTTGTGGTATGTAAACCACAGTTCAAGAGAGCTGGTGGAAAGAAGGGGGACCGAGAGGGAACTCAGCCAGCAGAGTTAGCTGGCAGTGCGGGGTAGGAGCAGGAGCAGAAAGCGGGAGCGCTGGCAGGAGAGGGTAGACTGCGTGGAGAGTGAGGGGCAGAGCGGGTGGAGCAAACGCAGGAAACAGCGTGTGCAGGGGGAGGAAAGGCACAGAGAGAGAAACACAGAGAAAGAATGTTCGCTCAGGATTTGCCGTGAGGGCAGCAAAGCTTTAAGGTCAGTGAGTGAACTGGCACAGGGGAGGAAAGCCCCCCACGGTGCTCGGGAGCAGATGGCCTCTGATCAGCATGGAAAAAGTTAGACACTGGTGCTTATTCCCAGCTAGAGAATTACTGCCTCCTGTGGGGGAAAGACTTGAAATCAAAGCAGACGTTTATTTAAATAGTGAGTTTTGGAGTTTCTGCTGTGGCCCAACAGGATTGTCTTGGGTGCGCTGGGACGCAGGTCCCATCCCTGGCCCAGCACAGTTGCTGCCATGCAACTATGGCTCAGATCTGGCTCCCTGGCCTGGGAACTCGCTGTGCCCTGGGGCAGCACCCCCCCCACCCCAAAAGAAGTGTGTTCACGATCGATTATTCTCAACTGAGCTACTCAGTAAATCCAACTGTGTCTTCACCCATGTTGTTCACCAATAATCCTTCTTAGTGGAAAGTCACAATTAGAGGCCCAAACCTGGCTTGAATCTAAAGAGGAAATGCCCGAATCTGTTTACTCCCAGCCAAGCCCACAGGCCTGTTCAGGTCACAGTCCCCGTGATGGGGTCTGCCTGTCCCCATCTGGATGGACCAGTAAGGAGGGCTGGTGGTTGGTTGGGCGTGGAAAGAAGACTGCCCAGCGGAGGCTCCCCAAATCCTGCTCAGGGACACCTGGGCTGGACAACTGTGCACAAGGGACACACAGCACAGAACCCCCAACTTATTCTGTCGGCGCTCGGCGCCTAGGCACGTGCCTCTGACAGGCATCTTTCAAAAAGACCTTGAGAAGCACCTACTGAAAGCATCTTCATCTCACGTACACTCATGATGTATGTGCACTGGGTCCTCCTTTAGCCCTATGAGAGCTTCTCAAAGAAATCAGACAGGTAAATTGCTTGCTGTCCAGTGAAGAGACAAAGGCATGTGTGTCCGTGGGGAATCAGTTGGGAGCAGGTGGAGATGAGAGGCTCTGGGAGCTCAGAGGAAGGAGGGGTGCCGCCAGGCTGGGGGGATGGGGCACCCTTCACAGAGCAGGTGGTCTTCAGGATGGTTCTGAAGGAGGATGTGGGCACGGGGTGGAGAGCAGTGAGGAGAGGGTGTCTCCGGTAGAGGAGCTGGAGTGAGGGGCAGGTCGGAGCAGGACGGGCCCCTCGGCTCCGGTGCGAGGGGTGTGGAAGGAAGGATGTGGTGAGAGGCCTGTATGTCTCGCACACCTGCATCAAGTTCACCATGAGTCTTGGCAAGGTCACAGCTATGGTTTCCCCAGATCTCCACCGCGGGGACATGGGCCAGAGATGAACTCCCAGCTGGAGCCTGTGTAACCTCAGACACAGCCAGACCTGGGATTCTCAAGCGACGAACAAGGGCCCCGATATTGCTGCCTCATTCTCTTCCCAGCAGTTGCCAGCCTTAGGGAGATGCCTGAACAACTACATCTATCTGTGTGCCTACGGAGCCTGGGGGAGAAGCCACGATTCCTGTTTTCCCCTAAATGGGCCCTTCCCTTAAATGGACTTCTCCCCTTCCCTCTCGGCTCTCTCTGCCCCTCTCTCGCCTTCCTTCTTTATTACTGAGAGATTAGAGCTGAGACGTTCTCAACCAGCCCCTGGGCTTCTTAGCATGGATGGCATGATGCAAGCTGGTGCTGGAAGGGTTTCTAAATAGGAGAGTTTCTAAAGTGCGCTGCAAGGCAACGGCAGTGGCAGCTGTTGTTTAAAAGAGTTTGATTGACACTGGGAATTGCACATATTTTGAGTCAGGAACACTCATGACAATCAGGGAAGACTCAATCGGATGCCGGATCAGATGGAAACAGGCAATGCTGCCTCTGTCCACTCAGGGGCCACACTGCCAACCCTTCCCCAAATGCTCCAGACTCCAGAGGCTGCAGGAAAGGGGCAGGTGGCACAAAGGTGGGACATGCTGGGGAGTGGGGAGGAAAGGGGAGAAGAAGAGATAGTCTGGGGTCTGGAGATGGTGGCTGATGGTGGAGGGCGGCGGGGGAGGGGCGGGGGGACAGAAGAACTAATCTAGAAGCTCCTTTTCTCTAGAGGCACTGGCCAAGAGCCCAGGCAGCCCTGAGGGCCGCCCAGATTCAGGCTTTTCTACTTTGGATGGTACCTGGTGTGTGTCTTTCCCTGAACCTCAGGTGAAGGAGCGTCTGTTCCTGGCTCTGCTCGCCCTCTCCTTGCTGGAGACGGGTGAGACTTTCTTTCTTTCTTTCTGGTCCAACTACTCTGCCGTCGAGTTCCCCAAAAGTACAGATACCAAGTCACTCTCCAGAGCCAGCCATGGCCTTGGTCTTGGCTTTAGTATATATGAGGCAGCCTGTCTAGCATGTACCAGGTGGACTACTTGGAGACCAAGGGAAAGGTCGAATACATACCAGGAGGACTTCTCTGGGTCTGAGAGAAAGCAAGAGCCATGCCACATTACTGCATGGCAGAGGCCAGGTGGATATGCAGGTTACTCTGCTGCCCCGAAACCTTAGTTCTGTGTGGGGAAAGGAAGCAGAGCCTCCGAGGCTGGCACAGCTTTGCTCTCCTGGCAGTGGGCAGCCTGGTCAGAGGAGGGAAGAGCCAGCTCCCTGGGGCTCAGCCAGCTCCCCTACCGAACCGTGCCCCTTCAGAACGAGGCAGCTGAGTGCCCTCTGTCTAGCCCTCAGCTGGGGGGGCTTTCATTCCCCGCCCCTTCAGTTCGGTTCACACCTGCTCGATCTTTCTGTTCCGAAGAAGACACTTTTGATTGCTTGGGTGGTTGTGGCTTTTTCCCAGCCGATGGGGTTTGGACCTTGTTGCTAAAACAGACTTGGTTAGAGATCTTGCTTGGAGCCTGGCTTTGCATAAAGAATGTCCCCCCCCAACCCCCACTCCATCTTGCTCAGCTCTACAGAGAGGCCTGTTAAAAACTGGCTCAGGGGTTCTGGGAGGTGGCCCCTGGGGCAGAGGGCCAGGTTTAGAGGGGTGGCCTTGGAACTGGGTCCCTCTCAGACTCACAGGGCCGATCTCTTCCTGGGAGATGCGGATGCAGCTCACGCAACCGCTCAGAAAACGCACACTCTCGCTCAGGCAACAGACTGTTAATGGACAGTGAATATAACGCTTTATTTGCCACCCCACCAGCCTTAGGGATTGACAAACCTAATTAAGTTCACTAAATGATTTTAGGTAGCTGACAAAAAGCCATGTGTCTGAATGTGGACCGGGGGACTAGGAAGGCTTTGGCGAGAGAGAAGAAAGAACAGCCCGGCTGGGGAAAAGGCAGTTAACGGATGGGCACCACGTCTGGGATTCCTCGGTCGACCATTTAGTGGCTTGGAAGGCGGGAGTGTCCCACACCCCTTTCCGCAGCCGGGGCCTGTCTGGGCTCTGGCTGCTGAGGACAGAGCTGGCAGAGACGGCTGAGGAGAAACGCTTTCTCCAGTTTCTCACCGCGCAGTGGACGTGTTCTGCAGGTGTCTTCTAAAATGGACTGGCACAAAGCGCGGGTTGCCAGATGCATTTCTATTAGAATAATGTCTGTGATGACAAAGCCCGGCTGCCTCCATCCTATTACCTTGTAATTGACTTTGGTGACCGGTAGAAGAGGAGGGGCTGGTGGCCTGCTTTGGGGGCCGGAGACCATGCCTGGCCTGCATCAGCACCATGGCCCCTGAGGCTAGGAGTCTTTGGCTCCAGCCCAGTACAGTGGGGGTGAGCTGGATGCTCAAGGCCAGACTCAGCAGGTGGGAGCCCCCACCTCCCCCTCAGTCTCTCTCTCCCCTCTTGGTCTTCCCTCTGGGCATAACGACACCAACAACAGTGATGGGAAGTCAATACAGAACAATTCCAGGGTTGCCAAGGGCCACAGAGATCTCGCAGGGTGAATCTGGCTTCTGTGAGGGAGCCCTTTGGGGTGGAATAGGGGAGAAAATGAATTTTCGGTCCAGTCGAGTGAGCACTGAGAACGGCTCAGACTCGCCAGCATTCTCAGGCCCAGCCTCCCAGGCACTGGCTGTCTACTCACTTCGGAGGCTGACGCTTAAGGATCTGGTCCCCCCTCCACCGCCCCCCGGCTCTGGCGTGCCCCCCATCGGAAGGGCCTGCCAAAGATGTCCTGCCAGACTGCAGAGCAGGGAGAAGCCCTTCTCTAGCAAGTTCCCATGTGCTCTCTCATTCTCTCATTCTGTGTCCTGTACAGAGAGCTCTCCGGGGCCTCAGGCTTCCTGGGAGAAAGGTGCATCTTGCTTCCTGGAGCCCTAGCCTATCGGGGAGGTACCTGCACGCAAAAAAGGCCTGTCCCACAGGCTTGAGTGTGTCACATGCCCCAAGGAAGGGCAATTATTGCCCTTTCCCTGGGGGAGGGGGTGGAGAGAGAAAGCGCTTCTTGGTCTGGAGGTCCCCTTCCGAGTTCCTCAGGCTAGATTACCTCCAGGCCACCAGCATCAGAAGAGGCCGGAGAAGGTTGGTCAGGGGCTCCTTGGAGCATCACCTGACTTGCCAGGTCACAGAGGGAGACAGGAGCAGAGGGAAGATGGGAACTCGGGCCTCTTGCTTCCCAGACCACTTTTTTCCCCATCACGGCAGAGCCACCGAAATTCTTTAATCTTGTTTCGTCTCCTATGTCTTCCAGACTATCAGTGAAGTACAAGCAGCTCCTCAGAGCAGGTGGGGGCTCGGAGGGCTGTCCAGGCTAGAAAGTCACGTACCCACTCATCTCAGACAGCCTGGGACACCCGCCCCACCTTTCTCAGGACACAGAGACATGTCCAGCACTGGCCTCGTCCCCTACCCCTGCTGCTGAGCTGGCCTGTAGCTTGGAGGGCTCAGATGGAGCCTGAGCTGGCGGCCGTCCCCACGGAGAGACGTCCCAGAAAAGGGGTGGTTACTGCTTCGCTTCTCTCTGACATAAGTATCTTTATGACGGTGAATTAGCAGCCTTCTCTGCTTGGTGGAGGCAGAATTTCGAAAGGAAGAAAGGAGGCGTGAAGAATGGTCTGTGTCCATAGTGGGACGCTGGGCAAGTCACTGAAAGTTGTTAGGTGCTATCCTGCTTTTTTTTTTTTTTTTTTTTCGGCCACCATATAGCATACGGAAGTTCCCAGGCTAGGGGTCAAATCGGAGCCAACACCAGATCTGAGCCACGTCTGTGACCTACGCTACAGCTTGAGGCAATGCTGGATCCTTTAACCCACTGATCTAGGTCAGGTATTGAACCCTCATCCTCGTAGATACTAGTTGGGTTCTTAACCCACTGAGCCACAATGGGAACTCCAATCCTGCTTTCTAAAAATCTATGTAATGTGAGTATTTTCCTAGTGGAAGCCCTTCTTTGGTAAGGGACAGTCCAGTTCATTGCTCCTGCTTTACATTTTTAAAATTAGAAATCTGTACTTCCTCTGGCAGTTTTATAAATTACATATTTCTTCCTTTGCCTTCAAGCAAAGATTATTTGAGCGCCTGCTATGAGCCAGGCACTGTGTCTAGCCGGGAGGATGGAAGTGCATAAGACATGGACCTTGACCCTGAAGGATACGGACAGAATTGTAATTCACAGTATTCACTGACCAGGAGATTTCTAAAGGGTTTCTGCCCACAGACCTAGAGTCTGTACAACCTGAGAAAACACTGAATCTGGGCAGTGAGAGCAGAAGTCAAGAAAGGCTTTGAAGACTTGGATGCTTAGGAGAATGGCAGAGCCACGGACAGGCGAATCACCCAGGAGCAGGGAGTGGGGGTGTGGGTGGGAAGCCAACTCGGCAGCTAGGAAGCCAGCTGCTTTGCTTCCACTCTCAGCAGCCCAGGTATCTCCTCCATTCCAGACTTTGTGCCTGGGGAGAGAAGGGGCTGAGAACACAGGGCTACATTTTCAAAGTCACTGAGAGTTATGAAAAGTATATGCACCTGTTAACTTGTAAACTGAGCTGTGGATGTCTCCAAGAAAATCCTGAGAAGATCTGAACATCCTGTTATTCTAAAGGGGGTTCACTCATTGCCATTTGAGTGACTACTTCTTAAACCAGGCTCACAGGCCGGATCTGTCTCACTGCTTTGCACCTTGACTGTGGAAACTTAGCAATCAAAAGCAACAACTTGTTCCAAACGACACAGTAAATCAGTGTTAGAAATAGGATTTAAAGCTCAGAATTGCTAATCTACTCCGTGCTCCAATGATCTGGGATGCTTTCTGAGAAAGAAACAAGACCAGATCCTTCCAGGGTTATGAACGTTTGAGTTGTATATATCAATGCCTGGTTGCACGCCACACTGTTGAGTCCCCAGCCGCCCTCTCCCCCTCTTCTCGGAGGGCTGACCCAAGCCTATCCTGGGCCAGTGGTACCATTTGGGAGACAGCAGCAGAAGGGGCCTCTTCTCCTCCAGCTCCTCTTCTCCCGTTCTGAGCTCCGCTCCAAGGCTCAGATCATTTCACATTCGGCCCCTCACGAGAGCCTCCAACCGCCTCCATGTTCTGGTTTCCCACCCTCCAGCCCAGCTCTGTGCTAGGGGCTCTCTATTTCCCACAGCCCAGAGGCCAAAATACTTGACCTCATAGCCACATTCACCCTCTCCAGGGAGACTGCTCAGGGGTCTCTTACATAGCCTACTTGGCTATTTCTGAACCCACATAAGACATTCCTCTCTCTAAGCCTCTGCTCATCCTGATGGTCTTCCCTGGAATGCCCTCATCCCTTTTCCATTTCCCTAAGACCTAAATTTTCCCTGAGGCCCAGCTTATAATAAGCTCATTTCCTCCACAATGGCTCCCCTGACACATGGAGGTCACTGTGCCATCTGAACACTGGCTGCGCTCTGCCAGACCCAGCACAATGTTCTGTGTGTTACTGTTTGTCTCTCCTTTCTTTTTTTTTTTTCCCTCTTTTTTTATGGCTGTACCTGTGGAATATCAACGTTCCCAGGCCAAGGGGTGGGGGTGGGGGGTCAAACTGAAGTTGCAGCTGGAGGCCTCCACCACAGCCACAGCAACACCAGATCTGAGCCATGTCTGCAACCTACACCACAGCTCATGGCAACGCCGGATCCTTAACCCACTGAGCGAGGCCAGGGATTGAACCCGAATCCTCACGGACACTATATCAGGTTCTTAACCCACTAAGCCATAACAGGAACTCTGTGTTTGTCTCTCAGTGTGTATGTTCTGTGTCCCCACAGCATGTAGGACTTGTGACCTGACAAGAGGCTGAGTCAAACACCCTTTCCATCCTCTGTGCTTGATGGGGGCTTGATACATATTTGCTAACCATGGGACAGCCAGTGACGCTGCTCCAGTCGCTTGATTTCCTATCTTGCCTGCAAGTCATCTGGATCTGACAGTTATGCCAGTAACTTCCAGATGTGGTTGAATATCACAATTACTTCAGAAATTTAAAACAATTTTATTCCCGGGCCTAGTATGTGATCTACCGAATCAGAATCTCTGTGTCTGGGGCCCAGGACTCTGCATTAAAACAAGTTTTCCAGGTGATCATAAAAGTTTATGAACCATTTGCCCTATGCTGTCCTGCAATTTTAAAGCCTTTCAAAATACTTTTTCCCATTTATTTAATTTTTTTTGTTTTGTTTTTAGGAAGGAAAAATTGGGGGTTGATTGCTGCCAGAAAGTGAGTTTTCTGCTACATCACACAGTTTTGGGAATGAAACATTCACACCTTAGAATAGATCTTGGAATTGATTTTAGGCTTGAATTATGAACGTTCTTGGAGAAGACTGATCAATGCTCAGAGTAGCTATGTAAAGAATCAGTATTCTCAAGTGACACTCTGATAGATGCCAGAGATAAGGGTTTTATATATATATATGTATTTTTTTTTAATCGAACTTATTTCCCTTTTTCTCCTGGGCACACAGCTAGACTACATTCGCTAGCATCTGTTGCAGTTAGTCATGGTCATGTGATTGAGTTGTAGCCAATGGAGAGTAAGCTGAAATGATGACTCTCAAAAATATGCCTATGCAAACTTGGTCAAAAAATAGGCAGAAGTCCTAAATAGCCATTTCTCCAAAGAAGACATTGGATAAACAATAGGATACAAAAAATGCTCAGCATCACTAACTATTACAGAAATGCAAATGAGAGCTACAATGAGGTACCACCTCACACCAGTCAGAATGGCCATCATTAATAGGTCTACAAATAACAAATGCTGGAGAGCGGGTGGAGAAAAGGGAACCCTCCTACACTGCTGGTGGGAATGTAAATTTGTACGACCACCATGAAAAACACTACAGAGTTTCCTCACAAAACTAAATATAGAATCACCATGTGATCCAGGAATCTCACTTCTGGGCATATATCCAGATAAAACTATAATTCAAAAAGACACATGCACCCCTGTGTTCATTGCAGCACTATTCACAATAGCAAAGGCATGGAAACCACCTAAATGTCCACTGACAAACGAATGGATGAAGAAGATGTAGTACATACACACAATGGAATACTACTCAGCCATAAAAAAGAATGAAATAATGCCATTTGCAGCAAAATGGATGCAACTAGAGATTCTCATACTAAGTGAAATAAGTCTGAAAGAGAAAGACAAATACCATATGATATTACTTACATGTGGAATCTAAAATACGGCACAAATGAACCTATCTACAGAACAGAAACAGTCTCACCGACATACAGAACAGACTTATGATTGCCAAGGGGAAGGGAAGGGGGAGGGAGTGGGATGGACTGGGAATTTGGGGTTAGTAGATGCAAACTGTTACATTTAGAATGGATAAGCAATGAAGTCCTACTGCATAGCTTAGGGAATAACATCTAGTCTCTTGGGATGGAAGATAATATAAGAAAGGGAATGTATATATATGCATGACTGGGTCACTTAGCTGTACATCAGAAATTGGTAAAATATTATAAATCAACTATACTTTAATAAAAAAAATCTTCCTACACAAGAATCCCCCAGTTCTCTTTCCTCATTGGCTGTCTTCTTGCAAAGAATTCAAAACTGGAAAAAAGGATGGAGCCACAGAGAGAAGGAGGCTGGATCTCTGAATGACCAGATGGAAGGCTACTTTCCAAGTGGCACATTCATTCTGGATTTCACATGAACGAGAAATGCATTTCTTTTTGTGGAGCCTGAGGATTGAAGGTTTAACGTGACTCTGGGTAGTGTTACCCCAACTACCATATCACACAGCACAAGCCTAGTTACTCAGGTGCGTTCAATGCACCTGACATGGCTGGGGTGAGGACCAACCCACTCTTGGGAATGGGATGATGGGTGAAGTTAGCCCTTGGCTGGCTGCAGGGCTCTGAGCACAGCTTCTCTCTCAGCTACAGCCGTCCCCCTTGCACGCTCTGCACCACTCCATGACTAGGGACATGCCTGGGGAAGGCTGAATGGATTTTAAGGAGCGTGGGCTAGTGCTCTGGGATACTAGTTCCTGCCTCCCTCTGGGAACATAAGCACAGCAAGGCCAAGTTGCTTGTGAAATGCCTTAAGCTTGATGGGTTTAGTCAGTGCAATTGACTCTGCTTGGCCTGACACTGCCCTGGAACCCATCATTCATCTTCTCTCAGTTCAAAAAACTGATTCAGTCTGCTGTTAATAAGCATGTTGAGGTCCTCTCTCAGCCCCTGCGCCTTCAGGAAGGGACACATGTGCTGCCACAGCTGCTTAGGGGTGGCAATCATCTTTTGTTTTCTTCACTGCCTGTGAGGAAGGCCCTGGCAAGGCTGAGTTTTCCCTGTGACTATAGACTCAGGGCAGTCAGACTCACATGGGGCTGGGGAGGGGGGAGGCGGGCATCACCCTGGGAAAGCAGAGCCTTGAGATCTCCCCGCCCCGCCCCATGCCCCCACCTCTGGTTTTGGAGCCCGTGGGGCTGCTCCAGCATGAGTCCTGTTGTTGAGAACGAATGAGCAAAAGCTGGTCCACCCTGGGCAACAGTCAGACATCTCTGCTCCTGCTGGCCTGGGCTTATTGGGCAGAGGGAGAACCCCAAACTGGTTACCAGCGAGGTGCCTGCTTGGAAGTGAGGCACTGCAGCCACAGTGCCTTTACTGGGTCTCCACCCCCAGGCCCTTTCTTCCCTCCGATGCCACCAAGGTGTCTTCTTGCCATCCTCCCGTAACAGGCAATGTTCCCGGAGGGCTGGGCTGTACTGCCCAGTAGGTAAGCCCACCACCTGGCATTCTTGCTGGGTAGGTAGTTAAGTGTTGGCCAGATAAATACATATATAATACCTGGACGATGCTGGCAGTTAGTACCATTTCACACGTGAGCCTCTCTGGTAAAGTGGAATGGGGGCAGAGGCAGGAGCTCCAGGGAGGGGCCTCTGTGTTTAACCACCTGCAGGTCCTTGATTTAACCCTTCTGTGTCTCAGTCTTCTGACATCTCCCCCAGCTACTCGGAGGTGCGGGGCAGAGTGGGCATCTCCCACTGGGAAGGAGTAAAGCACCAGGAAGGGAGGTATATGGCTGCTATAAGTACAGAGAACACAGGGGCAGAGGGAGGAGGGAGGGAGTTTCAGCAGCTGCTGTGGCAGCCAGAGCGGCCTGCCCAGCAGAAGGGCAGGAGGCACTGGCTGGTGGGGGAGAAGGTGTTCAGGGTGTGATATCTACTCCTGAACCCTCCTCCTGGCAAAAGAGGGCTGGAGGCAGAGCAGTTGCAGATGGAAAGTTTGGCAGGAGGGGAGGCAGGCAGAGGTGAACAACGCATCACCCTCTACTGGCTTCTCCTGGGGAAAGGATAGCCTGAGTTTTCTATGTCAGTCCTTATGGAAGTGAAATTTATTCTCTATTAAAAGGTGATTCCTTAAATGTATAACCAAATGTATTTATTTTTATGCTTTTGTTAGACATGGAATATTAATACATCTGCAAATAAAAGACACCTATCAGAAAGCATGCTTTAGTTTTGGAGCAGGGAGAGTCCAAGGCCTACTAGAGTGATGACTTAAAAAGGCACAAGGGCCTGGAAGGAAGAGTGGGGATCTCCCGGTGCTGATGAGGCTGCCTGGCTGGAGGTGGGAGAGAAGGAAGGCAGGCTGGGGGTGGTTAGCAGGAGCTAGTGGTGGGGGGTTAAGATGATAGATTTAAGGGATGGATGTAGCCAAGGAAACTAACTCCAAATGAATAAGAGGTGTGGCCTAAAAAAACCCCAACCAAAATATATTTTTAATTATTATAGCTACCATTTACCAAGTTTTCTACTATATGTCAAGTACGGTGAATTCATTTCTTCACACATGTACCTAAGGAACAGACTGGCCTCAGGATCAAGGCAAAATTATTTCACCTCTTGAGACCTCAGCTACCTCTTCTAAAAAAGGGCATTAATTATAGTATCTACCCCAAGGGGCTGTTTTAAGGATGGAATGAAATAATGCATGTTCAGTACTTGTTGCAGCGACGGCCATGCACTGAGGACTCAACAAATGCTAGCTCAATCATCATTATTTATAACTTCCACGGCTCTAGGAGGAAGCTGCGATTTCGTGTACCAAAATGTGAATTGAACACCACTTTTTCAGAAGTGTGACTAGACCTGCACACTAGATGTCATTGGAAATCTCTGGATTTCCACTCTGGATTTTTCACTCACTGGGTAGAGTACTTCTTTACTCAGTTAAGAATAAATAATGAAAATCTAGAATAAGGAAATGAAAGAATATGACAACTAAGTGTAATAGGTATTTCTGAACAAGGTCTTTTTGCTCTAAATGATGTTATTGGGATAACTGAGGATACTGGGGTGGGGGGGTGGAGGATTGGGCAGTGATAACGACCGATGTTAATTTCTCGAATTGGATGGTCAGGCTGTGGTTATGTAGGAGGATGTCTGCTGGGAACATTCTGTGATGTCTGTGGTGATGAGGCTTCAGGGTGACGACTTAACTCTCAAATAGTTCAGAGGGTCAACTTTCTTTGCAGTGTACCCAGAAGGGTTCTGTAGGAATGAGACTGTTTAAAAATAAAACTGAAAGGGCATGTGAAAGAAATTTTACAAGATTAAAAAGTATCACTACAATGAAAAAAAAAAAAAGAAGTGAACATTCCTTGGCTCTGTGGAGTTTCTAGTCTAAGTACACAAAGCCATAACTTTCAGTCTAATTGATCCCATTTGAAGGATGCATTTGGGAAACACATCACTTGTCATTAAGACAAAGGATGCAAAGAAATAGAAATCCAAATAGATCCAGAGGGAACACATTTTTCTTGTTAGACTATGCATACAGTGTGTGGTCAAAAGCCTTTATGATGCTGGGGAGTAGAACCTACATACATGTGATTAGTTATGCACATTTTTTTTTTCTTTTTAGGGCTGCACCTGTGGCATAAGGAGGTTTCCAGGTTAGGGGTGGAATTGGAGCGGCATCTGCCTGCCTTGAGGCAGCACTGGATCCTCAACCCACTGAGTGAGGCCAGGGATTGAACCCACGTATTTGAGCCACAGTGGGAACTCCTAGTTATGCCATTCTGTTTGGCTGTATGATTGCAGTGATTTGTGGAGCATGATTTGAACCATGGTATTTCCAAATCCATCTTGTAATGAGCTGAACTTAGCACCTGCTTTTGCTCTGTAGGTATGTTAATGCTTAGGATGGTGTGGGAGCACTGTGCTTAATTTACTAGGCTGTGTAATTATAAAGAGGAAACCTAGGGGTGTGTCCCTGCGAGAGTGACAGTTAGAATAAGGGGAGAGAACTTGTCTTTTTTTCCATTTTGAGAAAAGGCAGGATTAATTCCAGCAGAAAGAGTGTCAGTGGAATGGTGTGAGGTGGTGGGGAGCTGATGAAGTGCAGAGAGAGTAGAGAAAACCAGTTATATGAAGAAGATGCGAAGTAGTGAGGGAACTTTCAAGTACATATCAAGCCAGTATTTGAATTGGTGTGTCCTTCAAAATTACCTTGAGAGCACATATCTGTATTCCAGAGATATTGCCACTGTTCAAATTATCTTGGGCACTGCTCTTGGAGACTTTTCTTGTTCCTATTTATAGTATGATTATAAAGTTAATATCAGAATTTCTGTCGTGGCGCAGCAGAAACGAATCTGACTAGGAACCATGAGGTTGCGGGTTCAATCCCTGACCTTGCTCAGTGGGTTGATGGCCGTGAGCTGTGGTGTAGGTAGAAGATGCGGTTCGGATCCTGCGTTGCTATGGCTGTGGCATAGGCCAGCAGCTGTAACTCCAACTGGACCCCTAGCCTGGGAACCTCCATGTGCCGTGAGTGTGGCCCTAAAAAGCAAAAAAAAAAAGAAAAAATAAAGTTAGTATCTTTCCTAATGATGATGGACTATGGCATTATTTCTATCACTTTGCCTGATGCAAATGGACAGAAGAAATATCCTTCCATGGATTAATGCCTCCCTGTCAGCAGCCTTTATACATCTATGGCATATTCTCTGAGTCTTTGCAGAAGCACTACTGTGTGGTGGGAACAATCTGAACATAACTCTTTACTCTCAAGGGCCCAGTTCTGGATCTCCCTGCTCACAAGGACCAGGGCACACAATTAAGATCAAAGTCTTTCCTATCAAGTGATTCCGACAGGACAGTGCCCAGAGACAAAGAAAGTACGCGTACCAGGCAAGTCTCTAAAGCGAACTCCTTGTCACAGGAGTAACGAATGCTGTTTGGGTTCATCTGATGGGACATAGGTATTGCTTTGATATACGGAACACTCTGTAGTAGTATTTCTCATACAGTGATTTTATCTGTCTTACTAGACACCGTTTGAACAGAAGAGGAATGTTCGATGGATTCCAAAAGTGAAATTCTCAGTTATTTCAGCTGGAATTTGAAAATATATGCAATTTCTCTCAGTAGTTCATTCTGTCCACATGCATTTATTGGGCATACTACATGCAATGGATCCTGCCTTGTTAGAGTGTATATTCAGATATTAAAAAACAGCAAGGAGTGACAAATTATAATAGGGGTGTTCAAGAGCCTTGAGAATGTATTTTAGGCATACTATACAGTCTAGGGGTCTGGGGGGCATCTTAAAAAAGTTAAGGGCAATGAAAAGTAGAAGAATGCTGCAAGTAGAGAGAATGGCAGGTACAAAAGCCTGAAAGAACCATGGTGCAGCTGAGTTGAAAGAAGTTCAGTGAGGTTACCGGGTAAAGTAATAGAAGAATAGCATAAAAAGGGACTGGTGAGGTTATGGTTGGACACGTGGGCCTAAGTGAAGGTCTTTTTAAAGGAGACTGAAAGGCATTCTAAAATCCACAGAAACCTTGGGAGGATTTTAAAAAATGGGAAATGATTAGATTCACATTTCAAAAAGTTTATTCCAGCTTTCTTGTGTAGACTGGATGGGGTGGGGATAAACCAAAAATGGCGGCAAGGAGGCAAGACAAGCGGGCACCACCGTATCTTGGCAGAGGTGAGTTTCGTGAAATGCCCAGGGACTATGACCAGTGTCTAGAGCCTATGTGCTCATTAGGGCTGAGCTGTAAGCCCCAATAAAGCTGTGTGGAGCAGAGGTGATTTGGGACAGTGTAGGGAATGAAGTTCTTGCCTCTTCAAAGCACATGGTTGGGGAGCTGTCCAGAAGGCAGGTGCTGAATAGCTGAAGCCAGGACCTGCCTAAGGACACTTCATGGGATACGGGCAGATGGTAAGATGCTAACGCCTACTTCAGGGTCGGGAGGAAGGGAACTGATCTTTGTCTTTTATCCACTTTCTCTTCTCTTTCCTTTATTTATATCCTTCCTCTACCTTCTTTGACTTCTCATTTTCATTTTTTGGCAATCTGGGCGGCTAAAGCTTACTTTCCTTGAAAGAGGAAAGAATGTACTTCCCCTTATAGGAAGTCTGCAGAGCACTGATGACCACGAATTCGTAAGAACCCTCACCCCCATCTTAGGGTTGTGTGGCTGGCTATTATTGCTAAATTGACCATCTTAACCTCTTCTGAGGCACTAGGTAGGGAGGTATCATTATTATATTATAATAATAATTATTAGTTATTACTAAGCATTTACTGTGAGCCAAGCAGTTCACCAAGCACTTTACTTCCCCAAGGGTAAGAGGCAGATTTTATTATCTCTGTTTAATAGAATATGGCTTGACTTGGAAGGCCAATGGTTGTGATATGTGCCATTTATTTAATGAATTATCTGAGGCCACAAAACTAAGGTGTGGTCATAGAGTACATGGGAAATAAAATTCATTGATATGTACTATATTAGATGTTTTTGACAATCATTTTATTTAGTTTCATAATAAGACTGTGAAGTTGTACTGATACTATACTCACTTTGCAGGCCCATAGAGGTCCAGTGATTGGCTAGTGAGCAACCAGTAAGTGGCTGAGCCAGTTTTTAAACTTGGAACTCTCTGACTCTAAAGCCTCTGCTCTGTCATCCACAGTTCTTCTTTAGTTTTATGAGGCAGTCGCACTTCCAGTCTAGTTTTAGCAAGTGAAAACGGCTCTGCCTCATTCTCCTGCAGTTCCATTTGCCTCTGGGTCTTGATGACTGCATGTCATCTCTAGCTCCAGGGTGGGGAGCGCAGCGGCCCACATCAGAGCATGTCAGGGGTGTGCAGGCTCCCAGTAAACGCGGCCGCTAGTGTAATTGCACGCTTATTAGGTCAGGAGGCATCATCCAATCGGGCTGGCCTTTGTCTGAATCCCCACTGAAGAGTTTGGTGTCAGTATCAATACTGAAAATGTCAGTCTGGTAAACAGCCTTTAACAGGAAGGAGGGAGGCTGAGAGCAAAGTCTCCTTCAGACAAAACTTTAGTGGATGGGAGTGAACAGAGTCAACATCTTACTTGCCTTAAATCCTCTGGAGGGGCTAGGAAAGAGAGAGGACTTGCTGGATTGAAGAGAAAAAAACCCTTTTGATTCATCTGAATTAATTTAGCATCTCCCAGGAGGGAGGACTCTGGCTTTACCCTGCTGTTCTCCATCCCCTGCACACAGCCCCTCAATCCCGAAGGACACAAGACTAGTCTATGGTGAGAGCGCCCATACTGCCCCTTCCTCCACTTTAATTAAATCCATTTGTCCTGGGGGAAGCACTGAGCCTGGGGATGTTGAAGTGCTCTGATATTTAACCCACACACATCTGAAGGATGGGAAGCTGGGGCTCAGAGGACGATGGTGTTATGAGCACAGCTCGAGTTATGAGCTCTTGGAAATAGACTCTGAAGGCTGGGAGAAGAATTTGCAACCCAGCTTTGGTTTTACAAAGCTGCATGCTGGCTGGCATCACTTTCCACTTTGTCTTAGCTCTTTGCCCTCATTTTTTGAAGGATTTACCAGGACAGCAATCTGCATGTGTTTTGGGAGACAAATGCAGAGGCTGCTCTGGATTGCAGGATTTGACATTGAGGCTTTTCCCCTTCAGATCCATTTATCTGTCCCATTTATAGAAGTTACTCTCACCCCTCAAACACACACCCACTTTTTCATCCGAAACAGATCAGCACCAACTGTCGATGGTTTGGTATGACACGGCTGAGCATCACATGGACAGCTGTGCTGGTCAGGCACTGCTTGCTCCAGGCCGACTGCAGGTGGCAGACTGGTGCCATCCAGGGGAGATAAGTGGCAGCTGAGCAGGGCATTTACTGCTCCATTTCAGAGCCACATGGAGTTAACCATCTTCTAGTCTAATCTTTTCTGTTTAAAGAGGAGGAAACTGAGGCCCAGAGAAATTCAAGGTTACAAAGATCATTAGTCTTAGACTCTAACTAGAACCAGGGCCTCTTGCAGAATCGCTGCTCTGTTTACTGAAGAATTTCTCATCCATCTGCCTCAGGGACCAGACTGCCCAGGATGATGGATTTGGATTGGCCGGAGCGCCAGTCCCCACTCCTGCTAACTTGCCTGGTGCTTCACCTCTTTGGTGCTTGGCAGATGAGAACCTCGTAAAAGGGCAGGCATGGGGGACCAGAAGGCCTATCCTAACTATGTCACAGCTTTGTTGTTGTTAGAAAGGAAGAAACAGAGTGTCAAATGGGAAAGTAAGGCAAATCCATTAGTTAAGAGAAATACATATATGGCATATATGCCATACATATATGGCATTTCTCTCTCTCTCTCTCTCTCTCTATATATATATATATATATATATATATATATATAAAGGATGTTATATATATATATATACATATATATATATATAAAGGATGTTACTATTTGAAGGTCTTATGAGTTGTTCGAGTTTACTTTTTCCTACAGATACTGGAGGCAGCCCATCAGGCCCCGCCAGAGGTGTAAGAGATGAGTGCTCATTAGCACAGAAATCCCTTAGCACAGAAATCCCTTGGAGAAACTCGGTGCTCCCTGTAAGTTGACACAAAGTGTGTGTGTGTGTGTGTGTGTGTGTGTGCGCGTGTGTGTGTAGGCACGTGGATGTGCACATCTGGATGTGTGTCTTGGGTAGAAGGAGTGGGGGTGGGGAAGACAGGGCCCCCTTCCGCCCTTTGGCTGAGAGAGGGAAAGGGACTCCGGGAATGCGCAGAGGCCCACCTGTCGGCCACATCGAGGAGAGGGAGCACCGTCCACTGCCACAGGTTCAAGCCTTCGATGGTGGCGACCTGCCAGATCATTCTGCTTTGCTCCTTCCCGGTTTTGTTCTCCACCAGCACCAGGGAGACGTTTCCCTGCAACACGCCACGGATGAGCCAGGACATTCGGAGCTGCGAGGGGGAGAAGAGCCAGAAGGACGAGGGGTTAATGTGGAAAGGAAACAGTAGGTCCCCTTCCTGGAATCCTCAAGGGTTTTGCTGGAGACTCAGCCGAGGTCTGACCTGTGAGGAGAGCTGCCTACCCGTAGCTCGAACTCACTCACTAGCTCCCAAAGTGGTTTTTACCAAGGTTGAAGGAGCTGGGAGGAGAAACTGATGGGCAATCTTAAAACTTTGTTCAAGTTGATGTTATCATCCTAAACGTCACAAGATTCTGCCTCTGAGGGGATATCAAGATGAACGGGGTATCGAGTGAACTTCCTAAAGAGGACCCAAAGATTTTTTTTCATTTATTTATTTTATTTTTAATCTTTATTTATTTTTGTCTTTTTAGGGGCACACCCATGGCATATGAAATTTCCCAGGCTAGGGGTTGAATAGGAGCTGCAGATGCCAGCCTGTGCCACAGGCACAGCAACTCGGGATCTGAGCTGTGTCTGCAACCGCCACTACAGCTCATCAAAACTTGGGATCCTAACCCACTGAGTGAGGCCAGGGATCGAACCCCTGTCCTCATGGATACTAGTCAGAGTTCTTTAACCACTGAGCCATGATGGGAACTCCGACCCAAAGATTCTTGTCTGGTTCCAATTCACTTTGTGACCTTATGCAAGTGATTTTATGATTCAATTTCTTTTAGTGATTTAGGTATTTTTATTCCTTCCCCAAAGACTAATAACCTTATTTGAACGGTACGGGTGTTAGCTAACCTGAGACCCTATGACTTGATTCCTGTGGCTGCAAAAATGAGACAAAAATCTACATATTGAGATATTTTAATATGCTATCTTTCAGAATGAAGGCGTACACATTGCCAAAAGCAAGACACAATTATGTTTTCACTGGATTTTTATTAAAGGTTTCTATGGCATTGTACTCTAAAATATATGAGAGGGAAGTGTAACTAATATAGCTCAGAAAGTTTAAGTACACTCACGACCAGAAGCAGTATATACTATGAACAAGGTCTCTTGTCCTTGTGTTTAAAATAATAGAGGTGGTATGTTTGCTAAAAACAATCTATAAACAACATTTAAAACTTAGGACAACTATAGCATATCATTGCCCTAAACATTCCTGTTCAGATCCTGTAATAAAAACAGCTATTGTAGAAAGGAAGGTTAAAATATCTGCTATGGCAGGCTGGAGTTTTTATCAGCTATGGTGCCTTCTTTTCTGTGACTTTCCTTTGAAGACATGCTTCTCTGTAAAACACTGCTCCTTTTCTTCCAGGCTGTGAGTTCACATCTGCCTCAAAATTTGATCAGAGAGGTTACGGACCATGAGGCACTAAAGCAGAAGACTTCCCACTCTGTTGACAACCCATCATCAACAAGGCCAACCCTGGCTCTGGGGTGCCTACGTGCTGGTCTGCTTCTGAGAGCCTGAGCCTGGTAAGCCTGCTCTATGACTATAACCTCCATTTTACCTTTCCCATTTCACCAAGTCTGGTGTAGCAAATATTTGTCTCTATGGCACATCCTAAGATAATATCACAAATCTGTTTTTGTTTTGTTTTGTTTTTTCTGGCCCCATTTGGCTTTCTTGTGCAATCTGGATGCTGCAAGTGGAACTTTTAATTCTACTCTTGCTAACCCAGCCCTCTCAGCCCTCCTCAGCTTGTTGCACTGCAGCACCTAGCTTGGGTGGTGCTTGCCGCATGCTTTTCCCCTTGTGATACTTGGCCACAGAGTATTGCTGATTTGGACTTCTCTGAAATCAGACTTTTTTTGGTCTTTTTTGTCTTTTTAGAGCCGCACCCATGGCATATGGAAGTTCCCAGGCTAGGGATGGAATTGGAGCTGCAGTTGCCAGCCTACACCGCTGCCACAGCAATGCAGAATCCAAGCTGCGTCTGCGACCTACACCACAGCCCATGGCAATGCCAGATCCCAAACCCACTGAGCAAGGCCAGGGATGGATCCTGCATCTTCATGGATCCTAGTCTGGTTTATCAACTGCTGACCCATGATGGGAACTCCCTGAAATCAGACTCTGGAGCCTCAATGCCCTGGACGGCTGGTGGTACTTATTCATCCACTGTTGGTTTCCTAACACATGTTACACAATGGGTGTTCTAAAGTCTTCCTCAAACACTGATGCTGTCACCTCCTGGTCCATTACTTTGATTCCTACTTTTCTAATAAAGATTGACTATTTCAGGTGCAATCCCCCTTGATCTCTCCCCCCCCCCCAAATATCTATTTATCCACCATCTCCCTTCTCTTCCGGCCTTAGAGGAAGATGTACCTTTCTTCTATGTTAACTCCTTCTCTTTTCACCTCTCCACTCCCATCCTTGCTCTCTCAATAACAGCTTTTCCTTTCTCCAGCACCTTCAGAGTCTCTACCATCTGACTCCTCTGTCTACAAACAAAATCAGATTTCACCCTTCCTGGAAAAATATTCCTTTTCTTTTTCTGGCCACACCCACGGCATATGGGAGTCCCCAGGCCAGGGGGATCTTGCACTATAGCAGTGGCCTGAGCCACTGCAGTGACAATGCTGGATCCTTAACCTGCTGCACCACAAGGGAGCTTTCCTGGAAAAATATTCTTTATTTGATCCTGCCAGCTCCTCTGGCTTGCAACCTATTTCTGTACCTTCACTCAGACGTTAATATCTTGGATAACTGGCACAAAACTGCTGCTTCTATTTTCTTGTCACCCATCCTCTCTTTGAATTCTTTCAACCTGGCTTTTATCCCTATTACTCTAAAGTAACATTCACCATGTCCTTTATAACTTACTTTTTGTACTCTTTCCAGAGCCCCCAAAAGTGCCTCTCCCTCTCCATTCTTTCTCCCTTCTAAATTATTTTGAATATATGTCACATTTTCCTGTTTCTCACTGCCATCTGTGACTCTTCAGTGGTTTCTCACTCCCTATCAATTAATATCAAGCCAGTCACATTTGTCTATAATTTGGGCACATCAAATTTCCAGCTACTCAGTGGATGTTTATCGAGTACTTTTGCTGAGCCACATGTATCCTCCAGCCTAGGATGATCTCAGAGCTCCAGAGTCTGAGAGATCTGAGTTCAAAACTTGTCCCTGCCACTTGACTAAATTTGAAGCTCAATCCTCTATCTTCTAAGATGGGAGGAGTTTCATCTGGTTGTAAGGCAGACAACAGGGACAATTAAATGAAAAATAAACAATGGAACAAAATATTAGAGAATTTTGGCTGAAGCACTGAACCAATAGATATGACATTTCTATGGGAAGAAGCCTGACAGCACAACATGATGCAGGGCTTTCACAAGAGGTAGGCGGAAACTGGGCAGGCAATTCTTAATCCTTCAACCACACTTTGGATGTAAAAAATGTTGGTGGTTGATTATTAGTTTTTGGAAGGTGCTTTTAGTGTGTCATGAGTTCCATCTCACCTCACCCTTCTGTGAAGAAAGTTTCCTCTTCACCTCAACTCAAGAGAGTATCTACTGGTTGAGAGTGAGCAGCTAGAAAAGCATGTTTTTGGGCATTTATTTTTTCCCCCCACTGAGTGTTGGACAAGATGCTGTATCCAGGCAGATGCTGTCTTTCTAGGATACGAGCAGTGCAGAACTGATAGTCTTTCACTTAACTTACTTCTCAACTGTACTTATCCCCAGGGATTCCAGATTCTGCCTCTAAGGCTGATATCATTGGTGTTACCTGGAAACTCATTAGAGATGCAGGGTCTCTAGCCCGACCCCAGACCTAGTGCTTCAGAATCTGCCGAGAGCATGGAACTAGATCAGTCTCTGGGGCCCTGCCCCTGTGCTCCTAGGACTCATCTCACTTCCTTCCCAGAACATACCAGAAGCAAGTGCCCTTTGTATCAACATCCACTCCCTGATGGCTTCTCAGATTATCTTTGTCTCCTTGCCTGTTGACAATGGAATAACTCAGACTTTGTGCTCCAAGGCCAAAGAAAATTAACAGTATGACTTTAAGCCAACAATTTCCCCCTTCTGAACCTCTATTTTCTTACAGAAAAATTTATGAGAATAACCATACCCTCCCTGCTGGCCTTAAAAGGTGATTATAAAGATTAAGTGAGATAAAGAACCTGAAAGTAGAGCTCACATATTGTGAATGAAATGGTTAAACCTGTAGTTTTCAACCTGCACTGCAGATTAGAATCACCTGGGGAGCTTTCAGGACTCCCCACGTCTGAGTTCCACCCCAGAGATTCTGATTTAATTAGCCTTGGGTAGATCCTGGGCATTGGCAATTTTTCAGAGCTCTCCAGGTGATTCTAAAGTGCAGCCTAGGCTGAGACCACTGGGGAGATGGGGCTACTTAGTGCAGGAAGCAGCCTGGTCTTCTCAGTGAGGGGTCCATTTTCATCTTTGACTTTGAGTAAGAGGCAATTCTTTAATAGCTAAAAAAATGGCTTATGATGTACCCATCATCACCAAGGTATAGGAGTGTTTTTTTCTTCCAGGGAGGGCGGACACAGCCTCAGCAGAGGTCCTTACGTGGCTGCCACATCACCTCCAGGCAAAGACTGAGAATGACCTTGAGAGTGAGAGATCTGTGGGCTGAGGGTGAGCAGGGATAATCTGAGGATGCAAACGGGACCAGAACTATCATCTTGGACTACAAGGTAAGGTCCTTACCAATTTCTTAAATAGAAGAACTGGATGACAGATGTCATTTCCTACAGAGTATCCCTTATTAATTACTTTTTTTTTTCCTTTTTTGGCTGTACCTGTGGCATATGGACGTTCCTGGGCTAGGGGTCAAATTGGAGCTGCAGCTGTGGCGTATGCCACAGCCAAAGCAACGTCGGATCCAAGTCGCATCCAAGACCTATGCCACAGCTTCTGGCGATGTGGGATCCTTAACCCACTGAGTGAGGTCAGGTCAGGATCCTTAACCCACCTGCATCCACAGAGACAATATCAGGTCCTTAACCCACTGAGCCACAATGGAAATTCCCCCATTAATTACTTGTATCTAAGTGTAGAGAGCACTACATATGGTTTCCAGAACAAACTGAAAGCTTGAGTCCTTTTAAAATTCTTCCATTTTCCTTAAACAATCCTAGATTAAGTAACACTTTTGATATTGTTATATGTCATACCAGGTGGACTTGGTTTGACCCTGACAGTCAAGGTTCAGGTACCCAGAGGAGGCAAAAAACACTCTTGGAATTTTATCTTAATAAGACCAATTTCTGGAGTTCCCATCATGGCTCAGTGGTTAACGAATCTGACCAGGAACCATGACGTTGTGGGTTCGATCCCTGGCCTCGCTCAGTGGGTCAAGGATCCGGCGTTGCTGTGAGTTGTGGTGTAGGCCAGCGGCTACAGCTCTGATTAGACCCCTAGCCTGGGAACCTCCCTATGCCGAGGGTGCGGCCCTAGAAAAGACGGAAAAAAAAAAAAAGATTAGTTTCTCTCTGTGTGGTCTACAGGATAAAGTACTTTATTAATTGATTTTTTATTGACTATTAGAGACTAAGCACTCATAATATGCTGTCTCACTTTATACTCACAACATCTCTTCCTGTAGGTATTATCATACCCATTTTTCAGATGTGGAATCTAAGGCTTAGAGAGGTTAAGTCATGCATGGTCACTAAGCCCATATGCTGCAGACCTGGATTCCCTATTAAGTTCTATGTTCTTTCTATCATATCTATGGTGTTATATACGTGTACCATATTATGGTAACACTTAAATCTTTGGGGTGTGTATTGTGAAGGTTTTCTAGATAATTTTTTTTTTCTTGGTCTTTTCAGGGCTGCACCTGCCGTATATGGAAGGTCCCAGGCTAGGGGTCAAATCGGAGCTGTAGCCACCGGCCTATGCCACAGCCACAGCAATGCAGGATTTGACCTGTGTCTGTGACCCACAGCACAGCTCATGTCAACGCCAGATCCTTAACCCACTGAGCAAGACCAGGGATCGAACCCACATCCTCATGGATACTAGTGGAGTTCATTACTGGTGAGCCACGACAGGAACTCCTGTTTTCTAGATTCTTGTTGCTCAAAGTGTGGTCTGTAGACCAGCAGTGTGGGTGTGATCTGGGAATTTGTTAGAAATGCAAGGTCTTGGACTCTAGACCTTTTCTTATCATAGAAATATCTTCATATTGGAGGAATTAGGGAGATCGTAGATTCTAAACCGTTTATAAGCTTTGTTTCTGCTTCTGCCAGACAATGGTTACAAATGTGTGTGTGTATCTCAAATGTATTCACACAAATACGGGAAATCTTATACAAATCCTACATATTATTATACGGGAAGTAACACTTGTCAGAACTCGTAATGATAAAATTTCCCATCCTTTCTAGACCTGTCCTAGTATTATAGGTTATAAGAGACAGCTTCTGACTAATAAACTCTTTTACATGCAGACAGCAAATGAGACAAGTGAAAAGAGACAACGCCAGGAGCACGCCACCAGCAATTAAACCTTCTGGCTCCAGCTGGCCCTTTCTGGGCCTTTTTTCCCTCCCTCTCGGTGGGGCCTGATAGACTTTCCAATTATGTGCTACCAGTGTTTATCATTTTATTAATTAAAGTTCTGTATGTAAAGCAGGAGCAGCCTTGTGGCTAGGCCTAATGCTATTATTTCTCTCATGGCCCTTTCCTCCTCCAGAGGTAATTACTGCAATTTTATGTCTAGAATATACCCCGTGTTTGCTGTGCATACCTCATGGCAACTGCACAAGATTCGCTTGAACCTAATAAAAAAAAAAATCAGCATGCAAGTTGCACAAAAGAGACTCAATGGTATCAAATAATGCCCATTAGCATGCAGCACCCCCAAATGTAGGGAATGCTGTGAAGAGGAGGTACTATGTTTCTCTGAATTTTTGAAGGGCTGGGTGTGTTCCAGCAGTAGAGACAAAATCAAGAATGGATGCTCCAGTGTGTATTTCACTTCAACAGGAGAAAACACTTTTGTACCAGACAGATGCTCAAAGATGAACTTGTTTATGGGGATGGGCTGGGTACGTCCCCAATATTCCCCACCCTGGGTGTGGCGGGCAAATGGATGGCCAGGATTGGGAATACCGTCAGGGACAGCCCAGCTCTGAATGGAGGTTAAGACTTCCTTCCAGTATAAAGGGCCACAGGGCTGTAATTCTGGGTGTGAGTTTAAAATTTTAAGAGGTCCTTGGTTTCAATGTGGTCTTATTAATTTTAACTGAGAGCACTGACTCACTGCAAACCCCAGGGAGTTGTGCACCATCTTCCAATTCACCTGGAAAAAAATAAACACCAACTCTCCAGGTATAAATAGCCTAATGAACAATCAACCCAACTCAGCAAGAAGCGGGCCAGATGCAGATTTCTGACAACGAGCAAATAAAATACTCTGGGAAATACTTGCCATTATGGAGGCTTAAGAAATGCTGGCCATGTGGGAGACTTAGAAGATTGAGATCCTTTCTGAAAACAGCACCCCATGTCCCCTTTCGGAGGGATCACATTCAAGGCAGAGAATACCTAGCTAGGGACATCCACAGGCCCCTTTTGTAAAAACACAGCCAGAAAAGCAATGAAGGTTATATACAAAATTAATAACCATGGGCTCCCTAGCTGGCGAAGTTACGGAGTTACGCATATTTTTTTTCCTTCTTTAGTCTTCTCTTTCTTTTCTAATTTTTTTTTTTACAATGAACATTGAAGATTTTTGATAACTAGAACCAACAACCTTAGGGTAAAGTATATTTATAAAGAACAATACTGATCTAGGAAAGTATCTTAAGTGAAGCTAGAAGATACACAATGCTTATATGGTATGATATCTAATGTGTACAAACCTTTTATACATCCCTCTGCTAAAATCTGCATCTATCTGTCTGGACAGGAGTGTATAAACATGGTTAACAGAGGCTATATTTGGAGGGTATGATTGGGCAATTTCAATTTTCTTCTTTATATTTTCCTAATGTTCTATAATGAACATAGAGCACTTCCGTAATCAGAAAAAACAATAAACACTATATTAAAAAAAGGCATCGAGGGAGGATTCCAGCACCACTGGAGAGTGGGAGAAGAGTGTGCTGTCCCTTCACTGCCATGGGCAAGATCAGGGTGTCTTGTCTGAATTGTGGGCTTTGCGAGGAAGAAAGACCAAGGGAAGGTGGGAGCTTCTGGGGAGGGAGGCGGGGTTGTGGGTGGCTTCGGAATTAGAAAGAACATATCTGTCTTTATTTATGACATGTACCTCAGGTCTTTTTACAGGTTTTCATCTGTGAAATGGGGTCACTCACATTCTCCTTATAGAGTTACTGGGAGACTTTACTAAGATGTGAGCCCAGCTCACCAATACGTGTATCAATGTTAGTTCCTTTTTCCTGTACTGGCAGAATCAGGCAGGGAACAACATGTTAGAGAGAAACTGCTCATAAAAAGCAGACCAGGACAGGATGAAGGATGCTGTATTAAACATTTCAGTCCAGTGTTTTATCTTCCAGCTTCCCTAGAGAATGGTTGTGCCAGTTTTGTGGGAAGAAAATGATATTGTGAGTTATGTTGTAAGGAGGTGATCTTGGGCAAACAACCTCCTCTGTGCCTTAGTTTCTCCGTGGTGATGGGGATGATGCTGAGAAATAGCTTTGTAATTCTTTGGTTGGGAACAGGACCGACTCATGAAATGAAATTCCTGCAACCTTCATGAACAGCCATCAGAAAGAGAACGGACTCCAGGCACGTGAGTATCTGCAGGACCCCTAACCACGGGTAGTACTTATTCCCTGAGAGTGGGGGTGGGGAGTGTGCTTTCAACGGGCAGTCCCCCTGCATATGGACCGCATGAATGTGCTATAATGGCCACCACTAGTGGGAGCCACAAGGATACGTGATTAACAGGGTAGATTTGGAATGGGACCCAAATCTCTGCCAAGTGCCCAGGACAATTTTATTCACATCCGTGAGCCCTGACAGTAATTCTTCTATGCCTCCATTTCATCATGTAATGGCTGAGGTATTAATTTTGAATGGCTCAAAGGTATTAAATTAATTATGTCCAACTGTAATTACAATGGCTGTTGATTACTTTAGCCCATTAGCATGTGTTCTGGCAGCATCAGCTGCATCGCAGTGAGTGGTGACAGAATGCTAGGTTCCAGTGGCTTCCCAGCTCTAGGTACTGAGGTAAGAATTATTTTGGCTCCAAATCTCAGCAGGGCCATATTTGTTGGGTCCTTGAGAATCCAAGGAGTCTCCTTGTTTGCTCTTATTCTGGACCACAGTTATGCTCACAAATGAGAGGCTGCACAGTCAATTAATTAATTATGATGAAGCGGGTTTACTGGGCTAATGCTAGGCATTGTGCTCCCAAGCTCCTACAGGTTGCTGACTGACCCAGAGGAGAGAAATAAGAACAGATCACGTCTGAATTTATGTCAGCAGTGACTTCTTCATGCCTGCGCAGAGCAAGAAGAGGGATCATGATGATTGCTGCCATTCATAAAATATTGTAGTGATTACAAAGAGTTTTTGCATTTTCATCTGATCCTCACAGCAAATCACACAGCCATTTTTATCCATAATTAGGGAGACTGACTGACTTGCGCTCTTATGGCTCATTACGTGGCAGTGCTGGGATTCAAACTCAGGTGACCTAAGTCTGGTGACCTTAGAGTGTTTGGTGGTTTGGTTCTGGAGTTGGACAGACCTGTTTTGAATCCTGGCTCTGCCTCTTACTAGCAAGGGCGATTAGCAAATTACTTAAGCTTCCAAAGCCCCAGGTTCTGCATGAGTAAATGCGGGTAACAAGTCCTCATAAATCTGTTTTGGTAAAGAGATGACGTAAGTGAAATGCTTAGCACATTGCCAGCCACACAGGAGGGGATCGCTATTTAAGAAATAGAGTAATCCCCTTATCCGCAGTTTCACTCTCTGTTGACCTTCAGCTACCTAAGGTCAATTGCCCTCCAAAAATATTAAATGGAAAATTCCAGATATAAACAATTCATAAGTTTTAAATTCTGGACTGTCCTGAGTAGCGGAACGAAATGCTGAAATCTCACGCTGACCACTGTGTCTTGCCTGGGACACGAACCATCCCTTTGCCCAGCGTGTCACTCTATGTATACTGCCTGCCAGCAGGTATAGGAAAAAACATAGCATATGTGGGGTTCGGTACTATCTGTGTCTTCGGGCACTAGCTGGGGCTCTTGGAACGTATCCCCATCAATAATGGGGGGCACTGTACTCCTTTAGTTACTTTACAGTTATGAAAGGTCTCTGCTGAGCTGCACACTAAGGGAAGGTTTCTTTCTTTTAGGAGTACAAAGATTTAGGGTATTTGAGGGCTCAGTGAGATCCTGCTGTGTAGCCCTGGGAACTATGTCTAGTCACTTATGATGGAGCATGATAATGTGCGAAAATAGAATGTGTACATGTATGTGTAACTGGGTCACCATGCTGCACGGTAGAAAAAAAATTGCATTGGGAAAAAAGTATTAAAAAAAAAAAGAAATATGGTTATAGCTAAAAAAAGAAAGAAAAAAAAAAGAATTCTGGCTTGCTTTTTAATATAATCGAGCCAAGTAATTCATAAGGAACTTGGAGACCAGGACCTGTCATACTGAAAGTAAGTACTCTTTACTTTTCTGCTGAATAAACACTCTACAGGGCTCCCAGACTCCTGCGGTCAGTGTTCCACACGGCTGCCCACAGGGTGGGTTGGAATGAGTACTTGCTGGCTCACCGCCTCAGTGAGGACCCTCTGTGCCCTCCCCTTCCTCAGCCTCCCGCCAGGCATCTTCATGCCCATCCAGCCCAGCCAAGTTCCATGCTGCCTTTCTGGTCCTGCCTAGGCAGCTGCCCCCTTCTCATCCTGTGGGTGCTGCCCCCCGACCAAATTCTCTAGATTCAGGATTCTTGGCTAGGGCAGGCTCCAGCCTTTGATCTTGGACTCAAGAGAAAAGTCAGATAATAATAGTTATAGCAGGAGTGGAAGAGCAGAAACCACACATTAAGCATCTCCTATGTGTCCAGATCCAGAGCGGGCACTTTTTCTCCCAACAGCCCTGAGAAGATACTGAAGCTGAGAAGAGTGAGGGGATCTGTACAAGGTCACACTGCAAAGGTCTGTGTGACTTCCCACCACACCACACGGCCTCGCTGAGGCTCCTGTTGTCCTGGCTGCGTGTGGCTGGCTGGATTCTTTTGGACACAGGAGATGTCAGGCTGTTGGGTCATAGGGCAGGAGGGAGGCAGCAGCCTGGGGTCGCCATGCTGCTCTGACTTGCTTAAGATGTCAGCATGACCCCAGGGGAGCAAGAGGGGTGTTGGGCTTTCTGCCAGGCCCACCATGGCATCCTGGGCAGAGATGGACAAACCAGCTGCCATGTAGCTAGCGTGGAGTTCTGTCCCGAGTTCTTCAAGAGTCTCCAAAGCAGGAAGAGACATGGTACAGAGATCAGAGGGTGTGAAGACAGCCTTGGCAAGTCTAGCGGGGTTTGCTCTTGATTTAGGCAAACACTGTCGCCTGGACCTGGCCAAAGATGAGCTGGACTTACTCATGAGTTGGTGAACATTTTGTCACTGCAGTGGATGTCACAGCGTTAGATGACATGGGAGCTGGATATCCAATCCTCAAATACCCGATAAAGGTGCTCAGGATCCTGGGAGGGGAGCCAGGGATGGTGCTACCCCAGAAGCCACCAAGCTTGGCACTGGGCCCTAACTATTTACAAAGAGGGTGTCTACGGCCACCGTGAAGTATTTGTGCAGCAACACTTGGCCACACAAGGGCAGGGGCTGTGCTAGGTAGATCCTGGAAGAAACTGCTTGTTTTTCTACTGATCAGCACTCAGCTGAGACACTGGGGTGGGCGAGGAGGATGGGGGAATTGGAAGAGGGGAAGGGTGTAGTTTCCTTCTCCCGGGTGGGCACATGTTCTATGCAGAAGGCGGAATTTATCCAGGAGACGACAACTGTATTCAGGCTCAAGTCCACGAAGCCTCTGGGAATAGCTTCTCCTTCCTGATTGGCTAAAATAAGTGAGAGCACGTGGCGTTGAGAACAAGGTACACACAAGGCACAAGTAATGTTTGAGTCCCGCAGGGCACTGGCAATGTCCCCTTGGGTGCTCAGGGATTCGAATCAGGGACTAGTTCCGCCTGAGGAGAGACGAAGTGGGTAACGAGTCCCTACAAAATCGTTGGTATTAATTTCCTTGTGGCCTCCAGAGATGAGGGATCTATGGTGAGGCAGGGTGAGGGCTCTGGTTAGGTGAGAGCCGCGCCAGTCCTCAGAGGGGCTTCTGAGGCCACATCCACTCCCTGCCAGGGCAGGACACTGTGACAGAAAGGGCACGAGGCTCGAGTTTGATCCTGATTTTGTAGGTATGGCTGTGCAGCTCTGGGCACACTTCCTTCCTGTCCTCCAGCCCCTGGGCAGCCCTGCACGCACCCCGGCCCAGATCACGGGCGGGGCAGCCCCTGCCACGTAGGATCTACTCCAGAAAGTGAGCTGCAGGGGCTAAAGGCCTAGAACATTCTTAGGCCTTTAGCCCCTGCCTCGAGGGTTTGGTGAGGCTGACAAAGGAAGAGGCCTTCAGGTTTGCTTCCGCCTCTACCTCAAGCCATCCTTCCGTAATTATCATTATTCTTATTCTCCTTTTCTTGCCTTTTGAGGGGGATTTTGCCATTGAGTTTAATAACCTGTTAATACACAGGCGTCACTGCGTGCCTCTCTTCTTCCCATCTGGGCGTCCTGTTTACCTGCTCGCAGAGAGGGAGGGAGGGCAGCAGGAATAAACCCATCAACACAGCCACGACACTCACTGTATTTTGCTCCCAAGGTACCCTGAGATGCTGGAGAAGGTTCTGCTAGCCAAATTCCCGGGAAAGGACAGACCCTGCATCGAGGAAGAATCACCAGCAGCCTCAAGAGCCTTGCAAAGTCAACCGGAGAGCCCGTTAGGGGCTCCTTCTCAGCAGGGCTTTGAGCAGGACTTAATGGATGGCAGAGGACAACTCCAGATGCCAGGCTTTAAGGGCACGGAGGGGAGGTCTCCTTTCCCGAGGGCCAGGCAGCCCAGGAGGGCCCTGCTTGTCGCCTTCTGCCCTGACCTCAGCAGCCCCCAGGGGCTGATTGAAGCTTTAATCACTCTAGGGCTGAGACCAGGGGCAGAGAGGCCCCGGTGCATTGCAGACGCCCGTGTGCGTGTGTCTTGTTCGCACACGTGTGTGGGGAGAGGACAGAGGTGGCTGCAGCTCCAGCAAGGTCAGAAAACCAGCATCCGGGAACTGGCCTGCCCTGGGGGTCACCACCAATTAAGTGGGTCACGCCCTCCTTCCTGGGTCCCCTTCATTCCTGCAGCTCATAGAAGGAAAACCACACCCCCCGAGGCCTTGTGTCCTGAGAATACGGTTTAAAGTATTCTAGTCATAGGCAGGCTATTCAAATAAAACAGAATTTCAAACCACACAGGCTTGTTGAGACATTCAGGCTTCTAGGATGTGTGAAAGGTAGGGGGAGGGACGGAGGCGGCCCCTGCCACTCTGCCGTCCTTTTTATTACCGGCAGCTGCAATGCTAGACACATCCAAGTGTGTCTCCCAGCCAGGGCGGACGCAGCCCATCTGACAGCAAGAGAACGCAGGAAAGCCACCGCGAGGCTCCCCTCCCTCCCGAGTGGCAGATTTAATTATTTGAACTGGAGCTCAGCAGAATAAAAAGAAAAAGAAAATAAAATCTGAATACACTGTAAGTGGCTCCTCAGCTTCCTGCAGAGAACAGCTTGTGCGTAGGTGGGTGAGGGGGACCAAAAAACCCCACCACGGGCTCTCCTGTTTGTGGCCGGGTCTTTAAATATTCATGCCCCATATGCAAGTGTGCAGAGCCATGGCAGAGGCCGTGTCTGCACCAGGGCCAGACAGCGGGGAGAGGTGGCTGGCTGTGGTGGCTGCAGGGGTCTGAGGAAGGAGGCTGGAGCTGGGATGCTTCTGGAATGCCCTGGAAGCTGGTTGGCACAAAGGTACAGCCTGGCTCTGTCGCTGTGGTTGATGGGCACCCGCCCTGGCTCCATATGGGCTCTAAGGGGTGCTCTCCCAACCCCTTCCATCTCCACCACCTCCATCCCCACCCTGTCATTTCTAACCCCTTCTCAGACTCATCTTTCTAAAAGGCAAATTACATCGCATTCTTGGGCGCCACAGGTGACAGATAACTCTGCATGGGCTCAGGATGAATTTCACTTACAAATGGCAGGAACACCTATGGCCAGCACTTGTAAGTTTCAGTGTGTATCCACATCACCAAGGGTGGGGTTTGAAAAATGCAGATTCCTCCCCCGCCCCTCCGTCACCGATGTCTTTCAGGAGGTCTGGGGCGGGGCCCAAGAATCTGCATTTGTTACATTTTTCAAGTGACTGCTCCTGGAGAAGCACAGACCTTCTAGATAGCTTGTAGCTAGATTTTCAAGGAAATGCCTTGAAGGTGACAGCAGTTCCATTATGGGAATCCACTGGTGACTGCGGGGTTTCTTGGAGTATGTTGAGCTCTTTTGCAGTCACTTCAGCTCCTCGGAGGTCCCATGGACCAGGGCTGTCAGGCCTGAGAGAAGGTGCTCAGTGGTGGGTGTGAGCTCAGCTCAGCCAGCTACTGGAACCCATGGGTCTGCCCCTCATCAGAGGCCTTGGCCCATGGCTCTATCTGGTGTCCACCTTCCTGCACGGGGGCCCCCACAGCCAGCGGAGACCTCTTCAGGGTTGGGGGTTAACCTTACACAGCCTCACACAGCAGCACCACATCCATTTCCCTGTCACCGACGTTCAGCCAACCTGGGAGACGGCAATCAACGTCCTGCCTTCTGCATTTAGGATTCGAGTGAAATAAATGGCAGGGTTTACAAACCTGGAAATGCATATTTCTATTTTGGCCATTTATTTTTCTGATGAAAACATTTCCCCCAACACTGGGAGTTCAAAGACCCATCAGCCTGAGATGAATGGTCTGAAAACCCGAATGCGAAGAAACTGTGAGCCGAGAGCGGAATGGACTCACCGCCTTCCCTTCGCTCTTCGAGCTGAGCCGTGTTCTGGAAAAGGGCAGGAAATAGCAGAAATAGCCCAGAGCAAATTTGACTGGAGAAATACTAAAACAGGCCAGTAAAACAAAACACCTGTTTAAGCTATTGATCAGCCCAAATGTTATTAGAGAAATGATGAAGTATTAGAAAAATAGCATTTTTACCTTGACGTTTCTTTTTCTGAACTCAGGCTCAGATTAAACCCAGGGAAGAATAAATTTAAAGATGAAATGCTTTAAAGGATCCCCCCTGCCTCTCAGATGAGCCAGCCAACCCTCCTCATTTACATTTCCTCTTAAGAAGCCTTCCCATCTAGGTGCTGCTCTGAGGCTCCCCAGAGATATCCATGACACCCCAGTAAATCCACCATTTGCCCTGGAGAGTGTGGTTTCTCAAAGACAATTGAACAAAAGGAATCTATTTTTGCCCTGCCTTCTTCCAGAAAGTCAGCTCACAGAGATACATAAAATCTAGTCAGATAACATAAATTAGAAGAGAATGAGGAAGATGGGGCAAACGGCGAGTTAGAAAATCGAGCCAGGAGTGAGGCTGCTACAAAGTGACATCATGAACCCCTGTTTACTTACTGGGCAAAGCCTCAGATGTGACCATTCCTCTGATTAAAAAAATTCATCAATATATTTTTTCCATTCTTTTTTATGTCTGTGCGCTTCGATTTCATCAAAAGCCTAGAGGCCTTGAATTTGTCTGTTCACTTAAGCAGGGGAAGCCGCTTTCCTGCCCCTCTGCTGGTCAAGGCCCTGCCTGGCCGGGATTCCCACCAGCCAGTGGAGGGGAAGCAAATCTGGTCAGTTTCACCACGTCCACAGCTTGGCAGCAAATACACTGCTCAGAGGGCACAGAGCTGTTCCTGAAAGGAAGCCAGAGAGGAACTTCTCCTGGGTGTTTCCGGGAGAGGACTGGCCCCATCTCAGCTTAGCGTTGGCTTCTTTCTACGTGCAAGATGTTGAGGCCAGGCCTGGGAGGGTGCAAAGAAGCATAGGCATGGCCTGGCTCTTGGAGACTATGGGGTCTGGTCTTTGCTAAAGTCCTCTTCCTCCTCCCCGTTGTCCTTTGTATATTTGTATAGGGTACACGGTGCTGTCGCTAGTACGGCAGTGCTTTCTTTGTACCAGTCCCTGTGATAAGCCCTCTTCATGTAAGAACCTATTTAAGCCTCACCTCCTTGGGTAGGCTTATCGTATCTACCTCCCATATGGGGAAACTGAGGCCCTGAGAGGTGATTAACTGACCAAATAGTACAGCCAATCAGTAATGGGACCTGGCTTGGTCTCAGGTAGTTGATTTCAGAGTCCACGAACTTAATGGCTGGGCCATGCTGGGGTCTAGGCACATCTCCCAGTTCCTGAAGAAGGTGACTTTGTGCTAAGAATCATGCCCCTCAGTCCTCACACTAAGGAGGTAACAGCTACACCAACGGTTTGGGTAAGTGGCTCTGGAGGGACCTCACCGAATGCCGTGGATACCTTAGGGAAATTTATGGAAGTCAAAGTTTTGATGCTCTATAAAATCTGAAATGTATTACAAGCAATTAACATTTTAAAACAGGATTCTGTAGAAAGCCGCTGTTACCCTCCGCTATGACGCATTGGGAATATTTTCTTGATTTGCGTAAATCAAGGTCCTATTGCAAATAATTCAGTGCAGCTGAGTGTGGGTGTTGACGGTAAGATTCTCTGTAGATGGGGCTTTGCCATGCTGGTGGGACTCTCTGCCTAGAAGGTGGCACAAACGGCCCTCCTGTCATCCCACAGGAGAATGAGCAGCCTGACCACCTATGCGGGTCCACCTGAAAGCGCCCAAGATCAGAGAGGAAGGCGAAAGCAGGGAATTGGAGGAAACTGAGACTTGCCTCGCACGGAGAGCTCTTCATCGGCGGGGGAAATGCAGCGCTGGTCACCGTGGCACTCGCAGAAGTGGGGGCGTCAGTGGTGCTGAGCACCAGGGCGTGGCCTGGGCAGAGAGCAAGAGAGTCAGAACCACACCATCCCTGGGCACGGAAGGGCTCCGGGTCCTGCATCCTTCTTCTCTAGCCTCGGAACATCTCTGAGGACACTGGTTTCTGCTGCCACCAACAGATAAGAGAGCCTGCTTATCGCTGTCTATAGAACTGGGCTCATGCAAAGGTCCTCATTCCAAACGGCCTGTGATGTCCCAGCACCATGCATCCTGCATCCCTGATCTCCCGAGGTCACCAGCTTCAGCCCATGGCCTGGGAGCAGCCTGAAGCCCGCTGGACCCCCTCCCCGACCCCGGCCCACTCCTCCCCATTTCCAGTCACACCAGTGCTTTGCCCTCCAGTGCCTTCTCCCCTCCTGGAGCCCAGGTCCTCCTGTCCTATGCCCTGACCTGGAAGACTCATTTATTGTTTTCTAAACACCAAGTTGCCTGAAAAGCTGGCAGAACGTGAGCCTCCAGCCCCACGAGGGGGTGGGAAGAAGCATCTGCCAAGCTCCAGGAGCAGATTCCGTAATGGTAGGTACTGCGGAGATGGGGGCCAGGCTGAGGCCATGGCTTTCTAGGGGGCCCCACAGAACCCCGAGTGGGACTTCAGTCATTCATTTCTATTGTTCTCTGCCTCTTAGCAAAGTCTTTATTGAGTTACGACCAAGTCACAATTCAGGTGGGTCCGGAGAAGAGTAAATAGGACAGGCAGGCATCTTAGGAAGCACACCGCCCATCTTGAGGAAAAGTCAGGTTGCTGGGGTCATGTGACCAGGGAGAGCAAGGGCCTTTTGCAGTGGGTGGGTCACAAGGCTGTCAAATATCTGAAGAGCTGCCTCTGTGGGAGAGGGCGTGGTGGGTTCTGGGGCTCCAGGAGCCAGAAATCATGCTCAATGTGTAGAAATTACGGGGGTGGGGCCCATCTCAGGGAAAGGAAAATGGGTGTGCGATCCCGAGCTCTAAATAACGGAAAGGGCTACTTTTGACAGCAGTGAGAGTCCTGTCACTAGAGGTATTCAGCAGGGCTGGGCATTTACTTGCTATGGGTGCTGTCTGGGACACTCAGGTTGAGAGCAGAGTGAAGGTCCCGTCCAGCTCCGAGCTGTTTCTCTTCTCTGCGCCTACAGACAGGGTGCTGAAGGTGATGTGGTGTGGGGAGGGCGCCCGGAGGAGAAGCAGGAATGCCCCCGTGGCTGCAGTAGCTCAGCCTTCTTTGTAATGGGGCCAAAAGCCAACTCACTGGCTGCAGGTAGCTCTGGGGACCAAGGACAGAATTGCACGGGCTCTGGAATCCTCAGCGGTTGATCTGGACCTTGTCCTCTCTCACACTTATCATTATTATTAGTGTTAATTCTTAAGGGAAGCCGGAGAATGTCTGACCTTTGTTTGGAAAGAGAGGAATTTTGGTACAAGGGACTCCAGCTTCACCAAGAGCAGTAAATACAGGGGAAGGAAGGGAGAGACACACCCTGCCGCAGCCCCATCCTGCAGAGATGCAGGGTCTGCTCAGGCCTAGCGGCTGGGTAGAGACCAAAGTTCTACCCATGCTGGAGGGTCTGGCCTCTCCAGCAGCCCAGCTCCTGGAGACATGCTGGCCTCACAGAACTTCTCTTATCCCGGGCCAGGCCCCTCCAGGGGTAGAGTCAGCCCAGCCCAGTGTGGGGGGGCATCACTTGGGTATATGGGGACCCTCTGCCCCTCTGGCAGTTGAGCAGGGACTGTGAGAAGATGGGCTACAATGTGGGGGGTGGGGGGTGGGAGGTGCCAGTTTAAGCTGGGTGTGGGGGCAAGGTGTGGTTGAGGAAGCAGGGCCACAGGAAATGAATTAGAAAATGGGCAAGCGTCCCAGGGCGCAATCCTGGGCGAATGACACAAGGGTCCCCCCGAGTCTCCGCTTCCTGTCTTAAAGAGGCTCCGGTTTTCCTTACCCCTCAAGGAGTTCTGCACCTGACACACAGTAGGTTTCAACAAACACTTGTTGAATCAATGGATTATTATTGTCGTTGCTGTTACTCTTATCTTTCAGCTAATCCTTCATTAAAGCTCTCATTTTAAAAATCAAAAAGTGAGGTCAGCCCTGGCCTGATTTAATCATTCTAATGCCCAAGAGGGTCTGAAGAGGGAACTGTGTGGGAGCACCCGAGGGCAAGTGGGGGGCAGGGGCAGCAGCTCTGGGCAGTGCCCAGAGTCTCTCGCCTGGCCAGGTGGGCAGCAGTGGAACGGAATAGCGGGCGGTACCTTGGTGGTCCTGGGGCTGGGCATCCTGTAAGGCTTTGACCTGCCACTGGGGCATGTGGCGTGACAGTGAGCTTTGGGTCCAGCCACAGAAGCCATTCTCGAAGTTGCAGTAAAAACCAGCCGGGAGTTTACCTGCAGGGAGAGCACAGGGGCACGGTCATTTCCAGGGCTGCTAAAAGCTAATTATGCCAACATCAAGTCGAATTTGCCAGGCAAGACCAGATTATCCTTGTTAGTAACAGCTCCCCAGCCAGACCTTCAATGTCTAATGATGCTCATAGTGAAGAGAGGCCCAATTCCCAACTTGTACACGTACTGCTTTAGAATTTTCTGGTCTTCGGAAAACAGTACAAATAATAAAAACCTCCACAGCATGAGTATTGTTAACCCAGTTTGACGTATGACCAAACAGATGCTCAGAGATGTTAAGCAACCTGACCACGGTCACAGTGCCAACAACAGGTAACCTGCTGGGATGAACCCAGCTCTTCTGCTTCTAAATTCTGTGCTCTTTACACAGATCCACTATGACCATGACCCTGAAGAAGCCGGCGTGCAACTCACTGAAATACATTTCCCAGGGTCGGCAAGATGGTAAGAATGAGGTGGTGGCAGTGGCAGTGTCGGCAGGGAGTTGGTCTGGGTCTCTTCGGTCACCCTTGTCTGCAGAGACACCTACTGCTCAGAACTATCTATTTGCTCCCCTTTATGTTCCAATCCCCTTGCAGTTAAGTGAAGCCACATGACATGTCAGTGGCAGCGATGTGTGTTTATTCCGGATTGAGGCTGTGAAAAGCTCCAGCGTACTTCTCAGCCTCTCTCCTCCCCTGGGGAGGCAGCCAAGGAGAGTTCTCATTGTTCCTGGGGGCGCTGCTGTGTGATGGTGGCGCTCCTGCCAGCAGGAGATCCTGCCGGGGAGAGTTCCCTCCCACCCTAGCCCTTGGTGGACAAGTACTGCAAATGTTATGTTAACCACTGAAATTTGGGGATGGTTTATTACTGCAGCATAACCTAGCCTATCCTGACTAAGCAACCCTGGTCCCAGGGGCCCCTTTATATCATCTGTTGGCTCAGCAAAAAGGGCCTTGTTATGCTTTTCTCTCCAAGAGCCTGACCTCAAGTCCCATTAAAGAGGCCACAGTCAGCTCTACAGACCATATATTTCTCCACCGCCACAGAGGGAGGAGGGCAGGAGAAGAGGGGCAGAGAGCCCACTGTCTCCAGCCTGCTGTGAGGATGGCCGCAGGGAGGGCTCTCTGGCCCATTCCAGGCTATCCCGATAGTGCCCAACAGCCCCGCCAGGCTTGTCTCCACGCGGGAGCTCTTGGGCTGGACCCGCTGCTCTCAGTGTCCTTCCTCTGTCGCGGGCTTCTTGGCAGCAGCAGGCTGACAAAGAGGACCCTAACGTTTCCTGGCTGTGACAGCACCTTAGTGAATTATTACTCATTTCCCCCTGATTCTCTGTGCATTTCGCATGGAGGCAGAATTATAAATTAAAACAGGCTGTCACTGACTTTGAGCATCTCTTCCCATTTATACCCCCCTGAAGAAATCATTCCCCCCTCAAGCCCCGCATGTTCCTCTGATTAAAAATCCAAAAGCTAAGGAGATCTTTCTGTTTTATTTTTTATGCCCCCCTCAAGGGATCTCACATTCACTTCTTTTGCAAAAACGAACTGGTAGCTGGAAGTGACCTTCCACGAAGTGTCCTTCACGCGCATGCTTTAAACTGGGGACCGTGATAGAAAATTCCAGCAGGCGATGGGCTCTCGGTAGAAGGAGGAGGCAGGGCTGAGCTGGGTCGGGACCACGTCTGGCTTCCTCCCTTCCCTTTTAGGAGGTGGAGGCGGAGAACGTAGCTTGACTTATGGGTGCTGGCACCTCATGAGCACCAGACACCTGGGCTCTGGTCCTAGCCTCATCACTCTCGGCTGTGTGACCATAGGCAAGTCACTTCCTTCCTGAGTCTCAGCTCCCTCGTCTGTAACATGGGGTAATATTAGTGTGTATTTCACCGGGCTGTTTTGAGGACAAAGCAAGGGAGAGGGTGTGCAAATACTTTGTAAACAGAGTGGAGCAAACACAGAGCCGTGGTGGCATCGCTGATTATCATTCATACCTGGGACAGGGAAACTCATCAGGGGATGGGCTGAAGCAGCCCTACTGCCCGAGGGGGCAGAGGCAGGTCCCGCAGCTGCCTGTCTGGAAGTGCCTATGTCTTCCCCTGGCACAGGAATGAGGAAAGCCATTGCGATTCTCCACCCTCTGGAAGCCCATCCCCATCTGAGCTTGGTAAAGGAGCCAGGGTGAGCTAGGACTGGAAACCCCTTTCCTTTTGGCTGACTGAATAACAGGAGATAAAGTAGGCAAAAATAGTTAGGTCAAGGGACAATTTATGTGACAATTAAAACCTTGAAGAGTGAGCGCGGCTCCAAAGTTTCCACTACTGTAAGCACATCAGGCCTCGTGCTCAGCGAGAAGCAGGTCCTGAGAAAGCTGGGAGGGCGGTGTCAGCAGGAAGCCCCTGGCGGATCAGGCTGGGCTGGGGACACTGCAGAGCACAGCCTTGGCGCTCAGCATCAGCGCTAGTGTGTCACCCTCTTTGTTATTTATTTATTTATTTTTGTCTTTTTACCATTGCTTGGGCCCCTCCTGCAGCATATGGAGGTTCCCAGGCCAGGGGTCTAATCGGAGCTGTAGCTGCCGGTCTACACACACCACAGCCACAGCAATGCAGGATCCGAGCCATGTCTGCAGCCTACACCACAGCTCACGGCAATGCCAGATCCTTAACCCACTGAGCAAGGGCAGGGATCAAACCCGCAACCTCATGGTTCCTAGTCGGATTCGTTAACCACTGAGCCACGACGGGAACTCCTGTGTCACCTTCTTTGATCATCCCTGTCTCCTGCCTTCCACCCCAAGGGCCCACTCAGTGCTTGGCATGCCATAAGACCTCAGTTCTTATTTGCTGAATGAAATGAGTATGGGTTCAACCCCTAACCCTTTGCCACTCCAAATGTACTTCAGGGACCAGCCACATTTGCATCACCCGGGAACTGTTAGAAGTGCCAAAGGGCAGGTCTCCCCTCCCCGCCCCGCGCCTACTGAATCAGAATCCGCGTTGTCAGTGCTCTCCAGAATGACTCCCGTGCACCCTGATAGGAGTCTGAGACGCACTGCTCTAACCCACCCTCTTCTGGGGCTGCGGCCAGATCTTTAGTTGGCGGGACGACCAAATCGGCTGTGTTTGGGTCAATCAATCCCACAACATTTGGCAATTATGACACCTGATTCCACTCTAAGAGAGACAAATTGGTAGAGTCATAGAGATGTGACCTCAGCAGGAGCTGCCAAGTATAAACTCCAGGCCAAACGACATTACTTCTTTCCTTCCTGTGAGACGACTCTGTTAACATTTTTGATAAATATGTGTTATACATTTCCTTGAAAATATAGAGCCATGGGAAAAATGCTCGAAGAAATACATCAAAATATTATGGTTATCTCTGAATGTCTGAGAGGGAGGATTATGGGCATCGTTATTTTCTCCTGTGTACTTTTTTGATTTTCCAAATATTTTACAACCAACATGTTTCATTTTACAATAAAGAAGTATACTTAAAAAAAAAAAAGGATTTTGCCTGACAGGAAGAGAATCCCCACCAAGCAGATGCGATTACTGAGTACCTGGAGGGGAAGGGAACGGTCTGCAAAACCCAGCGAGTCAATGACCCATCCAAGGGATGACGTGGGGCCACCCGGCCCTTTTCTGGGGCACTGCATGCCACTGAGGCCATTGCTCAGGACACACAGGAAAGCTGAAGACACCCTCAATGCGTTACAGCATCCTGGGATGTAAACATGGGTTGGCGATGTTGAATGAGAAGGAGGGAAGGTGGACGGTGGGTGAGGGCTTGGAGGATGGGGTGTGAACGGACCCATTCACATTTGGATGGAGAAGGACAAGGGCAAGGCCAGGTCCATTTCAGCTCCCCACTCATCCCAGCCAGCAAAGCTGCTCAGGGTCAAGTCTGATAATCTGATTGAAACTCTAGTGTGTATGCGGAATTCTTCATGGGGGGTGGAGGCTAGGAGTTGATAGAATACAACCTGCTTTTTCCCTCTGAGTTCCAGCCACGGCAGGGCTTGATGGAACACCCTGGCTCATGCTTAGTGACCGTCACGGGGGTTCCTTAGAAGACCTGGGCATCCGCACAGGCTCAAAGTGACCACCTGCTCAGAGAAAATGTTCTAATAGGCTCCAGAGCACTTGGGAAGGACCAGGTGAGGTCAGGAGCATTGTCCTTAAAGTATCATAGCCATCAACACATCGGCAGGCATCATGTTCCAACTCATATTCCCAATGAGGAAAGTGAGGCCTGGAGAGTGGAGATGAATGATCTGAGTCCCCCCAGAAAGGTGGTGGCAGAGCCCTGGATGCCCCCTGCCTTCTCCTGGCCCCTTCCTCCTGGGTGACATGTAGCTGGGCTGTGCTAGAAAGCACTGGAAACTCACAAAACAAGTGAGTCTGGCTTGCAGTGGCTTGGCGTGTGGGCTTTGGCATCAGACTGGGTCTGAATCACTGTTCAGCCACTGGCTAACAGTCTGATCGTGGACTCCTGGCTCCTCACCTCTAAGAAGGGTGTAATAGTCTCACATAGATTGCTGTGAGGATGAAATAAGTTAAGACATGAAGACTGTTTGGAGAAGCTCCTGGCATATCGAAAATGCTCAATATATGTTAGCCATTACTATTTCTACTGTTGCTATTATCTTCTTGGGGACGGTTTTCAGAATCAATATCAGCCAGCGTGATAGGGAAAACTCAAAAATGCCAGAGAGAATGGGGCACACAAAACAGGAAAAGGATATTTTGCTGAGAGTACTGCCACGATCAGAATAGGAAAAAGATCAGAATAATTCTCCTTCTAATTGAACTTCTGTTAACTGACTTCTGTAGCGAAGAGCTCGGTGGGGGTGTTCTTCAGGGCGGAGCTGTCATCATGACAGCTGGTCAGAGCAGCTTTTCAAGTGTAGCTGAAAAGGCCCAGGCACCTGCCCTCCTCAGGGGAACCAGGCTGCCCTCAAGCTTGGAGTTGGCCCTGAAAACCCATTATTGGCAAGCCCCGAAATGATGGGAAAGTGCCTCGAGCCCACAGTAAAGGGCTGGATCCTACAGGCTCAAAGCTCCTAATCATGGCTCTGTTCCAGGCATGCTGTGTGACCCTGAACAAATCAATTACCTTCTCTGTGCTTTCATTTTCCCAGTTGTAAATCAGGGCATGGACTGCCCGACCTGTATCTCAGCTGGGAAGTGGGTATCAAAAACTTTAAAAAGGCCAAAGCAAAATCACACAGCTCAAAGGTACTGCTGAAAATACTACTGCAAAATATAACTAGAGAGACACACACAGGCCCCTGTTTGGAGCAGCAAGGGTGGGCCCGGCTTCCTCTTGGTCCACGTGCGTAATGAGAGCCTTGTTAAGAAAACCACGAGCAGAACAGTGTGGAACAAGCAAAGGGCTTAGCTGCAACTCTTTACTGAGCTTTATCTAAACAACCACAATTCCACACTTGGAAAACTTCACTGGAGAGTTTTGTATAAAAAGAAAGATTTTCAAATTGAAAAATGGATTTCCTCATTGCTTTGAAGGCAATGAGGTCCTACTGTACAGCACAGGGAACTATATCCAATCTCTTGGGATAGAACATGATGGAAGATAGAATGAGAAAAAGGATGTATACATATGTATGACTGGGTCGCTATGCTCTACAGCAGAAATCAGCACAACAGTGTAAATCAACTATACTTGAATAAAAAATTTAAAAAATTTTTTCCTAAGGGAAAGTCTGTCCTGCAAGTGACTTGAGGGACACCATTAACTTTGCAAAGCTATCTGGCAGCCCACTGCATCTTGGGGCCAGTGTATCTGTGAGCAGGAGCGTTCGCTGGGGTGTCTGGGCTGCACAGCTCCCCAGGCTGCTGCAGCGTTTCCCCACTGTGACTACTTTGTTTCACTCCCTGCCCCTGTGCTGGATTTTCAGCACTTGGAGGACAGGGGCTGTCTCGAATTCTGCTCATCTGTGCTCCAGGATCTAGGGCACTTTTAAGCTCCCATTATATGTGTTCTGTAAGTGTCTGTAGTTTCGCTGGAAAAAACCTGTGGGGTTTTTGTCCTTGCCAGGCAGCTGCTGAGAACACTGTCTTCAAGTGGAGTGAGCACCAGGCTGACCGTTTTAACTGCCCCAACTATCAGGGAGACCTCAGCAATTAGTTTCCTCTAGGGAGCCCAGGTTTCCCAACTCATCTATTCATTTCAACCAACAAAGATTCGGTGTGCTCCTATGCTGCACCAGGAATTATTTGAGGTCTTGGTATGGGGCAGAGTACCAGACCAGTCTGTCCACTGTGAGGGAGACAGATATGGAAACCACCTGCATGAAATGTGATGGATGCACACCTGCTGGGACAGCTAACATAGAAAGACAGGTAACAGTAAGTGTTGAGGATGATATAGAGAAATTGGAACCCTTATACCCCACTGGTGGGAGAGTAAAGGTGCTGGAGCCATTCTAAAAGACAGCGTGGAAGTTCCTTAAAATGTTAAATATAGAGTTATCATATGATCCAGCAATTCTGCTCCTAGGTAGGAAGTGATCATAGAGTTATATGAGCCAGCAATTCTATTCCTAGGTAGGAAATTTCATTTCCAATGGAAATGAAAATATCTGTCCACACAAAGACTTGCACATGAATGTGCATAGCTGCATTCTTCATGATAGCCAAAAAGTGAAAACAACCCAAATGCCCATCACTTGATGAATGACTAAACAAAACGTGGTACAGCCATACAATGAAATCTTATTTGGCAATGAAAGGAATGATGTATTGATATATGCTACAACACGGATGGACCTCAAAAACATGCTAAATGAAGAAGTGAATCAAATGTTTTCTTAAGTTGGTCTCCCAAGGCTATAGAAATAAAAACAAAAAATAAAACAATGGGACATGGGAGTTCCTGTCGTGGCACCGCAGAAATGAATCTGACTAGGAACCATGAAGTTGCCAGTATGATCCCTGGCCTCGCCCAGCAGGTTGAGGATCCGGCATTGCCGTGAGCTGTAGTGTAGGTCGCAGACGTGGCTTGGATCCTGCGTCACTATGGCTGTGGCGTAGGCCGGTAACTGTAGCTCTGATTTGACCCTTAGCCTGGGAACCTCCACATGCTGCAGGTGTGGCCCTAAAAAGCAAATAATAATAGTAATAATAAATTTGAAAAAAACCCAGTGGGACATAATCAAACTTACAAGCTTTTAAACAGCAAAGGAAACCATTAAAAAAAAAAAAGACAACCCACAGAATGGGAGAAAATAATTTCAAACAATGCAACTGACAAGGGCTTAATCTCTAAAACATACAAACCACTCATATAACTCAACGGCAAAAATACAAACAACCCAATTGAAAAAATGGGCAGAGGCCCTAAATAGACATTTCTCCAAAGAAGACATATGGATGGCCAACAGGCACATGAAAAAATCCTCAATATCACTAATTATTAGATAAATGCAGATCAAAACTATAATGAGGTACCACCTCACACTGGTGAGAATGGCTATAATTAATAATTCTACACATAACAAATGCTGGAGAGGGTGTAGAGAAAAGGGAACCCTCCTAAATTGTTGGTGGGAATGTGAATTTATACAACCACTATGAAAAACAGTATGGAGGTACCTCAGAAAACTAAATGCAGAACTACCATATGATCCAGCAATCCCACTCCTGGGCATATATCTGGACAAAACTTTCATTCAAAAAGATACATGTACTCCTATGTTCATTGCAGCACGACTCAAAATGGCCAAGACATGGAAACAACCTAAATGCCCATCGACAGAGGAATGGATTAAGAAGATGTGGTACATATACACAATGGAATACTACTCAGCCATAAAAAGAACAGAATCATGCCATTTGCAGTAACATGGATGGAATTAGAGTTGCTCATACTGAGTGAAGTAAGCCAGAAAGAGAAAGACAAATACCATCTCTTATCACTTATAAGTGGAATCTAAAATATGGCACAAATGAACCAATCTACAGAAAAGAAACAAACTCATGGACATAGAGAACAGACTTGTGGGTTGCCAAAGGGAGGGCAAGGCGAGGGAGTGGGATGGACTAGGACCTTGGGGTTAGAGAGGCAAACTATTGCATTTGGAGTGGATAAGCAATGAGATCCTCCTGTAGAGCACAGGGAACTAAATCTAGTCAGTTGTGGTGGAAAATGATGGAGGATAATGTGAGAAAAAGAATGTATATACCTGTATAACTGAGTCAATGTGCTGTATTGCAGAAATTGACAGAACACTGTAAATCAACTATAATAAAATTTTTTTTTGAAAAGACCACATATTATATGATCCCATTTATAGGAAATGCCCAGAATAGGCACATCTATAGAAACAGATGGAATCAGTGTTCGTGTAGGACTCATGGTGGGTGAGTGAGCAGTGGGGTGGGGGGGGATTGGAGGGAAATGAGGAGAGATTGCTAGGGGGTTCTTTTTGGGGTGATAAAAATGTTCTAAAATTAGATTGTGGTAATGATTGCACAACCCTGTAACTATACGAAAAACACTGAGTCATACACTTTAAATGGGTTGATTGTATAGTGTGTAAATTATATCTCTAAAAAGCTGGAATAAATGTTACGTGGATGGATTAGGGCGTGCTTCCAGAGGAAGAAGAACCAGTTGTACTTGTAGGAAATAGAAGAGGTTTCCCAGAGGGCCCGGCTCTTGAGGTGGGTGATGAAGGGACAGATATGACTCGAGAAGGGAAGGGTCAGTCCAGAGAAGGGAAAGAACAGAAACCAAGGCAGGGAGGCGTGAGGGCGCTCAGCAGTGGTCTGATCTGGCTGGACCTGTGGTATTTGGAAGGTTGGGAGGACGAGAGAGGTAGGGTGGATGATGAAAGAAAGGCTTAAAAAGTGAGGGCTCACGTCATGTGACGGAGTTGGGCTTTAGCCTGCGCATTTCTCTACGCACGAGGATGCTGAGAGCATAACTTATGAGATCTTGCTTGCTTCTTAACTTATATGACGTTTTAAGGCCATGGGTCTGGGCCCTGTCTTTTGAAGACAGTGTGTGTAGCTTTTGAAAGTCACCACTGAGAGGAAACAAGTGGCATTGGACATAAGGGAGGTTGTACAAGCTTGCGTGCCTCAGGTGGTGGGGAGGTGGGGGATAGGGCCCTGGGGTGGGGTGGGCTGGGCTGGGGTGGGAGGGGGCAGCCCCGTCTACTCACTGCACAGTTGGCCCTCGTCTTCTCCCTGGGCACAGTCCTGATGGAAGTCGCAGGCCTGCCCGAGCTGGAGGACTGTCCCGTTCCAGCAAGTGAAGGAACTCTGCAAGGCCATCTTGGAGCCCAGGGACGTTCCTGGAGGGCACAGAGACACACATCCCCGGTCAGCTTGGGGGGCAGAGAGAGCACGCCCCCCCCCATGACATTCACATCTCAAGGCCTGACTGAGTCACCCGGAGTCAACGCAAGGAGGCTGCGAGGAAGCAAATGTGAGCTGTGTCCTGTTTTATTCACACCTTATGATTAGGCCTTGTTTCTCACCATGTGTTTTCATGAATGTGCATGTTTCACACACCAATTACTTGTCATTCCCCAAATATCTTTTACAGTTTCTTTTACTTGCCTTCATTTGAAAAATATATGCCTATTGTTCAAAGTTCAAAACCAGGGTAAAAATCAGCAAAACAATGCCCAGAATCCCACTACCCAGAGGCCATCATTTTTAACATCTCAGTAGATTTCTCTTTGTCTTTTTTTGGCCTATACTTTGAAAGTGTATATAGTTGTGTCATATGTATATATCGCTTAAATTAATCAAAGGTCTATCACAAGCTTTTCCAAGGGCTTAACAATTCCTCATAAAAAGATTTTTTAGCGGCTACAATATTGCGTGATATGTACCATCATTTGTTTCAACATCATTCAATGATTGGATTGTTAGTTAGACTGTTTATAATAACACTTTGAAAACATCTTTGAGCATAAACCTCTGCCTGCCTTTCAGATTATTTTCATAGGATAGATTCCCAGAAGTGGAATTACTGAATCAAAGGGTATAAACATTTTAAAGACCCTTGATACATATTGCCAAATTGCTTTCTAGAAGTTAATCCAATTTACACTCTCACCAGCTGTGTTCATACATGCATGTCCCTCTTACTAGATCCTGGCCAACCTCGCCTATTATGAATTTTAACTAAAAGTGTTTCTCTGGTGTTTTATTTGTATTTCTTTGATAGCGAGGGTCAATATTTTTTTCCCACATGTTACTCGCTTTATTTTACTCTTACAGGGAATTGCCCCCTTCCTTTTGCTGATTTCTCAGTTAGGTTCTTCATGCTTTCCTATTGAATTGTATGAGGTTATTACAAGGATGTGAAACCATTTATTACATGCTCAGCTCCCCCCCGCCCCCCAGTATTTTACGTGCATTTTCATTCTGTTTATAATCCATCTTGATACCTGGGAGTTTAAAATTTGTACAGAATCCAAACCTATCCCTATTTTCCTTGGTGAGTTCTTCTTCTTCTTTTGTGCTTTGGTGGGTTTGATCCATGAGGGTTGGGAGGTAATGTGTTGGGGTGGCCTCCATAGTCTTTGGGTTGCTCTCTCTTGCTAAGGTTGCCCTCTCATTAGGGAATGTCTTCCCTAACTCTCTTCTTTCAGCAGCGGGGATGCAGATCTCACGCCCTCATCTGTGACATTTTCATGGATTCTCCCACTCTTCCCCAGTCCATGCACCACCCTTTCCCTTGGGCTTCCACAACACATTACTTCTTCTTGCATTTCACGTGGAGGACAATCTGAAGTGATGTCATAACTAACCGTTTGGATGCCTGGCTTCCTTACCACACTGTTAAGAGACTGGAAGGGAGGGATCAGGTCTTATCTTCGTGTACTGCAACAGTGCCTGTGTAGACAGATTGCCTCACCCCAATATTTGGGAATGGAACTCCACTATCTATTACTGTGGAAGCCAGCACCATGTACATTTTATTCTTGAGAATACAAAGGCTCAGAGTGGCTACACGGTTTGCTGAGAGATTGGTGGAAACCCATATTTTTACACCTTGTTCTCTATTGTTTCTTTGTACCGTGTTTGTCTGTGGGGTCTCCTCCAGGTGATGGGTGATAATGGGTATGAAAGGGCAGAGAGTCAGTATCCTTGCCCTCTATCACAAACCTGGACAAAGGAGGGGTCCGGCTGTGGGAGGGGAGTGCTGCTTTCGCTCTCTGGATGCCCCAGCGTCTATGCCCAGGGCCTTTCTGCCCAGAGAAGCCGTCACCCTCAGCCCTGCTTCTACCAGCTCCTCCCCATCTCCTTTCCCCAGACAGAGGCTCACAGGCTCCCTGGCACATAGCCTCTCCCATACCAGAGGGAACTTTATGCTTGTGAGGGATTCAATTAGACAGACGCCTGGTACTCTGATCTCTACTGCCAGCCCACACTCAAAACTAATGAGGTGCAACAAAAAACAACCACTCTGTCTTCTCGAGTTCTTTTTTTTATGGGGCCCGTAAATTCCAAGGAGGGACGTACCCTTGCCGAATGGTTTTAATCAAGGGCCTGAGTTTCCTAAACAGCATCATTTCTGTGGTTGTGAAATGATTGTTCTGGCTTGTGGAATAAGGTAACTGGAGGCCCTGGATGGTCCCAGCCTGTTCCAAGGCAGCGAGGATGGGGCGAAGCTTGGACAAGAAGAGCCAGCACCCACTTCCTGCTGGCACTTCCCGATGCCTTCCAGCCACTGGTGCTGGTCACTCTTGGAAACCACTGAAACACCAAATGCCTTAATCACAGAAAGGCTAGGGAGAGTTAAGGTCAAGCCACTCCCGGGGGAGTTGGTGCTTGGGGATCTTTTGTCAGTAAGTGTCTTCTCTATGGAAATTTATTTATTACCTTTGAAAGGCAATTCTTCCCAGAACAACAATACCAGTCATGGGGGCAGTAAACTCTCATCATGCCTTACCTATGCCCAGCATTTTAATAGCTTACGATGTGCTTTTCTAATCGTTCCCTGTTCGAACCTCAGAAAAAGCTGGCAGAAGAGCGATTATTATTCCCATTTGATTAATCAGAAGACTGAGGATTCAAGGGATTAGATAATGCAGAGAAGAATACCTTCTAAGCAGTAAAGCACTACAGAATGTAACCAGTTACTGCTAGCTGCTTTGCCTGAGGTCTCACTGCCTGTAAACCACAGGGAAGGTGCAGAACCCAGCCTTCCACCTGATCCCAGGTGGAGTTCGCCCATCACCTGGATTAGATCGCCTGCCGGAGCAGCAGCTTGACTGCCCGGAGAGTCACCTGGGAAGTTAGAAATGCTGTTGGTGTTCAGGCCCCATCTGGACAAATGAAACTGGTATCTCTGGAGGACGGGCCTTTGGCACTGGTGGTTTTAAAAGCTCCCTGGTGATTATCACAAGCATAGGATAGAGAATAACCTGGGAGGGCTGGAGGGTCTGCCCCCGGGCACCTGTGTGCCTTAGGTGGGTCTTTTACCTCCATGGTTCTCCACTTCCCCCTGGTACAGTGAGGGCGTGCCCTCCAATCCAACCTCCAAGACCCCTTTCATCTTTGACATCCCGCTTCTGGGGTTCTGAGCAATGGTTGTTGGTGGCTGTTTACAGGGCTGACTTGATATAGTCAGTGCTGTCTTTATTAATGCTGGCTGTTTAATGACTCCCATGGAGCTTCTGCCAAGTCACTCACCCAGCAAGTTTCCCTTGGCAGCCTCAGGTTGGCTTTTCCCATCTCAATCATCTGTCATTTGCATCCTGGAGCATCTCTCCTGAAACAGCAGGCCACACTTGCCTGCCCACTTATCTCCTCGCTGGGTGAGGTAGAAATCAGTTCAGCTTTGCACCTGAGACACATATGGCCCAGGTCAGGTTACATGAGCTGCTGCTCGACACCACAGGTGACTTATTGGGTTCACTTACTGGCAATGAGTCCTCCCTAATTGCACATTCAAAACAGAAACCCACATATACTCCTCTCCTCCAGTTGTGTCTTGGAGATTTGATGCTACAAAATCTACACGACTTTCCTAATTCAAATTTATTTTTTAAACGAATGTCAAATTTTAGGGCACTTAATTAATTTTTAATTATGGTGATTTATGTGGCATTAAAAACAGGCACATTTGTACCAGCCTTTGGGCCGTCTCCCACCTGCTTGCTCTTGCTTCACTGATGACGCTCGTTAGGGGGGGAGAAATTGAGGGCTGCATCGGTGAGGGGGGCTTGCTCTTAAAGAGAAGGGGAGATGATGAGGGGGAGGAGGCTGGCTTCTAGAGCTTGGGGAGGTCAGGAGCGGGTCTGGAGCCCAGAGGCTGGGCTGGGCTGGGCTTCCATTGGCCAGTGGAGACTCCCTATTTTGCAGGATGAGGAGAATCAGGTGCTCAAGGGTAAACAAGCCCAGAGACAAGAAAATGGATGGTGACATGACGAGAATGTAGTCAAACACCACACACAAGCTCACCGCCGCCGCTGCCGCGCTGACGTTAATGGGGGTGTTGGAAGGCCTGAGAACTGTGTAAATTAATCCTGGCAGAGAGCAGTCCTGCTATGGGCTTTGGGCCTCGTAAATTGTAGTCTGGACAACCTCATTAAAGAACTGGCATCTTGGATTCCTACTCAAAATGTAAATCGGGGGTGAGATGGGGGTGGGGAAGAGTCTGGCCAGGCAGGGCCCAGTGCGCTGGCTGAGGAAGCCCTGTGCTGGGAGTTGGGAGAGCTGGTTCGAGGCCTCACCCTGCCACTAGCGCATGAGCAGGTCGCTCCTCTGGGCCTCAGTTTCCTTGTTTGTAGACATTCCACAGCCAGCCAGTCGCATTTGCCACGAGCTTAGGCTATTGCCTTGATGGTGTCTGCAGACCCTCTCAATCAAAGTCGCACAGGGCCCCCCTGCAGACCTACAGAGGCAGAATACCTGGGGGTGGGACTCTGGATCCGGCATGTTCCACAAGCTCCCTAGGTGATAACTGGGGGCACCCAGAACCTCTAGTCTTAGGGAAATTGAGGGATCTTCAATTTCTTTTCCCCTTGGAAGGATGTTAAGCCTTCCAGCAGCACCCACTCTCTCACGGTGACAATTCCTTCCTAGGTCCAGGGTTCTCAGAGTTCCTTTCACTCCTAAATTCCGTTGCTGTTATTATTATTACTCTAGCAGGCCTAAGGCACCACTTTGTTTATTTTGGGTTGACGAGACCCCTAAGGTGCCAATAAATTAATACGAGGTCCCAGTCTCCTCTTCTACTAGCCAGGGGTATGAACTCTGACAGCTCACAGGCTTTTCTTTTTGTAAATCGGAGAGGGTGTCTAATTTGTAGGATTTTTGTGAGGACCAAAGGATACCGTGTACATAAAACAATATGTGGGGTTCTCATGAGCTAATTTTAGAGAGCATCCCATGGAGGGTGGGTGGGAAGTGATCAGTGAAGGGGTTGGACAGACCAAATTCTGGGGGCAGAGAACACCTTTGGGGATCCTCTACAGAGTCAGACCCTTTCAGCAAAATGGCAGAAACAAACCCAACATAAATAGTAGCTACAAAGAGTAACTGCAATGGTGAAGCCTCAAGATTATTTGTCTCTAGACTCGAGTTAGCTTTCTAAGCCCAGCTCCCTTTAGGTCCTAATTCTAAATCTTTGCTGGTTGCCACAGCACTCAGTCCAAATCGAGGCTCTGCACATCTGGCCCAGCCCACTTTCCCAGCATCGCCGTGTTCCTCTGCATCTTTAGCTAAAGACCATGACTTGCAGTTTCTTACACATGCAGCCATGGCTATGGCCTTTGCGTAACCGGATGCGGTGGGCTGGAATCATCTTCTCCGTCGGAACCATTCCTCCTAACTCAGATGTCACTTTCCCCAGCTGCTTGTTCTTCTCTCTTAAAGAGAGACGCATGCCTCCCTCTGGGGTGCTCTGGCAATCGCTGTACACTTTAACCGTGAACTCATCTCCCCCATTGGGCTATTACGTCTGCATTGCCAGCTTCTCCCAGTAAATTCTAAATTCTTTGAGGCAGGGGGTCCGTCTTACTTATTTTATCTCCTGGAGAGTGCCTGGCATGTCGCAAGCGCTAATGAAGGTGTGTTGAAGAAGTGCAAGATAGATCACCACGTTTAAGTAGAAGAATGGGGTGAGGTAGGATTTCCTTGCATTCTGGAAATTGCTAATTCCTTGAGGTTACACTGTAGAAACGCCACACACACAACCTCCCTTTCAGTCTGGATTATTGAACAACTATGTTCAGAGCTTCTACTAAGAGCCTGGGGTTAAAGTAGCGAACAGAGGGTGACATGGGTGACCCAGATTGATTGGGCCACATGAGTCCTCTCTGCGGTCTCTTTTGAGCTGGTCCTGAAGAATAAGAGAAGTCAGCTGTGTGAAAAGGTTGTGGAGGAGCAGGAACTACACTGCCAGGGGTGGGAGAGGATGCTAATGACCTAGAAACAAAGCATAGGCCAGTGTGGCTCAAGAGGGTCACAGCAGACCAGGAGGGTCATGAAGAGCAGCTGGAGAGGGAGGCGGAGGCCCCATTAGGCAGGATCTTGCACCCTGTGGGAAGAGGCTTTTGGAGTTTTGAATTTTGCTTATGGAGTTTAGAGCGGATATGGAAAATAATTTGATTTACTTTTAAAAAGGGCCATTCTCCGGTGGCTACAGCTCCAACTAGACCCCTAGCCTGGGAACCTCCACATGCCACAGGAGCGGCCCTAGAAAAGGCAAAAAAAAAAAAAAGCCATTCTGAGTGATTTAAGGAGAATGGATTGAAGAGGCCCATAGAAGTGGGAAAACCAGTTTGCAGGTCTTTGTAATCAACCAAGCAAGTGATGAAGGCATCCTGCCTGTGCCTGGTGATGGTGGAGCTGGAGAGACGTGAGTGACGTGAGTTTTGGGTTGGAAATGACCCTGACCGGGCAAGCTGATGGCCTGGAGGTGAGGCTGAGGGAAAGGGGACATCAAACTCTGAAACTATGGCTGCCAGCTGACATGACAGCCACTGAGGGCTTATTTCAAAATCCCAATTCCTCAGACAAAGCCAGTCTTCACATAAACTTAGGAAGAGCCACAGGATTCCTGTAGGCCATCAGTTGGAAAGCAGGGTTTCATTTTGTAGTTGAGCTCTCTGAAGAAATTAAAAATTTTCTTATCACTTGGTAGCCTCGATGCCCCTTGATTTTGTTGCATAGTCCTTTTCCCAAGGTTCCTCTATGCTATATTTATCTTTACTGCTTTGCTGAAAAGACACAGCAATACTTTTATTTTAATGTTATAAATGACCTCTGTACACATTTCCCATTAATCTCCCGGAAAAGCAATGACATTTAACCATTCTGCATCAGAGCTCCCCATATCCTAGGAACTGTGGAGGAGGGGAGAGTGGAGGAGTGGAGAGTGAGGCTGCCTGGGATTCTGGTCTTGATTCTAGCCTCTCAAATGCTGGTAAACTGTTTTTAGGGGAGTGATGTACCAGGTAGTTTAATGCTAAGACAGGTACAGGGGAATGAGATGGGACCTGAATATCAGAATTCGTGGTTTAGCCCCTGGGCTGGGCAAAACTCCCATCTCTCTCAGAGGCTGTTGGGGTCAAAGGAGATGGTTATGGAAAAGCACTCTGTAAACCACTGAGTGCCAGCCAGTGATTAAGAGTTTATGTTTATCATTAACCTCCTGACATTCATATAGGATCCCCCCAAAGCCACCAGAGGCTCGCCTCTCACTTCCTTTGTCCTTACGGAAATGTTACCTTCTCAGGGAGGCTGTCCCTGGTGACCTTAACTGAAGCCGCTCCCCTGACTCCACCCTAGATGCTTCTGGTCTCCCTTGCTGCTGTGTTACTTCTCCTTGCTGCCTACACTTGGGCACTACACACTTTCCTTAGGCGCTTTGTTGGTTGTCTTTCTCCTCCACTAGCATTAAAGGGATGGAGCTTAGTCTGCATTTTCACTGCTGGATTCCCAGTCCCCAGAACAGTGCCTGGCTCTCAGAAAGAGTCTGTTAAAAGAGGAGATGAATACATGTGCTTTAAGAAATAATTTTGGGCAACGGTTTCAGAAGCAGGATTTAGGTTTTATTCTCAATGTAGAATCGGTATTTCTGAGAAAAGGCCTTATACAGAGGAGTACGTCATGTGTCCCAGCCTCCGTGGAGACTGTGTCCAGCCATATGCAAACCCAATCAGGTAAGAGGCTCACGGCAGTGATCACGGCTTCTCTGTCTACAGACCGTGCTCAGCGCCACCAAGCCAATTCGGGATGATGGCTGCACCCTCACACGCACAAGAAAGCACTACCTGGGGGATGGGGGTGTTGGTGAAGCTGCAGTAGCCTGGGCAGTGGGGACCTTGCCACACATGGAGCAGGGCAAGAAGTGAGGGCCAAGTCACAGGAAGTCACGAGAGGTCGAGAGACTGTCAGAAAGTACTTCCCATTCCAGGCTCAAAACTAAGAGGGCTGAGACCAGGCCCTAAGCTGTCAGTGTTCCGTGGATGGGCTGCTCCCTGTCAGAGCCAAGATGAAGCAGGGTTTCCTTGAGGAAATGTGAAGAGGTTCTGTGTCACTCAGTTTGATAGGCAAGGAAATCTGGAAGCAGGTAGCGTCTCTTATGAAAAGATCAAGGTCACTTGCTTTGGCTAGGAGTCCAGAATCTCTGTCCATTTTTTGGTTTTTAGTTCTTTTCTAAGACTCTCATGTTGGCGTCTGACCTTCTCAAAACCTCAAAATTTGGAGAAATCTAGGGAAGAATGAAAGCTGCATGACAGGCAGGGAAGAAGAATAAAAAGTAATAATAAGAAAAATTATGGTCAATGGGTACCTATTATGGTACCAGCCATTTTGTGTGTGTATTATCTTTCACTTGCCTCTTTGAAGGGACATAACTGAAATTTACATGAAGATGAGTGATTTTTAAATAAGGAAAATAGCAAGTGTTGGCAGGATGTTGAAAGAAACTGGAACCCTATACACAGTTGGTGGGAATGTAAAATGGTACATTCAATATGGAAAACAGGATGGTGGTTCCTCAAACATTAAAAATATAATTACCATATGATTCAGATATTCACTTCTGGGTATATATTCAAAGGACCTGAGAGCAAGGTTTGGAAGTTATTGGTATATTCACGTTCATAGCAGCATTAGTCACAACACCCAAAAGGTGAGAGCCACCCGAGTGGCCTTCAGCAGATGGATGGATAGCTAAAATGTGGGGTATGTATACACACAACAGAATATTATTCAACCTTCAAAAGGAAGGAAATTCTGAGACACGCGAGAACGTGGGTGAACCCCAAGGACATTGTGCTAAAGTGAAACAAGCCGGTCCCCAGAAGACGGATACCGTATGACTCCACTTACATGAGCTATTCTGGGTAGCCAAACTCATAGATATTCAAATTCCACAAATAGTGGAATTCTGGTGTCCAAGGGATGGGGAGAGGGAAGAATGGGGAATTGCCGCTTCATGGGTACAGAATTTCACTTTTGCAAGATGAAAAAGTTCTAGTAATTGGTTGCCACAATATATATATTGGCCCCACCCTTGGCATATAGACGTTTCCAGGCCAGGGACCGAATCTGAACCACAGCTGGAACCTGTGTCTTAGCTGCAGCAATGCTGGATCCTTAACTTGCTGTGCCACAGCGGGAACTTCAACATGAATATTTTTAACACTCCTGAACTGTACACTTTAAAAGGGTTTTATGTTACATGCATTGTATCATAATTAAAAAATCCAAGAAGATGATTATACTGGTCTTCCTAATTATGATTATCAGCCTATTGACGATGTTGGCCTTGAAAATAAGCCCTCATTAAGATGGCAGGGCAAGAAGACATCAATACGGCCTAATGAGAAAAGCCCATTGCAGTGGCTCTCCAAGGAGTTCAGGCTCTTTTTCTTTCCTCTTCTTTCAAATCCTCCTTCTGTTTGGCTTCCAGTGGAATATGCTGGGGCGTGAGGCAGTGGATGCAGCAAGAATGTACTGGCCTGACGGTGAGGAGGCCTCAGATCGGCAATGACACTGCCATGCACTAGCTGAGTGATGCTGGAGCAGCCATGTGTCCTCTCGGCCTCAGAGTCCTTATCTGTGAAGTGATGGGGTTGAACCAGGTGAGTGGTAAGGGGCTCCCTCCCCACTGCTGTGGGTCAAAGTCTCAGCTGCCAACAGGGAAGAGTGGAGAAGAGTTCCATATGCAGGAGGAGGGCACTGGGCAGGCTGGGAGGAGCAGGGGGCCTGGTAACGGTGATAAATGTGAGTGGCAATTGGGAAAGCCTGCAGGGAGACTCCTAGATCAGCCAGAGTCCCCTCAGCCTCCACTCTTGCTATTTAATGTGGGGCACATTATACAGAGGGCTGCTGCTGGCCCAGCAGGTCCACAGGCATGCAGGGCTCCATTTCCACTTTTATGAGTATTTCCTGAACACCTGGGGGGACTCTGGCAGGTACTATATGTTTGAGAGTGACGTGCTATGGAACAGAGTTTACAATTTCTTTTAGAGAAAATAGGTGAGAATAGAGACAAGATTTGATGGAAGAGATCTGTGTGGACACCTACAGGACTGTTCATGCCCACAAGTCTTAGGCAGACCTGCCAAGTCGCAGGGGCACAGACATACGTGTTCTCTCTCAGTTCAGGAAGGATCCAGAGAGGAGGCGGTTCTGCTGCGGAACTCCTCGGAGTGTGAGAGTGACCCATTTTAGACGGATCTGATGGAAAGTTTTAATTGCTGTCCTGCATCTCCACTGATGTTTGCAATTTGCAAAACATGTGCAGAGGCTGAGCAAAGAGGACTGGTTTGAGACCAAATCTGAGTTCTGACTTCACCACTTGGTCTTTCTTACAAAGTAGTCGATTGCCTTGAGCTTCAGCATCCGCCTTGCAGGGTTGTTTCAAGATTGAGAGAAGCTACGGGTAAACCTGAGTGCCTCATACATAGGTGGTGTTCAATAAATGGCAGGTGATGAAGAAAACGTAGTCTGTACTCCTGGGGCCACCCTGTAAGTCAGGGCAAATAGGTGGACAGACAGTCATCATCAAGATCCTCACCTTCCGCTAAGTGTTCAAAGAGGTGTGTGCTGTGACAGTTTTAGAACCAGTCTGCACATTCTTTAATAACCCTCTTGAGAGGCTTATTGGGAGGTGGGGATCTCTGTCTCTGCCTCTTGAATCTGGGGGGTAGTGGCTTGTGTCTGTTTGGACCAATTGCATATGGTAGAAGCTACCATGTAACTTTTGAGGTGAGAGCATAAAAAACCATGCAACGTCCACCTTGCTTATGGATATACCTGGCTGTGGAGCCCAGAGCCTCCGTGTAAGAAGACTGACCCCTCCAAGCCTACCATGCTGGAGAGGTTGTATGCAGGCACTCAGGGGACAGGCCCAGCTGAGCCCAGGCTCTCTGCCGTCTTTGCCAAAGCAGCAGACAGACAGCAAAGCCATCTTGGGCCCTGCATGTCAGTTGATCCGCCAGCTGAATACCACTGTGTGACCTCTATCAATGCCATGTGGTCCCCCCAAATTACCTAGTTGAGCCCTGCCTGCACTCCTGGCCCACCAGATGGTGAGATCTGATAGTTTTTGCTTTAAGCGGCTGCACTCTGGAATATCTGGTACTCAGAAGCAGACAACCGGGGCATATGAACGGCACACAGAGGAGAGGTGTCTGACTATGGGGTAAAGGGAGGTTCTAGAAAATAGGCAACATTCAAGTTGTGCTCCAAGAAAGGGCAGGAGTTCACCCAGCAAGGAGACAGGACAAGGGAGCCCCAGGAAGAGGACAGGATGCTCAGGGAGTAGCAGGTGGTCTGGGGGGTTGAGACAAGCTGGAAAAACAAACCAGAAGGAATTTATGAAAAGCCTTGAATGAGTGACAGACCAGTGAGGTCAGGCCTCACATGCATTATCTTATTCAGACCATACGGCAACTATACGAAGTGGCTGTTATTATCTCTTCTGGGTAGATAAGAGCCCCCTTCCCCTCTCAGCACACATCTGCCTACTGGTGGATGATTGCAGGCCCTGGCTTCAGAGGAGGCTGCTTTGCACTGGCTTCCCCTTGGGGCTCTTGGCTGAAGTGCTTGGCACCGCCAAGGGGACAGGACAGGTGCCAGGTGGGGGGAGGGTGCAGGCTCAGACCACAGGGCTTTGGGCAGCTCTGCAGTCTGATCTCTGCATCTTCACCTGCATCTGTATACTCAATATGATAGCATGTTCATTTAGCCATTTTTTATACTGCTGTCTCTGAAATGCAGGAGTCAACGGGGGATTAGATTTTAGAAAGATGGGCCACATCAAATTAGCAAAGATTTCAAAAGAATATTCATTACCAGCAAGTGGGTTGGGGACTTTTACACACTGTGGGTGAGAACGTGAACTGATAGAACTTTTCTAGAAATGTTTGGAAATAGGTTGCAAGAACCTTAAAAATTTTGTTCAGACTTTTAGACCCCAAAGTTCCCCTTCTAGGAAATGTCTTTGGTGAAATGGAGAGTTATAAGATATTTAGACCCAAAGTCTATCATAAGCAGATGATAATACTAAAAGTAAAAACAAAGAAGTAAGAAATTCAATGATAGGGGAATGGTTATAAAAGTTGACGCACCTGTATCACACAGGGGATGTTTCTAAAGAATTTTTACTATCATGAGAAAGTTTTCATGATAAATTAACTGAAAAAAAAGAAAACCCACCTGTATCTAAGACTATTGGAACAGCATGGCAAAACCCGCTTATACACAGAAAAAGAACGACTAGAAGGAATAGATCAAATTGTTAACCAAAGTCACCTCTGACCTGGAGGATTCTGAATGCTTTGGGTTTTCTTTTTTCTACCTTTTCTGATTTCTGTAATCTATAGTGGGCATGTGTGACTTTTATAATAGAAAAAAGGCAGTAAAACTCTCCCAAAAGAAACATGAGAGAGTCAATCCACCCTCTCTTCCTAGACCAATGCCTACATTCTAAGGAGATCAATTTGCCTGGTGTTTCTATTCATGAAACTTTTTTTTTTACTTTTTTTTTAGGGTGCACCTGCAGCATATGGAGGTTCCCAAGCCAGGGGTCCAATCGGCATTGCAGCTGCCGGCCTATACCACAGCTGCAGCAACTCGGGATCTGAGCCTCGTCTGCAATCTATATCACAGCTCAGGGCAACGCCAGATCCTTAACCGAGTGAGGCCAGGCATCAAACCCGCATCCTCATGGATACTAGTTGGGTTTCTTACCATGGAGCCACAACGGGAACTCCCCATGAAGCTTTTCAAACACTTTCACATCCTTTATCTCATTAGTTTCTCACAATCACTCCAGGAGGCAGGCAGGGCAGGAATTCCATGCATTTTATTTTAGGTGGGAAAAATGATGCTTAAGAACGTACCATCCGAATAGAGTCTTTTATTTTCAGGAATCCACATCTTATTCACATCCCTGACCCACACCTAAGGAACTCCTGCGGGTACCATGAGCTCCATAGTAGGTGGGGATGGGGAAACAGACCTTATTCATGTCTGGACCACCAAGCTGTTGGCCTTTCTCAAGGCTACTGAATGCTTGAGATGTCTACGGCGGTCTGGCAAGGCTTCTAAATCATGGTTTAGACCCATACTTCCGACAGAGGCACAAATTGCTACTTCGCACTGCAGTGAATCTCAACATCTGATTTGCGTTGACAGCTAAATTAACAAATCAACTAAACTCCGATACATTTTATGTCCTCTCTTATGCCAGACTGAATGTGTTCCAGGCATAATACGGTGCAGAGGAGTTAGGATTTACTGGCTCAGGGGTAAACTGTAAACTATTCATCGCCTCCATTTCACTCACTCAGCTAGGAAGCAATTCCTGCCTCCATCTGTCAGTCTCTGAACTGGGAAGAGATGAATGAATCAGAGGCAGCTGACCTGGCCTGGCAGTCCCCAAGAGCTGGTCATTCACTCTGCAACACACTTCTTGGGCCTCTGTGACAATGAGTGGGATAATTTCACTCCTAATTCTGCCCTGCTGGTCAGATTTGGTTACATCTGCCCCCATGACTTCACTTTCCTCTTCTGAAGAGCAGTGACTCAGAATAATAAAGATCTTCATTTGCATAGCACTCTTCATTTTTTGAAGCCCAATAACAAAGTATCTCATTTGATAGGGATGACAACCCTATGACATGTTACTGCATACCTCCATTTTACAGATGAGGATGCTGAATCAAGGTCAGATAGGTTGTAGGGGGTAGAGAAGGACTAGAATCATGATTTCCTGGTTGCCAGTTCAGCACACATTCTAGAACCTTCTAGAACATTCTACAGGTGAAGTTTCTTACCCTGCCCGAAGAGAAGGACCTTATTATTCTTCTGAAGCCCTGGCACCCTCCCTCTGCTGGAATCTAATTTTCCAGGAGGGCTTCTGTGTTGGTGGAGGACACACTGACCAGGCAGTATGACTACTAGCCAGTCAGCTGGCAGCACCTCCATTTTTTAGATTTAAAAAATTTAAAAATATACAAGGAGATCCTGCTGAATAGCATTGAGAACTTTGTCTAGCTATTCATGTTGCATCAGAACAAAGGGTGGGGAAAAAAATGTAATTGTAATGTATACATGTAAGGATAATTTGATCCCCTTGCTGTACAGTGGGAAAATAAAAAAAAAAATAAAAAATTTAAAAATAGTGGCAATATACCCATAAAATTTGCCATCTTAACCATTTTTACATGAACAGTTTGGTGGCATTATGTACATTCACATTGTTGTGTTACCATCACCACTATCCATCTCCAGAACTCTCTTTAGCTTGAAAAAATGAAATGTAACCATTAAACACTAGGCTCCCTCCCTAAGCCTCCAGAAACTAGTTTTCTACTTTTTGTCTCTATGAATTTGACTAGTTTAGGTAACGCATGTAAGTGGAGTTGCAATATGTGTCCTTTTGTGTCTAACTGACTTCACTTAGCATATGTCCTCATGGTTGCAGCATGTGTCAGAATTTCATTCATTTTTAAGGTATTCAGCCTCATTATTCAAAGAATTCATTGCATACACATATCACAATTTGTTTATCTACTGATGGACACTTGGGTTGCTTCTACCATTTGGCTATTATGAACAATGTTGCTATAAACACTGGCATAAGAATACCTGATCATGTCTCTACTCATCTTTTTTTTTTTTAAAATGGCAGAGTAAGTGGGTGGCCTACATTTGCTGACTCATCATCACAATAATTTTTCAGGACCTCGCCCCCTTTCTTTTTTTTCCTGTCAACCTTATTGAAGAATATTTTATGTATAATAAGTCACATTCATTTAAAGCATAAAAATTGATGAAGCATGACAGTAACATACACCTGTAATTCCATCACATAATAAAATACAGAATATCTCCATCACCGCAAGACATTCCTCCTGCTCCCTTGCAGTCCATCCTTTCCTTCCATCCCTGGGCCCGGTGACTGGTCTGCATTTTGTCACTCTAGATTCGGTTGCATTTTAGATACATGGAATCATGTGGTATGGACTCATTCTCCTTTTCAGTTCTTGAGCATGCCACCCATTAGGTTTAGAGGCCAGACCCTGAAGGCTGGGTTGGGAACTGCAATGGGGAGGTTACTGATTGGGGCTAATGTCTAGATGTGAAGGGACTCATGACAAACTTCCGAGAAGCCAATCAGAGCCAGTGGCCAATGCCAGCTTCCAGGCTCAAGCCTAATGTGAAGGATTGGTGTGGCCAGATCCTTCTGTGTGGTTTTTTTTTTTTACTTACTCTGCAAGCCATTATGCAACTAATCTAGAATCTATTTCCCTCAAATTTTAGGGCCCCTGAATCCTATATCCTTACCTCAAAGTAGTGAGTTCTCAGAGGGGCCAGAGAGAAGAGAAAGTGACCCTATGTGGTCTGTGATAGCTCACCTGATGCTCACAGCAACCCAGCAATGTATGTTTCACTCTCTCCCTAATCCAGATGAGAAAGCATTTTCAAGGATCTAATAAATTGCCAGAGACCACTCAACAGCTTGGATCTGTCTTTCAGGTTCCAAAACCTGGGGTGGAGGGCTCCTCCCCTTTCCCCTCCCTCCTCATGGTGGAGATGTCCCTGATGATACAGACAGGGGACAGCAATGGTTTTTCCACTAAAGCCAGTGCCAACATCCTTTGGTAGCATTTCCTGCTCACTCCAGGCCAGTGTCAAGCTTTCCCGACCTGCATCATGAGTCAGATCTGCATCCTTGCAGGCACTGGGACCTTGGCAAAACCCAGCCCTCCTGGGGTTTCTGCCTGGCAGCTGCAGCTCAGCTCTGAACCCTGTGTTCTTCAACCTAAGCTCTGCTGATAATCCTCTGGCGAACCCAGGGCAGATTCCCCCCAGTCAAAGCAGCTACAGAGTCACCTCCACATGCTGTGTGAGACTATAGAGATAAATGAAACACAGTATGCTCTCTGGCCCTGAGTTCCCAAGTCAGATAAGTCAATATTGTTGGGGGGAAGCCAGACTAAACAGAAAGTGTGCCTACTTGCTTCTGATCACATCCTGGTTATTAATTAACCTGGAACTAACTACCTGTCAGAGCAGATTTCCCTGCTTAGCAATGAAGGTGGGAGCAGTTCCATCAGCATTTGGAAGAAATAGCAAATAGGACCACTGAAAATAATCATTTTGTTTGGATGGGGTGGGATGGGGGTAACAGCTGATTCTCTAAGCTGCTAGGGTCTGACCTCAGCTAAGACCTTGGTACCTTTCTTAGAGGGCAGAAAGGAGATTTAGGTCAATTCTGGGCTCTAAGCAAAAGATTTGGGGAAGCCTGTCTCCTCTTACATTTAAAAAGACTATAAAATAATTATTAAAGAACCGGGTTATGGTCCCATCTACTCCTAAGATGCAGGGGTTACTTGGGCACCAGGGGATAAGGAAGGGGCAATAGTGGGGTTTTGGGGGGGAGAATTTAACTTCTATTGCCTTTCAGCCTCCAGCCCTGGGAATAACAACTGCTCAGGAGCTGGGCTGCCATAAAGCTAACCCTCCACATCTGCAGGGTGCCTTCCATGAGTCACAGATGAGCTCTGCATCTGAAACTGCAAATTAAGAAAGTGGTGCTTGAATTTCAACATGCATCAAAATCATTCTTAAAGCCTCCAGAATCCTTCACAAAGTAGATCTAGATCCTGATAACTTGTACTTCTAATTATGCAAATTATCATAGTGTTTGTCCTGTAACCTCATCTCGAGAGCCTCTGCTGTAAGGGTTTGGCTGCAAGGAACAGCTGTGGGGCTTTTCTGTGTCACCCTGATGGTCTTCTCATTAACTTGATGTGGGCTGACAAACCGGTCCCTGGGGACGGGGGAAGTTTGGAGTGAGGGAGTCTACTCCTTTCTCTCAGAGAAAACACAGCCTCGGCCAGGTTGGGCATGGGTTGCAAGTGTAAGTTACAGGATTCTGCCCCTATCCCAGTGAGCCAGTCTCCACATCTCTCTGAAGCTGATCCGGCACATCTACACAGCCAGATGGTTCCCCAGGGTGGTCCATCTGGGTCTGCTTAGGAGAATGAATGAACTGCGTCTGTAAAGAGCTGGCAGCTCTCCAGAGAGGGCATCTCAGCACAATCGCCATCATAATAAATGCTTTCCATTCATACGGCACACTGTGGGTCCTCAGGACACCCAGGGGCCTCGGCTCACTAGGGCTTTACAACAACTTGGACAACCAAGTTGGCAGGAAACAAGGTGAGAAGGTGGCCATGTATTAATAGCATCATTCTATGCTGAAAAGTTGAAACTCCGCGGTACCAATTCACAAAGCCAGTTGGGACATCTCGGTTAGCCAGCTGGTAATAGGACCAGAGTTCTTCATACAACAGCAACACTAATAGCTCATATGGTCAATGTCATGGTTTCTAAAAGCACTTTGAGACATGTTATAAGATTTAGTCTTTGTAATAAGTCTGTGAAGTAGTGATAAAGCCACTAAGAGGCTTGGTTCTTGTCCAGATCACATAGAAGGAATGAGGCAGAGTGGGTCCTGAACTGGGCTTTGGATTCAGGCTGCCAGAGCTTGGCTCTTGGCTCCACCATGCACTGGCTCTGCAAGCTTGGGCAAGTGGCTTATGCTCACCCAGATTCAGGTTCTTAGGTATATAACAGGGATAGTAAGAGAAGCTTCTGCATAAGGTCTTTGTGAAGAACAAGTGAAACAGTGTCCATTCAGTTCTCAGTGGTGCCTGACCCGGAGGAGAGCTTGATGAATGATGCCTGCATTACTATCATCCCACAAGAAATGGTTACAGGGCTGTCATCGCCCTAAGCGCAGAGAAGAAAATGGAATCTGCCTTCTTCTGTGAGGCTTGCTGGGTCCTAATTGCCAGGAACCAGTGGTTTCCCTGGCCCACGGCACAACCCGCCCCTTTACTCTTGACCCCACTCAGACTGGCGTCTTGCAATAGGCCTTAACCTGAGTTTTGGTCTCTGTTTGTGGCCTCATCCAGGGAAAGTCATTTCAAACTGCTTGCTTGTGATTGCTGCCTCGTAGGCTGAGATTCATGGGGCCACATTGGCTTAATAGTCCATTACGAATCACAGTGGGGAAATCAGAGCACATTATGTGGAGGCAATTGACATGATGTCTGCAGGGGTAGGGGGCAGTGGCTGAAGAGAGAAATTTGTTTATACATAAAACAACTCCACATCCACAAAGCAGGGTTCCGCCATACTGGGGCTGTTTTAAACTCTCCAGTGCAAAAATTGCTGGCAGTCTGTTTCCTGGCTGGTGGTCTCTCCTTTCATTATTTCCAGCTCTTGAGGAACACCTTGAAGGTGTCATGAAGGATGCGTAGAGGCTGGCCAGGCGATAGCTCATGGAGAGGGACCAGGTCATCAGGGAGAGGGATGGAGATACGGTTTATGCACTCAACACCTGGAGATATGGTGAAGCATGTGGGTGAGACTCTAAGCTGGACAAGGAGAACTAGTGCCTTCAGGGTCCTTGTCACCACGGTTACTTGAGAGGGCTGGTCGGAGGGACCTGGCTGAGAGCATCCCACAGGCAAAGCGGAGTAGGGACCCCAGAGAATGATTGCGAATTGGTAAAAGTATGTCTGGCAGGCAAAGCTGATGGACTACTGATTATAGGGAAAAGGCTTGGGCAACTGGCTTACTCATTTCAAGTCTTGCTTTTCATATCTATAAAATAAATACTCCCTGTCCTGCATACCCTACAGGATTGCCGGGACCAGAATCGTCCTGTTACAAAATTCCAGGGCATTCTCTGTGAGGTCTACATGGGCACCAGGTTGAAGTGATGAGATAGAAGCCACAAAAGCCCCAACTTCCTATACCCTGGGAGGCCACCAGCTTCATGTCATCTGATTGAACCAGGGACAGCCAGTTCCTAGGTTAGCCATAGCCTTTGAATTACGTGGTCCGGCTCAAAGAAATAAGCTAGGGAACTTATTTCAACTTGGGAAATCTGACCAAACACGTGGAAAAGCTCGATTTATGGCATCAATTGCAGCTGAAAATTCTTGAAGTGGCATCAGGCTGGAGAGGACAGGATGGGCCAGGTGCTCTTCAGTTGCTTCAGGGGGAGCCTGAGGTGGGCTGAGGGAGGCAGGCACCTGTTCCTTAAGTAGAGGGCTGGGTGGAAGAAGAAGAGAGGGCTGCCACTCAGTTGAGGCTGATCCACGTGAAGAGCAGATGTTGGCTTTAAAAGCCAAGATCGCTCCCACTGAGGACCCTGCAGCCCTAGCTGTTCAGACCCTCCTTAGCCTGGCCCCAGGGTAGTCAGCCCTACCATCACCCTAGGCTTGGCAGCCCCTGCCTCTTCTAGCGTCTCTCAGTGAAAGGAGGTAGAAATTACGACCTTCTCAGAGCCGGGAGGTGCAGTTTTATGAAGAGGGCAGGGAGGGAAGAGTCAGCCATCTGGCTCCTGGTCCCAGGGTGCCGGCCATCAGCCATCCCACTTCACGTCTGTCTGCGCCCTCCCCGCCTCCACTGAGGTGGAGCCGATAAGGAGCTTGGGGAAGAGCAAAGGAGATGCCTGTGTGAAAGCCCTCGGTCAGCCTCATGAGGGACATGGATTTATCACTGTTTCCAGTTGAGGTAAGTCGGCAAGGAAGAAGGGCAGAGATGCTTTTAAAAGCTAGGTGGGGGCCAGCGATACAGGAGGGGCCCTGTGCGCCAGTCGCTAGCTGGGTGGACCACCAGGTTCCGCAGGAAGTGCAGCCGTGGGGCTGCTGCTCGAGGCCACCCCTTGCTCGCCCACATTGCCCCCCAAATGTCACAGGCCTGCCCTGTGGCGGGTCCTGTGTACGTTAAAGCGAAGGCACAGAGGACAGCATGTCAGGTGGGAAAACTGAGGCCCGAAGGGTTGTGTGAGATCTGAGGCTGGCTAATTAATCAGCGAGTAGCAAGTCGGGCACTTCAGATCCATCTGTAGAGTAGTGACCCCAAGGCACTGAGACTGTGATGTGTGAGAGGAAGAGGAGAGGCCAGAGGCTGGTGGCTGGGGGGCAGTGAGGAACAGGGGCTAGGGGAAGGGGGCAGTGCCTGCGGGAGGGGCATCTGGGAAGGGAGAAGAGTGAGAAGGGGGTCAAGGGAATGGAGGTGAGTGGGCAGGATCACTCATTCACTGTCACAGCTGGCAAAGGGCTCACCAGGCTGCTCTCTCTCTTTCCAGGGCATCTGGCTCTGGGCACCCCTGTCTCTGGGCCAAATATACCTAAACAATTGTTCTGCCCAGATGAGGAATCGGAGGCCCAGAGAGGGAAGGGGGCTTGTTCTGAGTCCCCTCGTATTAGGGGTTGACGTAGCCCCAGTTTAGGATTCCGGATTCCAGGTTCTGCCTCAGTGACCTCCCATTCCTCCCAGTCGCCCCCTGCCCCACTGTCAATTTTTCTTTTTCCTTTTTTTTGTGTTTACATTTGCAATTACTCCAATTTCTAGGAAAGAGAAAAAAACCAAAACAAAACAACCCAATGTGATTGAAGAGAAGACTCATCCTGGAAGTTTCCACCCTGGGAGCACAGAGCTTTCATTGTCTGGCGCTGTGCACAGCGAGTCCCCCTCTCTAGAGGGCAGAGGGCAGGGCGTTTACAAGGTGCTGTCTGCCCTAAAGCCGCCTGTCTGCACAACAGGGGAGAGGTGTTTTGTCCATTACACACTTGTGTTGAGCTGTAAATGACCCCGAGGCAGGGAGCTGAGGTTTCAATATTTTCTGGTGGAGGAGGTCACGGTCAAGTGAAGGAATCAAGGAAAAGTATTTTACTGCAAACTTTCTCTTACGTTGAAATTGCCGACAACAGACCATTTTGGACCCAAGAACATCACAATTTCACGTGACTCAACCTAATGCGCACGGACGCTGCTGAATTCTTCATGAACACCCCACAAGGAAGACAATTCACTGCCCTTTGCCTGACTAGGCTAGTGAGACTCAAAGGCAGGGAGAGAAATGAACCAGTGCTCAAACGTTCTACAAAGGACAGCCACTCGGCCCCTATTTACAGAAGAGCCTTAACTCTGAGACGGAGGCACTTCTTCCACTTACGGCTCAACCACCTGCACTGTCCCCCCCCCACCAACACCTGCACCTTTTGTGCAGCCTTCAGGTGGTCTCAGGTGCCAGCCGCAAGGTCTTTCAGAATTTTATTACTGAGTGTGTAGGGGCCACAAAAAGACTGGAAGCGTGTCCAAAGAAGTCAGCGGGTTGTGAGAGGCTGCTTCTTGCGCTGGCTCTGCAGCAGTCTGTCCTGTCTCAAGCGTTCGGGTTCTCTCCATGCTGCGTGGCCCCTTCCCAGCCATGTCTGAAGGGCAGCCCCTCCATGGGCTAGCCGAGCACCCATGATTTGGGTGACCTTGCTCGAAAGGCCCACCTGAGCCAGTCAGACGCCTTTCTTCAGAGTTTAAGAATTGAAACTCAGAGGCTTTGATTATCCCTGCTTCGTGGGGCAGAGGTGAGGTGCTCTCACACCTCCTGCGACAAGTGATGAAGAGTCCCTTGCTTGTCGCCTGCAACATTCTGGTTCCAGTCTCAGGCCATGAATACCCTTCCAAGTGCTCCCATTTTTCTTGGTGGGGATGTGCGTGGGTGTCTGATACCTGCCCTAGCAGCGGACTGGTTTTGGAGGCCTTTGCCCAGCCCAGGAATATTTTGCCATGTCTCTGATGAATAAGCTTAATCCTTTCTATCGTATGGAGCTCTCATGGGTATCATTTCACTGGATCCTACAACATGCCTGTGATGAAGGCCGAGGTGGGCATCTTAGTCTTATATTCTCAGAAGGGGAAACAAAGTCACATGCAGGGCCTCAAAGCCAGGTGCCTGGCTTTCCAGTCCAGCGCTTTTTGACGTGATGTCTCTGGCTCCCACGTTTCCTCCAGTAGGATAAACCCTGAGTTTGTAAGTCCAGGACTCTCAGCCCATCCTGGCCTGTGTTACCCTCATGTGTGCATGCGCACACGCACGCCCTGTCCTTGACGGTCTGCAGGGCACACCATTATGCCCTGCTCTTCTCCCTTGGCTGAGGCTCGTTGCCCAATGGGCCTGAGCAGTAATTGAGTGGCTGCACTCGAAGGGAAAGCCTTTGAGCCACAGGAAGCGGTTCTGCTGATGCAATCTCACCTAATTAAGAGCCACGGAGCTGTCAGACACACTGCCTTATGGATTAGACATAAAACCAAGACCCTGAACTCTCCAAACTCTTTTCTTCTTGCTCCACACCCTGCCCATTCCCTGATGTTTGTCCAACATTTGGGGAATCTTGCATTACCCCGAGGTAGAACATACATACAAAGCCAGAGCTCGGAGGGACCAAGGTTCTCTGGGCACACTAGGCTCCTCAGTCCTGGGCCATGGTGTGCTGAAGAAGCCATGTGCCTACTACATCTCTTCCCAAGTCCATGTCCAGTGACTCAGGTGGTATTTTAAAAGTGGCCATGATTACCACAATCCAATGATCATTGTACAACTGGGAATGCAATAAATTCATTGAGTAATAATAATAAAACAAATTGGCCATGATTACATGGAGAACAGACTTAAGGTTACCAAGGAGGAGGGGGAGGGAGTGGGATGGATTGGGAATTTGGGGTTCATAGATGCAAACTATTGCCTTTGGAATGCATAAGCAATGAGGCACTGCTGTATAGCCCTGGGAACTATATCAAGTCACTTATGATGGAGCATGATGATGTGAGAAAAAAGAATGTATACATGTACGTGTGACTGGTCACCTTGTTCTGCAGTAGAAAACTGACAGAACATTGTAAAACAGCTGTAATGGAAAAAAATTAAAATCATTAAATAAAATAAAATTGGCCACGGTTGAGAATGATTACTCTGCGGAAACTGGCAAATACTAAAATCAGGTACCCCCCCGTCCCAGGCCTCTGGAGAGGCAGTTGTTAAACACATGCCAGCTAATCACTACCCAGGGTCCCCAGAGGTACCATGAGCACCTGCGTGGGGAGTGTGGGTACAGGCTGAGGGGGCAGAACTGCAGACCCCTCAGACCTGAGGCAACCCAGGGCACCCTGCTTTTGTCTGCCCCACGGAATAAGAGTAGTGACCTCTACCAAGCACTAAACGTGTGCCACGTTCTGTGCTGAGGCTTTACAGGTACTGACCCACTTTAATCTCCTTATGACCCTAAAAGTAGGCCACCTTATTAACTGCCTTTTTTGCAGATGAAGAAAACGAGGCTCGGTGAGGGCAATTAACTCACAGCAGAGCACACAGCTAGTAAAGGCGGCACCAGAATTTGAATTCAGGCAGTCTGAGTCTTAACTCTCACTCTTAAGCTCTTTGCTCTATTGCTTCTCCACATTAGATTTAATTGGGGGGAAAAATCCCAGGTTAAGAAAATGCTAGAAAATTAATATTTTCACGAAAGTTTTAATTGAGGGCCCTGAATATTCCTTCCTACCCTCCTGCACGCTGCTGCCCTTGGTTCTAAATTTAGTAAAAGCTGCTTGCTCTGAGTTGCCTGAATCAATAAATGATACATATACTTCTGAAGCCCCATGCTTGCTCTATTCCTCCTGTCTGATTTTGGGACGGGAGACTGAGCAGACCCACTGGGGTGGTTCAATCACTCAATCATGCTGAAAATGACATCTACATAAATAAAGAAAATCAAGCACACCATCTGGGCTCTGCACACAGCATGGGCTCCCGTGCAGCTGTTGGGCGCTGTTTATTCCGGGCTGTCTTGGACAGGGAAGGAGAGACCTGAGTTCAGCTGAGGGTAAAGAATCTGTCAGGTTCCTGGATATAAACCCAAACCTATTACTGCCCAAAGCCTTCCCCAACATCTGGACGCCCTCTGGACTCTCCCAAACCTACCTCTCCTCAAATTCTCCAACTCCCACTCTCAGGACCCTCAGACACCCCCACCAGTCACAAGCCCCTGCTTCTCCCCCCATCAAATTGAATGAAAAGAATGTCGGGCCCATGGCTGTCACTTTGTTCTTACATATGAGTTCTCGTGCCTCTTAGGTTCTCTATATTTAAAAGTAGGGTAATGAGCCACCACGTGGGAGAGGGCGAGGAGCATGAGATAACCCACCCAACGTGCTTGGCGCGGGGTCTGGCACCTGGCCAGGACTAAATACGGCTCGGCGCTGATGAAGGGTGATGATCACGTTCAGGCTTTGCCCTCCTCCCTTGTCACCATTCTCACGGTTCCTTCACCTGGACGGCCCTCCACATCTCTCGGCCCAAAGTTCTGCCCCCTGGCAAGGCCCAGGTCACGAGGTTCTTTAAAGGCTTGAGTGGCTCTTCCAGGGAGAAGTGATCGTTGTTTTCTTTCACATACTCTATCACAACACTACTTCCGGCTCCTAGAAAGATCAGTTAAATTACTTCTGAAGTCTCAGCAGTCCTGGCAGTCTTTGCATGGCAGATGGTTTTGCTATTTAGGGTCACGCCATGGCCAGATTCGAATCTCATTCTGTTCTCCTGGTCACAGGGGAGTGCGGAGGCCAGTCCCCTGCCCTCCCTCTTCACACGGGGTACTCAAGGCACGCTGCGTGAAGTGTGAGCTCCGGTTGGGATTCCACCTGGCATGTTCTTTTATGCCAACAAGTCTCTTTTGCAGAGTCTGCAGGCTGACCTAGCAGGCTCTCTTGGAGGGGTGGGTGGAAAGGGCTCTCTTCTTGCGGGTGGTGGTCGAGGGTGTATCTGAGAAGCTATCCCTCCCTTTGATGTCTGGGGAGCTTAACGATATCTCATTGGCTTGGTCATTTCCTGGGTCTTTAAAATACAATAAGTACTAGTTATTGACTCTCTCTATGTACTCATCACTGTGCGAAATGCTATTTACTCCACTCAGCATCTCTGTGAGATAAGCACTATTATTATCAGTATCTTACAGATGGATGAGTTGAGGCGAAGAGACGAAGAGGAACGGACCAAGTTCACAGCTGCTGGTAAGGAGCATGATGAAGACTTGGGATCAGACGGTCAGACTCCAGAGCCAGAGCTCTTAACCAAAACGATACTGAGTTTGGTAGCTCTGAAGTTTTGTGCATCTGTCTGGATGTGCTATGAACAACTTAGGCAGATGTGGGAAAAGATTCAATGATGGGCTCTGTTCTTTGAAATAGGAAAAGATGTATTCATAAGATTTTTATCTTATTTATTTGGAAATTTAATTCTCTGAATGATGACTGATAGGATTCCTCACATTCTATAACTTGTAATAAATGTTCTAGTCTAAGGTGAAAAGGAAAGCTGGAGAAAGATCCCTCACTCAGATAAATATTTGCACCTCGCGGGGACCGTTCGGGGTTCAGCCTGCTTCTGAGCCGGGCTCTCCATCTTGTCTGTCTCCAAATAAGAACAAAAGTCCCCGGAGTTCCGCCCCGGGGAAGCAGTCTGGCTGACAGGAAATTTTTCCAAGGGTTCCAGAGGAACCATTTCCATCTTAAGTTTGCTCGAGCGTCAGCAAAGTCGTTTGTGCACCAGCTCCACTCGAATGTGGATTTACTCTGCCTACGGGTGCCCACCTTTCTGGGCAGCTTCTCGTCTGCATCTCCACAAAATCAACGCTGTGTGGTCTCAGAGAGAGGCAGGCATCGATGCCACCTCTCCCGTTCGGAGTCGCCTGCTCTCTTTTCTGTTCCCACAGCTTGCCCCACGGTGGCACTTCATTCTCCTATGACTGGTGGTCGTATATCCTTCTTGACGATGCCATGAGCTCCGTGAGGATCAGCCATTCCCTACTACGCACGTTCCCAGGTGATGAATACGTATTTGGGGCTTAATACGTAAACGGTTCCAGTATAGGACCTCTTCAACTAAGGGGTGAACCCCGAGAAATAGTCTAGGCATCCCTAGAAGGATGCGCCAAAGCAGAATTTCAAAGGAGCCTTTCAATTCGCACTGAGGTGCTGGCACTCAGCAGCTGGGACTGGGGTCTTCTGTGGATCAGCAGATCAGGGCTTGTACTGCTGACAGTCCCCACACCTTGACAAGGGGATAATTTAGGCTGGCCTACCGCTCCTCTACCCCAGATCCTAACCTCTGTCCCCTTCAAGCTCCACTGACGCCGCGCAAGTGCAATGTGGCTTTCAGATTGCATCCCCCCTGCCCCCGTCACAAACACATACACACCAGGGTTGCTGGCAGGGTGGCAGGGTTGGTGTCCCAGCCTTTTCAGTGAGGAGCTTAGTCAATTAGCCCAGAAATCCTGTTCCCTCTTCACTGGGCACTTTCCTGCGGTTGGGCCAAGTCACGGTATTTCATTAGGATAATAAAAGGAAGAAAGTCAAACTCTCAGAATGTGAAAATCTCTCACATAATAAAAGCTGACTGGTAATTTATGGCTGTTCCACCTGAGGGTGACTTTGGGATCAATACACTCTCTAGTGGGCCCTCCCGAGACTCAGTGCATAGAGGCTCTCGGTGTCATTAGTGGGCTGCACCAGCCAGCTCACCTCCCCAAAGGTGGCCAGTGCCACCCAGCTCATCCCCAGACTAAAAACTTCCCGAGCAGACTGTCTGGTTGGGTGTCTCACTGCCTCCACCCCTCCTCTCTGTCTTGGAGACAATTCCACCCACCACAGAGTTTACGCGGCTTGGCCCTTTGGTGGCACCTACGTCTTTGCAGACTTTGTCCAGGTGTTTCCTCACTGCTGGGGGGAAGAAGATGTGCCTTTCAACTCCCTTCTCACGTCCAGGGTGGTGGTGTTCCCAATCTGAAAGCCCGATCAGATTGACAAGCCGTGAGTTACGGCTTCTCTGGCTTTCTTGAATGTCCCCGGCCTTCTGCAGTTCACTGACCTCCCTGCTCAGGCAGAGTCCACACAGCCATGAGGGCATTTTCTGGGTCCCAGTCTCTGTTTCAGTCTGAGGGGGCTCCGTTTCCTTTCTTTCGGGGTAATGAGCTGCTGCAGAGTCTGCATGCTGTCCTGAACTGGCCATCCAGTCCTCCCCCATCACAGGCCTGGCCTCCGCGCAGAGTAGGAGGTACAAAAGGCGCGTGTTACCCGGAGCTTCTTACACAAGGCTTGCCCCTGCACACAGTGGGAACTTTTCTCTAAAGTCATGTATTAAACTTATATTTTCCAGTGACTTCATGTTAAGGTTTTATTCATTGGGCATCTTCCCCGTGTACGGCTCTGTGGAGGGTATCAGGTGCTGCAGAAATACAGAGATGATCCATAGACTCTTATCCTCAAAGAGTAGCAATCTTAAGGGCAGATGTGACAGGAGCACAAATAACAAGGAATTGTGGTAAAACATAAGGAACATAATGGGGGTAAAAATAAAAGCCCTGCAGACATTTAGAGAAGGAAAAGTTATTTTGAGGTTGATGAGATGGATTAATTATGCTTAATTTATATGCTTTATAGCTGAAATGCTTGTGTATGAGGTTTGTTTAAAGAGGGGTGGTAGGAAGCCCATTTGTTCTGAGCTCTTCCAAGAATCACGTGTTTCTCTGAATTCCCCGCTCTCCACACACCCTGTCACTGGGGCCTGGAACCAAAGAAGCTGCCAGGGGCTCAGTGAGAAGACCGGCCACATCTGAGGGAGGCCCCCCCGAGGCCACGCTGTCAGAAGTCGAGCAGCAGAGTCACCCGGATCCCCTTGCTGGAGAGACTCTCTTAGGAGCTGTGGGGAAACTGTTGAGCCTCAAATCAATACCCTTGATTGGCAAAATAGGTCCCTTTGCTGTTAGCAGCGGTGACAGCTTTCAGCCGGGACATAAACCAATTGTTAAAGACCCCTCAGCATTATTCACCAGGGTGGGAGAATTGGTTTTGGTATCCGGGAAAAACAGCCGTTTGGGTAATTACATTCTGCTTCCCCGACTCTCCTCTAACGCATTAGCGGGAGATAATATTCCACATTCTAAGTCCAGAACCATCCCACAGAGCTGCTATTAAACAGCTGTCACCTTCCTCCCTATAACTGGATGCATTTCTCTGCAGGAAGAATGACTCCCGGTGTGTGTGCGTGTGTCAGCTGCATCAATCCTGGCATGCAGGAAATGGACTGCCAAAGGCAGAGGCAATGCATTGTAGTGGCAAAAACACGGAACTAGTTGTTGGGAGACCAGATTCTGGTTTCAGCTCGGTTGTGACTTGCTGTGTGACCTTGGGTCAGTCACTTAATTTCTCTGGTGCTTAGGTTTCCTAAGCTTCGAAGTAAGGAAGCTGGGATAGGTGATTCCCAGGAGATCTGCAATTTGGGCTCACTGGCTGGGCTCTTTTTCAACAAGGCGTGGGCGCTACCTGCCTTTTACTTTGGGCTGGAAACTCTCAAAATGGCTTGGCTGCATGTGCCTTGGATACTGTGGTCCACCTGCTGCCAGCAACCCCAGAGAGTGAAGGCTGTGGAGGCTCTGGGCTCAGGTCCTTTGTTCCTCACTGACTTATGGCCTAAGAAGACTAGAAACAAATTGCACTGGGCTCAACCATTCCCTCGCGTCTTTGCTTTCCAGGATCTGTGTCAGACCTCTGGCCCCACTGAAGGAACAGGAAATTAGGGAGAGAAGGGTGGAGAGAGGTCACAAAGGCTCAGGGGTAAGAGAGCAAGTGGGAAGGGCTGGGAAATGGAGGAGAAACTGAGATGGGAGAGAGCGGATAGAAAGGGAGAGGAGGGATGGGCGGGATGGAAAGCGAGAGTTAGAAGAGAGCAGGCGAGAGACGGACAGGCTTGGAGAAGGAGGCCAAACACAGGAGAATGGCGGAGGTCATGGAAGGAAGCGCTGGGAGTTTAAGAGATCACTTCCTCCTTCCTTCTTTCCTTCCCACAAACACTTACTAGCAACGCACAGTCTAATACACAATATTCTACATCAATAGTCTAGGTGCTAAAGATGTAAACATGAGCAAAACATGGTCCTGGCAGGCAAGGGGTTCGCAGTATATCAGGAGGAGGCAGAGAGGTTAATGCGTGGAAAGGGTATCATAGGAGGGATGTGTAGGTAGCAGTGGGAGTGTTCTCTGCTTGGTGGGGAGAAAGGGGGTAAGGGAGGCTTCAGGGAACTGTGTGGGTCTAGTGAGGTGGGAAGAATGTCTGTGCTCTTCTATATGCAGCTTCCCCGCTACAGCTTTGTTGAATTATCTTCACAAAAGCCCCTAGTTAGTCACTCCATCCTCTGTATTTCCATGGTGCTGTGAAACAACTTTATCTGCATTCACCTCACTGCATTACAATCACTTCCTTCCAGGTCTATCTTATTCACACTAGACTGAGCTCTTTAAAGGCCAGGAAACCTGGATTAATTGATTTTATATTTATACTGCCCAGGATCCAGCATAGTGCCAGCAAACCTCCAATGCCAAAAGAAATAACAACCCCCTCCCAATGCAACACCCCTAAAACAATAACAAAAACCACATCGAATGAAAGTATTAGTCATCCATAATTTTGCTTCTACTGGTCCCCATTTACATGGGTTACCACAACAACTAACTTTCCAGCCAGTATTCCCATCACGTCACTGCCATTTTGTATGGAAAAGGAAAAGATGCTTCTCCGAATGCTTTTATCAACATCTATACCTGGCCTTTCCTCTTTTCCCCTCCTGTCCCTTCCTTTCCCTTTTGCATCTGCCTCTTACCCTCTCCAGGGATCCTGAGTAGAAGTGGGTGAGTTTCAGTTTCCCTTTGACTTGGCTGTCTATTGACTTTAGCTAAGAGTGAGGGGTTTCAGGGATCTTGTCTCAGCACAGCCTGGGGTGAGCACTAACATAATGAATGAATGGCTCTAGGAATGCTTGTTTCCTGGGAGCACAGAGCCCACTTTGGCTTCCTTATTCCTGGGGGCCCTCATCCATTGCTGCTGGGCTGTATTTTGAAACTAGTCAATCTGGGGAATTAGAGGCATGGCCTTTTCCTTGGAGTGTTGCTTCTCTGAGTTCATGCCACTCAGCCCCAAAGAAGTCAGTCTCTTAACTTCAAAGTTAAGTGTAGGTAGAGGCACCTGCCCTCCTCCCTCACTCCCTCATGAAACCTTCACTTCTACTGGGACCTGTCCTCTAGGGCTATGAGCTCCTGGACCACTGTCACCTCTGGATCTAGGGGGCAGGTTTGATGGTTGTTTAGACTATACTTGGCTTGGCCTACATATAGGTTACTTAGTCTATTTTTCTTAGGTTAATTGTGTTTTTTAATCTTTGTACACAAGCCTAGGGACCTCAGTGATGGACACATTCTAAAAACAGAAATACATAACTCTTCAAGTTGTCATTCCCACTCTGAAAGCACAATTCTTGGAAAGCTGGTACAATTCGAGTCAACAATTCACACTCAGTCATCTCTTCAGAAAAGTTATTAGGAGACGTATAGAAGAAACCAGATTGCAATCTCTTTGCGAAAAGTATCAGGAGAATATAATACAGCTGGAAATTGGGGTCCTGTTGCTGCAAACTCACACCCCCTCCCTTATGAGACCTGCTTCTTCCTCTCATCTTGGGAATGAGGTCATGAAACTCTCTAATAGTCTCGCTGAAATAAACCTAAGCCCTTAAAAATGTCACCCAACCTCACAGTCCTTCATTATTATGGGCCATAAACACATATTCAAAATTGGAAAAATCTAAACATTACGGAGTTAATGTTCTACACTGAATTGCAGCCTTTCATGATTAGTGATTAATTAAAGGAAGGTTTTCCATCCAGATCCATATGTCTAAGACAGCCACCCCACCTCCATGGCAGACACATGATGTTCTCAGATCTGGAACAGAAATGCCCAGCTCGGGTAGTGGTCACAGTGTCTCATGGACGAGATAGCTGAAAAGGGACACAGAGTGGCATGAGGAGAAATGGTGATTTCTCTGAGATGCAAGGCAGGTATTGAGCTAGGGAAGTTGGTTGTCACTGCTTGGGAAAGCTGGAAGCCCCTAGCATACTTGCACTATCAGCTCTGAAAGAAATCCTGCCAGTTCTTTCTGAAGAACACACTGTCCTTGAGGAAAGAGCCAGCTATCATTCCTTACAAGTGCCCTGGTTTTCACTGTCAAGGAAACAAGGGATCCTTGCCAGGCTCTTCCCTAGCAAAATGAACAAAGGAGAGCTGGGGCTAGAGTCATGGTCAGGAGGCCTCCCAGTGGCTGGATGAAGCTGCTCTGGTGGAGATGGAAAGTGGAACAGAGAGCGAGGGTGGGTAATGGAGTGACCCTAACATGTTGCTTGTTCTCATTCATTCATTCACCCATTTATCTTTCTTCCATCAAGCACATCTTTACTGAGGACTTTTTAGGCTTCAGGCATTGGGCTATGGTGTGAGCTGGTAGGACCCATTTTGGTGAGTGGGGGTTGGAGAGGGGGAGAAATATAGAACTCTAAAGAGAGAAGGAAGAGAATTTTTTGAAAATTTCCTATGCCAATTTGTTACACAGGTTGTCTTATGGAGTCTAAGACCATCTCTGTGAAGTTGATATTATAACAATTTTCATTTTATGAAAGTAGCCAATGCTCAGAGAGGCTGAGCTAGGTAGTGCTATGTGGCTCCAAAATCTTTTTCATTGTAGTGCACAGTGCTCAGAGTGTAGCATCTTGATGGGCAGGAACACATTCTTATGGTTGCTGGATGAATCACGAGTTGGTAGACTAAAAGGGAAGTCACCTGAAGCCATGAGCGTGGATGCCTTAAGGCTAGTTAGTGCCAAATGAACTGTTTAAATGATGCTGCTACAGGAAGTGCTCATGGATGCTACTGGGGGATGAGAGAGTTGTCATGGTCCCTGATGAATGGATGGGGCTGGGACCAATAGAATGACCACCCCTGGCCTTTTCAGAGGACAAGTTGTTGATCTGGTAGGTTGGAGGGTAGGATTTAGCCAGAGGCCAAGATGGAGAAGGCTGGGCAGGCAAGTTGGGGCAGAGAAGAAAGAATTCAAGGTTTTTTGAACTTGACTCTACAGGTTATAGGAATCTCAAGCAGGAAATAAATGAAGAGGTGCTTTCAAAAAATGAACTGGCCATCACAGAAGCCAGGGTGGGTTTGCCTTAGGTCATGATCTTTTGTCAGGAGAGACTATTGGGTGAACCACAGAGACATACACAAGTTCAATGGGGCTCTGAGCCTGACTCAGGACGACAAGCCACGTGCAAAGGAGCAGGTGTTGGCTGGACCATCTTAAGATTTTAAAGTATTTGGAGTTCTTTGGCTCCCATCAAAATTGTTGTGGGAACTTTTCCCATGAAGGTCATTAAAAACGGCCACAGATAGCTCTCCCCAGGGATTCTTTAGCTGGAAGCACAGTTGGGCAATTGGAGTCAGGGGGTGTGATAATATGATAATATTATCATGATTATGACCATTATGATTCAAAACATGACACTGTTTAGGGGCATTGTCTGAGGTTGCTTTTTTCCCTGAGCTTTGGAGACCTGCGCCCTCACTCTCCTCCATTTAAAGGGAGTTGCTATTGCTTTCTCCAGGCACTGCCTTGGATGGAGGAGGGAAATTACACTTGAAAATACAGATTTTCAAAAGTAAGATCTGGACTTTTTGAGAGTGAACCATATCTTCGAGTCAAAAAAATCTGATCCTTGCATCCCTGGAACCAACAATTGATAGGCCTTAAATGACGTAGGTAAAGACCGCAGCATGAGGCATAACATGCAACGGTGTGGAATGGATGCCCTAGATTGGGAACAGACAGAAAAGGAGACCAAGCAAGTGGCCCTGCTCGGGCAGCAAGATCTGTGCATTTCCTACCTAGGACCTGGACTGGTCAGGGTTTGGGAAAGAGACAAAGATGAGAAAGGGTCAGAATTTGCAAGCAAGATGTGTGTGCTCTGGGTTAGTGCTAGTCTGCTTCAACAGGGCCAGGAGAACGGAATGAGACAGCTGGGAGGTTGAGGGTAGAAAGGGCCCTGAACCCAGAGCAGCATGCGAGGGCTTCAAGAGCCTCACTGTCTTCCCGAGGAGAGCCCAGAGGTGGCTGAGTAGGTGTGGGCAGAGCTGTAGAGGCTTGTGGATGGAGCAGGAGTGTTCCTTGTGGATCTGTAAGCAAGGACTCCCCCCTTCAGCCACACTCACGGGCCTGGCTCGATGACCAAGGACCAACAGGCAGTGAATGGATCTCTTACACAGACCGGAGTGGATAGCTCTTTCCTTACCAGCTGGCACAGAAGCCTTCAATTTTTACTTGCTCCCCAGAGGAATGGGAAGACCAAAGGGGAGAAATCTGAACTATCCAAAAGGGACAAAGAAAATTTCTGTTCAGAGTTGACATTAAGAGTTGAATTTAGATTAAGCTGTTTGCCAGCCATGGAAATGGGGAGGGCGGGTCCTCCTAAGAACCAAGTGAAGTTTAATTTTTAAGTTTTGCACATGGACTATAAAACTCACACCCTCTATGTGATGTTTAAAATCCTTTCCAGTGGGCTGATTCTCTTGTATCATAACTGGTCTGGATTTTCTTTCCCCACCACAGCCCTCTTCTTAAGTACGCCATTTCCTGGGGCTCAAGATGGGCTGGTCCTTTCTTTGAAAATACAAGCTGAGATATAAGGTCCCATTATGCTTATTAGCCATTTAATAGTCTATCAGGATGCCATGTACTCTGTTTGGTTCAATTAAGACCACTGATGGAGCATCTGGTCTGTGCCAGGCTCTGTGCTGGATGGTGAGGATCCGGGATGAGGCTCCTTGGGGAGTAGGGACCAGAAATGTAGATGTTAAAGTTATATTCCAATCTTTCCAATGCTCAGAAGTAGCAGGGAGAGACTGGAGGAAAAATGGGATAGGACGTAAAAAATCACGACTTGGCCACTTGGTAATTTTAGAACACTAACTTCTTTGGATTTCAGTGTGCTAACCTGTAAAATTAGCAGGAGAAGAAAGACCAAAAAAAAAAAAAAATCCCTTTAGGCCCTGTCCAGATGCTGAATTATATGAAACCTGTGATTTTCAAAAGTGAAGAATTGTAGAGTTAACGGAAGCCCCAGAAGGCAAGAGAGTTGATAGAATACAGCAACTACAAGCACACTTGTAGAATTGCTGGTCGATTCTCTTGTAACATCTTCAGAGCAGCAGCCACGTCCTACCTTAAGCAAATCACACGGAGGTGAGTATATTGATGGTCACCAACCGGGTAGTTCTAGAAGCATCTGGGACCCAGAGAAGGAGTTTCTAGATGGTGTGTACTGGAAGGTTCACTCTAGCAATAATAACAATAATAATAGCAATTATTATTATTATTGTTATTGTTTGGCAGGAGAGAATCTGGAATTTATTTATTTATTTATTTATTTATTTATTTTTGTCTTTTTGCTATTTCTTGGGCCGCTCCTGCGGCATATGGAGGTTCCCAGGCTAGGGGTCAAATCGGAGCTGTAGCCACCGGCCTACACCAGCGCCACAGCAACGCAGGATCCGAGCCGAGTCTGCAACGTACACCACAGCTCACAACGCTGGATCGTTAACCCACTGAGCAAGGCCAGGGACCAAACCCGCAACCTCATGGTTCCTAGTCGGATTCGTTAACCACTGCGCCACGACGGGAACTCTGAGAATCTGGAATTTAAGTTTATGCTATGGGGTGTGTTTTGTCTTTGCCTGCACTTACAAAGTAGAACGTCCATCTAAAATAAAGCAAATATCTGAAATCCTCTGATTTATTGATAGATTTGCCTTGTTTACAATTCTAGCTGCTGATCTCAATTTTCCACTCTACTTTGCATTCACAGACACTTTTCCACATTGCTCCCCATTGACTCATTTGTTCATTCACTCATTCAACATTCTACAGAAATTCACACAGCCCCTGTTGTATGCCAGGCTTTGATCCAAGTGCCAGGGATGCAGAGATGAGGCGGAAGGCATGCAACCTGGCAGGAGGGGAAAATAACAGAAGCTAAAGTCAGATAGGCCATATGGTACTTGGATGATTCCCCCTGAGCCCCATGAAGCCTTGCTGGAGCTCTGTGGCCAGAGCCCTGGCCCCCTCTCATATGATCCTTAAAGAGGCTGTCCGCATGGGAACCAAGGGCTGGGGTCGGGGTGTGGTGGGAGGAGTTGTACACCTGACAAAAGAGTCCACTAGTAGTGACTGTGTGACTCCTTTGCTATTTTTTGTCTCTGAAAAGAAATAGCCAATGATTAAAGATGCAGGAACCTCATACATCAGTGAGAACTCTGATGAAGTTGCACCAGATAATATAATAATGTGGAGGTGCAACTAAAGATTTTTAAAAATCTAAAAACGCCCAAAGAATTTGGGTTCTTTAATAAAGTCTCAGCATTGATTCTGGAAGCTTGGATTTCCATTGTGGAGCCCATTTTCCAGGTGATGGGGACATGGAAAGCCCACTTAATGCTTTTGGACAGATCTGGTCCAAGGAAGGGAGATTCCACCTTCCTTAATCACTGCAAGCTCAGAACCTCCAAGTCTGGCCCAGAAAGAAAACTTCATGGTGGGGATGCGGGCTTTGCTCCCTCCCTTCCTCTTTATTTTCTCCCTTCCTTCTTCGTTTTCTGAGATTTGTCTTTTCCTTGGAGAATCCTAAGGCTCACTGCTGCCATCTTCAATCTGGTCTCAGGAGTGCCATTTAAACCCTTTGAAACTGTGGCCAGTGCCCAGACAAAACCCTTGGAGTACAACCCAGATAAGCTGGCAAGTTAAACGCAACTTTACTAAAGACTGAGGAAGACCTCGGTGTGCACCACGCACTCAGGCCCTGGCTGTGCTGACCCCAGAAGAGAAGAGAGGTTTTCCAACCCGGCTAGTTTTCCTTCCTAGCTTCTCCTGTCTTCCTACGCAGCCACTGCAGTCTCCGCTCCACCACCCAAGAGCTCACTCCAGTTTCATTTCTTGACCCCCAGAGGAAAATGCCAGACCCTCTCATCTACCCAGATCCTTGCCTTTGCCATGTGATGGGCACCAGGAAAGACTGCAGTCTTAGGTGAGATCTCACGCTCAACTAGAGACAATGGCCTTGCCCTTGAGGCCCTCTTCAGGACCTCCTGGTTCAGATGTACCTCGAACCCCCTCACGGTTCATGAGCACGTGTGTGCCTCTGTGTGCATGCGTATATGTTGGCGGGTGAGGTCTCCAAATGAGAGAGTGACAGGTACATGGAGGGAAAGGAGGAAAAATAGGGGAAGGGGGAAAAGGAGAAGAGGAGAAAAAAAAAATCTCTGCTTAGATGAGGAAGGAAAGTGGGGAAGACTCCATGTGCACCCAGCCTGCTTGTGCCAGTTGCTGTCCATGGGTCCAGAGCCTCAGACCTGTGCCTGGAGTGAAAGCAGGGCAGGCTCCACTGATCACTGAGGTGGCCACGGTGATCAGAGGGCCGTTCTGTGGCTCAGTTTTCTTCTCCTCACAAGGAAAGGAAGAAATGAGATAATAGACAAACAAAAAGACAAAGACATCCAGAGTCTGGGAGAGACAGAGGGACGTGAGGCTGAGAGCGGGGAGATGGAGGGAGAGGCTCGTTTGCCAAAACAAACAACCGAGGAGGGAAAAGACCTGTCTGCCTTTACTTGTTTATTATCACGGAGCAAACAAACGATCGGGCTCTGAACGGAGGAAACGCTTTTGGTGTTACACGGAGCCACAGGAAGGGGATAGAGAGAGAGGAATGGAGAAGAGGACCACGCCTGGGGAAGAGTGACAGAGAATGGCTGGGACGACAGGCCTCTGCCATTGGTGTCCATGCATGCTCAGGGGAGAAAACGTGAGAAAGAGCACGGGCTAGCCAGCGAGCGAGAGTTTGAGTCTGCACCCTAACAAGACAGAAAGGTATCACTCCTGAGACGGTAAGGTAAGAAGGAAAACAGACACCCCCTCCTTGTACTTTTCTGCTTTCTATTCTAATCCACATAATGTAATTCTTTTTTTTTTTTTTTGTGATTGGAGGACTCATCACTTTTATTTATTTATTTATTTATATTTATTTATTTTTTAAATAAATACACAGCCTTTATTTAAAATTTTTTTAATTGTTATTTCCCCACATAATGTAATTCTGAGCATTTCTCAACCCAGCTTTATACATTCATAAACCCAAGTTCAAAGGACAGAGGCTTTGGGCTACTCACAGGCTCTCCTCAACCTCTTGGGACCGGGATGCAAGGGGAGCTTGCCCATTCCCAGCCCTCCCAGAGACCAAAGTGACCTTCTCCAGGAGTCCGTACTACAGCTGTTTTCAGCTGTAACAGCTGGTTCACCTGCCCTGCTCTGTGTCCCTGAGCCATAAACCTACAGACAATCTGCCTCCTGACCCTAGGCTCAGGCTGCCTGCCCCTGTAGCAATGGGCAGCTCATCAGGGCCAAAGTTTTCATTGTATTTACATTTCCCCAAAGATTGAAAGGATCTGCTTATAAAAGCAAAAGAAAGTTGAGGCATTCAACCTCCATGGGCCTTTTAAGACAATAGACCTATTAGTCTATGTGAATTTCCAGGAAGAAGCCTCTAATTAAAGCTTATGGCCTCTCAGCTGCCATTGGCTGGCGATATGGCTTGTCCTTCCTGTTCATTAAAGCAGAAGGGCATCCTGGCGGTGCTGTGGTCTCACAGAGCCTGTGCCCACCATCCGGCCCACTCTCCCAGTGAGCTCGGGAGGATCCCAGTGCCACCATGACAGCCCCATCACCCCCTTGAGTGTGACTTGGGATCCAGACAGGATATTACACCCGAGTTCTTGAAGGAAATGATAAGACTCTGGTCTACCAGTTGCATAAATGATTAACGACGGGTAATTAGTCGGTGTTTGTTAAGCCTTTTATAGACACAAAATGCTGGCTAAGAGCTAAATGCAGAAGCAAAAGCAGCAAAAGCCAGAAGATTTTACATCCACCCACATGCTGCTCACAGAACCCCAGAATGTTGGAGCAGAGGGAAGAGGGAGCCCAGAGATCATCTGCCCTGTGGTTTGCAAACTGTGCATTGCGGGGCTTTCAGGGCAGCTGCTGAGAAACTGCCTCCCAGTGTTTCTTCCCCAAACAAATCACAACTAGAAAGGCAACCAAAGTTCCACAGAAACTTGCAGCATAACTTGAAAACCGAGACTATCAAAAACTGCAAAAATAACTATGAGTAAAGAGAGAAAAAGCATCACAAGCCCTCTTGTGTGCCCAGTCTATGCCCATCAGCCAGCAAACAGCTCCCTCAGCCCAGTCACCATCCTCTACTCTGGAAGTGCCCAAGGCCCTGAGGTGAGGAGCTCTGCCTGCAGTCCCGGAAGAAAGGAAGTAAAATGTCTCCCAGATGGTCAGATAAAGGTTTAATACCCCCCCCACCCATCCCTCTTCAAACACAAACCAAAACCAACTCTGAGATCACTTTTGTCCTTGAGAAAGTTTAAGAAGCTTTAGACCAGATAAAAGTCACAAATGAACCTATCTACAGAAAAGAAACTCATGGACTTGGAGAACTTGTTGTTGCCAAGAGGGAGGAGGACTGGGAGTTTGGGGTTAGTAGATACAAACTACTGCATTTGGAGTGGATAAGAGATGAGATCCTGCTGTATAGCACAGGGGACTATATCTAATCACTTGTGATGGAACATGATGGAGGACAATGTGAAAAAAAGAATGTATATATGTATAACTGGGTCACTTTACTGTATAGCAGAAACTGACAGAACATTGTAAATCTAATATAACGGAAAAAATAAAAATCTTAAAAAAAAATCACACCCCTTAAAAAAAAAAAAAAAAAGGAAGCTTTAGATCAATGCACAGGGGACTTTGCAATGTGATATTTGGTTAGTCTGGCCCTGCCCTGGTACCTACATTTTAGGAACGGAGCCTTTCTCCGCCTCATTTGGTAGCTTAGGGCCCCACCGCTGATGCCTTGTGTCGCCTGGGTTCTGCCCACTACTCTGCCCATTCACGGCTTGCATTGAGAGGATCCCTTCCCTTTGGCACCAGCTTTCCAGTGGGCAGCCCCAGTACCTCCTCTTAGCCATGTCCCTCTTTCCCCTGGAATGGTGCTTCACCAACATGCTCTCTGATGTTCCCCAAATGGCACAAGGGTGAAGTCACCTCCCAGAATCTGGGGGATCACTATGAGCAGGAAAGGTCTTTTATCTTAAATTTATGTGCAGTTTGCATTGGAGCCCAATATATAGCCCTGCTAGTTTTAATGCACATGTCCCCCACACCAGTCTGGAAAGATGTACCATGTTGATTCTGTGCACTTGGACATTCCCAGTACGTCGCTGCACATCTCCGAGGTACCAGTGTCCAAGCATGAGAAGAGCTGGCCCTGCTTTCCCTCAAGCCACCTGTTGGATCCTGCCTCCTCCCAATTTGCCCAGAACCAAATGCTTTCAGCCACTTCCTGTCTGGACAAGGCTCTGGAGGCAGGGAGGTCAGCCAAGTTGGGGCACAGCATTGAGAGCAGAGTCATCTTGTCCTCCTGCAGCGGACACCCTAAGACTTCTCGGAGCACCTGAGTTGTATGGTTCCCTGCTGTTTTTCTGGATGACTCTTACCAATTGTTTATATCATGGTTAATTAAGAGTTGTCAAGGCCACTGGATCAATACTGTCACGAGACACTCTTTTGGCGTAGGGGAGAGGAGACCTGACCTTGTGTGATTTCCCACTAGGTTCCAGGCACGGTGTCACATGGCACACATGCTAACATATTTAATCCCCACACGGATCCTGAAGCAGGTACCCTCGTCTTCATGTCACACATGAATGATCTCGTACCATGAGATGTAACGGACACATAGCACTCAAACAATTCGGGACCCAAACTCACATTTTCCTCATCCAAATCCTAGCCTCCCTCCACTATTCATGATGTGGTGTCCCTGTTCTTTTGGTTGGATCTTTTTGCCCATTTCACTTGTTACGGCCTCTACCAAAGAAGAAAAGAAACAGAGGAGATGAGGTTGGAATATACTCACTTTGCTGTTGGCTGTTTCAGGAAGATGGGGAGGAGGCAGGAGAGCTGGTGGATTGAAACCAATGTCTAGGTGACCTTTCTCTTATCATCTCCAGAATTAATTATCTGAGTCTACCCTGTTTGCCTCACAGCTACAGGTTTTAGGAATGGCTACAAAGGGGCCTTAGAGACCCGAAGAGAGAAAACAGCCTCACCAAACCCCTCATTCATCACTGTCTGGAGTGATAGTCTCATTAATAACTGGGGCTTAATCCTCCACATTCAAAGAGACTCCCATTACCCAAAACAATAATTTTTTAAATTACCCAGGCAGAGTGGCAATTGCACGTTGAATACTAAGGATGATTTAAAACTAATAAATACTTTTGGAAATTCCTTGAACATTTTAATGAATTAAAAGTTATGAAATATTTATAAGCAGTAACAACACCATTTAGTACCATTAATAAAATAAATACATTAGTCAGAGAATGAAATTCATTACTGTTTTACTACCAGACATTGATGTCAATGACTGAATATTGCTCCAAATTACTTGTAAAATAGACCAATTATTTTAGTGTGATTAATCTTTTCAATTATTTCTTTTATGTAGTTGTAATTTGAAAGTAATTTTCTTTGGGGAGTACAATGACCTCAGCACACTGGTTCCTTATTTATTTATATTGAAAAACCTTTTGTGTCTGCTCCCATTTCTGGATGGTTTTCAGTGGTCAAATATTTAAAATAGTAGCCCAGGCAATCATTACTGTTCCTAAGCACTTTGTGGGGCATTTCTAATTGGCTTGATTAGTGATTCTGAATGAGCCATTCCAAAGCAGGAAGTCTCTGCCAACAGCAGCTATACATCAGTAGGGAAAGGAGGGGCAGACAAAGTTCTCTTCTGGTTCCACCAGCTGGGGGCCTGGCTCTTTTAGACTCCATGCTTCATCTGCTTGAGGAGGCAGTGTGATAAGCAGGTCAAAGGATTTTAGGTCTTCCCTGGGCCTCAAGCATCCCCACAGGATTAAATGGTCCTTCTCCTTTGTGGGGCACAGTGGATTCTGTGCACCTGATCACAAAGGAGAAAAATGACTTCGTTGGAGACAGAAGCATAGAGAAGCAGCTGCCTGTGAAATCAGAAGGTAGATCTGGGCTGTCAGGGTCTCTGTGGATAATGGGGTAAGCCCTCCCTTGGCACAATGGTTCAGACACGGCCCAGAGTCAAAGTGAAAGGTAGATTCAATTTATATGCCAATTAGGGAACTATTAGGGAATATTAAGGAATTATTATTAAAATTATTATGTATGATAATGATATTGTGGTTCTTTTAAAGAGTCTTTATTTTTAGAGATGTATACTAAAATGTTTAAGAAAGGAGAAAACAATCTAGGATGGTAAGAGAGCAGTGGAATGCCACAGCCAGCTCGTACTTGTTGGCAAGAGCTGACTGTCAAATTTTCAGGAATTTTGTGAGCTAGTCGGTAAAGAGTTATTATTGAAAATTAAATCCTACAAACTTACAGTTAAACAAAATATATTATTTAAAAGGTAATATATTAAAACAAAAAACAACAACAAAATAAAGTGAAAGGTGGGTGTAAACCTGCAAACATACAACATACCCTGGGCTAGTTGTGCAGAATTATTCAGCCCTGGTTCCAGAATAAGGACAGTCAGGGGACATGGGACAGAGAGGGCGATGGTGTTTATTGCGCCAAGCACTGTGCTAGGGGCTCTACACATGACATCACTTTTCATTTCCCAACAAACCTATAATTATGTATTATTAGTCCCATTTACTTATGAGACCAAATTGAAACTCATGGTTTAAAAAAAACCCACAAAACTCTTCTGTGCTCAAAAGAGTAGTAAGTGATGGAGCTGGAATTCCACACTCGTTCTGTCTGATGCCAAAGCTTGTATTCTCTCTCCTAGGTTGTAACAAGAAAACCTTTATTCAGTGCTTACCACGGGGAAAGCGCTGTTAGTTGCTGATTGGGATGCAGAGATTTAAAAAAAAAGACACAGTCTTTTAAAAAAAAAATAGAACCTAGCATCTATTGAGGAAGACACATAAATAACTCTGGAAAGAAGTAGACTGTTCTAAAACAGAAATATATAGAAATAGAATCCTGAGCTGGGACTTCTTAGAGAAGATAGCATTTTAGCTGAGATTTGAAAGATGTGGGGGACTCGGAGAGGCAGCTATTGGGAATGCGAGAGGGGGCAAAGCTGGAACAAAAGCTTGAGGGGAGAAGGCCTTTGGGGAAACGGGAGTGGATCTTCGTGCCGAGATGAAATCCCCACTTTGACACTTATCTTTTAAATGGCACAGTCCACTGATAAATTATGGGCAAGAGGTTTTAGGAAGAGGGAGTTAAGGAGGTGAGTGTTTGGTAAATGGGGTTCACCCTCTACCTGGAGGATGGACACAATGAGGACCAGGTGAGGACACCAGGCTGTGGCTCCGATTTCTCCTCAGCCTTCACTTCAAAGCAATTGCTCCCACCCCTGAATAGTTGATTCGGTCCCTTGGAGTGACCAAGCCAGGTGGTGGCCACCTCGGTGCTGGAAAGGCAGGCAGGCTCCTATCACCCACTTGGCATTGGTTAGCAGGAGGCATCAGAAAAGCCAATTTATTTTTTTGGCTTCCCTGGGGCACATGGAAATCCTGGGCCAGGGCTCGGAGCCACAGTCATGACCTAAGTCACTGCTGTAGCAATGCCAAATCCCTAACCAACTGTGCCGGGCCGGGGATTGAACCAGGGTCCCAGAGGTTCCCAAGACGCCATCGATCCCATTGCACCACAGCAGCAGCTCTGGGAGCAGCTTTATTTTTATTTTTACTTTTTATTTTTTAATTTAATTATTTTATTCTATTTTATTTTCCCACTGTACAGCAAGGGGATCAAGTTATCCTTACATGTATACATTACATTTTTCCCCCCACCCTTTGTTCTGTTGCAACATGAGTATCTAGACATAGTTCTCAATGCTACTCAGCAGGATCTCCTTGTAAATCTATTCTAAGTTGTGTCTGATAACCCCAAGCTCCTGATCCCTCCCACTCCCTCCCTCTCCCATCAGGCAGCCACAAGTCTATTTTCCAAGTCCATGATTTTCTTTTCTGTGGAGATGTTCCTTTGTGCTGGATATTAGATTCCAGTTATAAGTGATATCATATGGTATTTGTCTTTGTCTTTCTGGCTCATTTCACTCAGTATGAGATTCTCTAGTTCCATCCATGTTGCTGCAAATGGCATTATGTCATTCTTTTTTATGGCTGAGTAGTATTCCATTGTGTATATATACCACCTCTTCCAAATTCAATCATCTGTTGATGGACATTTGGGTTGTTTCCATGTCCTGGCTATTGTGAATAGTGCTGCAATGAACATGTGGGTGCATATGTCTCTTTTAAGTAGAGTTTTGTTTGGATGTATGCCCAAGAGTGGGATTGTGGGGTCATATGGAAGCAGCTTTATTTTTAAAGGCTTCAGTCCAGGTGAGGCCAGAGAAGTCAGGTAGCTCAGGGCATCGTCTGCAACACACCTCCACAGCCATCTTCTCCTTTGATGCTCACAATTAAGGTCAATTTTGTGATAGCCATTGACATAGTGATTCCTATTTTAAATTAAAAAACAATCAGTGTACCAATTCTGGGGGAGACCTTTAATGTCTCTTCTGATCCACAGAGTTGGCTACTCAATGGCAAATTAGAGGTGGAAAGGGGGCTTAAATCCCCATTATCTGGTTCAGTGCTTGTTCTTCAGTCCTTCTGAGAAAGGCAAATTGCAAGTAGTTTGGAGGAAGACATCTCTATAAATAGAGGACCTATTCCTCCTTGGGAGCAGTGTTGGTCCCAAGCAGAATGGGGATCTTAATGCCATTACACCAAAACTCAGTCTTAAGGCAGAAACAACTTTCTATCAGTGTGACTACATGCTCAGTTTAGCATTGCTTAGGAGACGTCTGTCAAATGAATGCGTGAATGCATACATAGATGGATGGATGAGAGAGTTTTCTGTTAGCAGCCCCAAGACAGAGTGCCACAGTAATCTTCACTTTACAAGCACAGACTGAGGATCCTGCTGGGGCATTGCTTGCTTTTGGAACAAAAAATGCCCAGTTTGGGCCAGGCTGCCAGGAGCCCACGAGGTTATCCCTCATTTTACCCAGCTGGATTTTGGAGCCTACTCTAGACGCTAATTGGTTTCACATGGCTGGTCAAAGATTAGAATATTTTTTTTTAGCTCTCTTGTTTCCTCTTGTCCCTTTTTCGTCTGAGGAGGACATCCTCCACTGCCCATCACTGTCTTTGATGAAGTAAGAAGAGAGAAAGGATGCCACACATTTTTTTTTTTTTTTAATGGAAACATTCACACTAGCTCCATATGTAGCATCTCAAAGCCAGGACCCATAGTGACAAAAATCTGTCTTGTGCAAATGGCCCGTATTCAAAGTACAATAGCCTTGGGCTTAGTCTGAATATTTAAAGAAGGTATGGTTAATGTAACTATATTTACCTATCACTTTTTTTTTTTTTTTTTTTGCTTTTAGGGCTGCATATTCAGCATATGGAAGTCCCCAGGCTAGGGGTTTAATCAGAGCTGCATGCAGGTGCCGGTCTACACCACAGCCACAGCAACGGAGGATCCAAGTGGCTTCTGTGACATACACCACAGCTCACAGCAACACCTGATACTTAACCCACTGAGTGAGGACGAGGATCAAACCCCCATCCTCATGGATACTAGTCAGGTTCATTACCACTGAGCCACAACGGGAACTCCAGCTATCACATTTTAAATAAGTACAGAATAACAGAATTAAAAGCTGGAGTTAATAAGAGAGTTAAAAGCCAGATTTTCCAGTGGTTCTCAAACTGTACTTCATGAAAACCCAATTGGAGGGCGTCTCAAGGTCTGTGGAACAGGTAAGTTCCCCACCCTCACCTCCTCTGGGCAGCTCTGCTTATGTAATTTTATATACTGGACTTCTATGTAAGACTTTGTTTGAATTAAGGGTTCAGCCTCTAAAAAAATGTTTGAAGACTGTGGATCTAGTTTAAATGCCCTCATCTTAGGCCCAGAGAGGTTAACATATCTGTGCATCCCCAACTCTTTCAGGACATGTGTTTTAAGGTATCCAGGATGGTCAGACTGCATTTGACACTTTGGATTCCTCTCCTTTTCTGAACTATGGAAGTTAGTGAAATAACCCGTCGTGGGTAACATGAGGATTCTGAATGGGTCAAAGAGATAAAGTGTATGAAAACGTCTTGACAGGGTAAAGGGACCAAGAGTGCCTCTTGGTGAGAAATCTGTTAGTGAGCTGAAAGTGGCTCTGACCTGGGAGAGCTCAGCTGTGGTTCTTGCAGGTTCCCGAAGAGAAGGGGAACTGTGGTGACCTGCAATACATGTGTTTAGGCTTACCCAGGAGCCATTTATCTATTCCTTGATTGTCATGCCTGGGGGCCCTCTGTTGATCAAAAGGTGGCGATCCACAAAAACCGCCTTTGACCAATCTGGGCAGGGACAGGAAAACTATGACTTGGCTTCTTGGGAAAATTAAGAACTTGTCAACTATAAGATTGGGGTAGAAAGCACATTCAGCTAATCAGTAATTTAGAGTGTCAAAGTTGGAGGTAAATCTTTGGGTGGTTGTACCTTCAATTGCCACATGGTGAGGGAATGAGATTAGATGCTTTTTGGGATCCTTTCCAGGAGTGACCTTCCACAGGTAGCAGCAATGTGTGGTAGCGAAGAGCACAGATGCTGGAGCCAGTTGGCCTCCATTCCAACATCAGCTGTGAGACTTTGGGTAAATTACTTAGATCTCTGTGCCTCAATTTCCCCATCCATATAATGGGAGTGATGAAAATAATAATGCATTCCTCACAGTATTTTGTGTAATGATTAAATGAGTCAATATACACAATGTGCTTAGAATAGGACCTTGCACGTAGAAGGTGCTTGTATTTGTAATGTGTATTTTTATGAGTTGCTCAGAGGCACAGTGATCTTTTTCAAATCCTTTTCAAAAATGCTAGTCCTGCTCTTTCTGACATGTGTTTTTCTGTAGGTTTCTCTGAACACGAGAGGTCCTGAAGCACGTCCTGCTCAATTTATTGCTCCGGACTGTCTGCTGAAGGAAGATCTTCATGAAAGGGTTAAGAGTTTCTTGGGGGTCCAGGCATGGGCATCTCTAGGGGCCGATGTCCTTCCATCAGGCAGAATCTACACACTGCTCTTTAAGATGAGGGAAAAACATCCTCCTAGTAATTTTCACTCACTGCTACTTTCTTTTGGAAGTAGTAGAGTAATAGCCCAAAGCTATAAAAGCAGGAGAAGCATTTATCAATTGATTGATTAACCAATCAGTCAACGAGTTTCTACATAGTGTTTCTTATGTGTTTAGCATGGTGTTAACTGGCCCCTGGAGAAATAAAATAAATATAAAACAAGGTTCTGAACCTCGTTAGGGTTCCAAAATGACTAATTGAGAAATAATTATAAAAGAGCTACTAAATTTATACGTAGAGAGCAAAGTCTTCCGAGATAAATTTCTTTAGTTGTGAATGACATTCTGGAGGGTTTGGGCTCCAAGCTGGATCTTAAATGATGAGTCATTCATTGTTCATTGTGGAAGACCTGGGACCAATTGCGCCACTCCTGGCACAGAGTACAGAAAACCAGTCTGACCAGAGGACAGGAGATGTGGGAGAACAGAGGGTACGACTTCGGGCAGGAATGAGGGGTGAGATTGTAAAGAACCTTGGAAATCAGGCAGAGATCCTGGGGCTTTCCACGCAGGACTGAACAATAGTGAAAGTACCAAGGTTGAGTCAAGATGATCCTGATGTTAATCCCAGCTCACCATCAACCAGCTAGGTGATTCCCAGCCCATCATTTTCCTGGCCCCAGGAAATGAGTGTGGTGGTCCAGTCTAGCCCCTATACTTCTGATGTGGTAGACAATAAGTTACTGAAGTCTCATGAACGTGCCACAAGGAAAAGGAATTCTGGGGAGATTTATCTGGCAATGTGTGAGGAATAGATAATGGTAGCAGGGAGACCAGTTATGCATACACAAAGGCTGGGATAAGGTACATGGCTGAGGAAATGAAGTCAGAAGGATAAATTTGAGAGGCAGTAACAACAGCATCTAGACAGCAACAGATAGAATGTAAGGCAGTCACAATTCTAGACCTGGGGCTTGGCCATCTGGATGTAAGGATAAGAGGAAGAATCAAAGATAATTTCTATGATTTCCAGTAATAAATGAAACTCCAGCCTCTACAAACTCCATTAAGGCAGCAGACTGCAATGGACAGAAATACTGACTTGGTGATCAGATTGACTTGGGAGTGAGTTTGGCTCTACCTTTCCCTAACTGAATGACTGTGGCAACTTTAGAAATTTCCATCAGCTTCACTTTCCTCATATGTAAAATGAGGATAATAGTACTTATTCTATAGTATTACTATAAAGCCCACAGGGGATAAATAATACATATACAGGGATCAGTACTTTGCCTTTGCACATGGTAAGTACTCCACAGATGTTAGCTTTTATTGCTTATTAACCAAGCATCTATTAACTGTTAGTCACTGTGATAGATATCAGAATTGAGATTGGAAAGAGGCATGCTCTCTGCCTGATGGTACCCACAGATAAATATCATCTCCTATATGAGAAGAACTGTCCCAACATTCCCTGTAAGGCTTCTCCAGTTTAATTAGAATAACACCTCTTTTCATGTGGGACAAGGAAGGGCTGTAGAGTTCTATAGAAAGTAGACTGGACATCCTGCAAATCTAAATACACCCTGGCTAGCATGTCATCAGTCCTGATCACCCCCTTCAAAGATACTACTTCTCTCCTCTTAGTTCCTTCCCTTCATGACCTAACTAAAGCCAAGACCTCAGAAAACACAGATCTTTGTCTACCCAATGCACCAAAACAGCTCCTTCCATTTAAATATGAGGGTTTTTGTAGAATGCTTCTTATGTTTGCAGTGTGTCCACACCAACTGATGTAAAACTGAATTTGCTCCATTATGGGAGGAAGAGTTGGAAGTTCTCAGGGAGCACTGGTATCACTTTTTTCTTTTCTGCTTTAACCATCCACAATGATCCCTTCACACCCCATGGTGGCCACAGGATTGCAAACCAGAGAAGGAGCACAGAGGACACCTGCCTACCCATGAAGACCACTTGTTCTTACAGCCTGTGAAGGAAGGTAGCTGAGCCATGAGAACCTTCCTCTTGGTCAATCTGTTTTCCTTAGGGAATCAGTAGCAGACTTCTTATCTCCCTCCTTAATAGAGTGTCCTGCCAGAAGAAACACTTTCTGGATCATTAGCAAAAATTAGAGAGGTCAACTCACTTGGTTTCATAAGGGTAGAGAAGCAGAAAAGAAACAGGTCTTATAAACTGTGAAGCAGATCACGGCAACATAAACTAAAGAGGAAGAATTTTATGGTCAAAGGAAGTTGTAGGAGTAAGGAAGGAAAACTTTGCACAACTAGTTGAGATTCTTAAAAGGTACAAAGGATTTTTGCAGGAGTATTGGTGCTGGGCCTGATATCTGGAGTTTTTAAGGCTCTTATTCCCATCTCCTGATGTTGTTCAAATGAGATCAGGCCAGTTCCGGGAACTAATATCTTCTCTGACATATTTCTGTTAACTGGCTCTATTTTATTTTAGCACATGGCCTCTTTTGGGCGGTATCTAGACCCTTGACATCTGTAAGGATGGATGATGTCCAAAGACGTTCACAAATCCCCAAGTTCATGGGTGCAGAAACATCTGTATAACCTCCTGGCTTTCTCCCAAACCACATGTTTCTTACACAGTACCTCACATCACAGGCTAAACTTCAACTTGAACTGAAGTTCAATCTATCATGTTATGGTGATTTTTTTTCCCCATACATAAATCAGTTTCAATTAAAGGAAAAAAAAAACCCACTTTGTGAAAGTTCTTGCAAGGTCAGCAATGAATGAAGAGCTATAGCAACATAAGAAGCTGGGTGGCCAGTGGGCTCCCTACCTAAGGGAGTCCCTTCTGTTTACCAGCTCCAGATTCACAACTGGGCCTCTCTATGCAACACATGGCTGTGTGTTATGGGCCTTTGTGGTTGTTCATGAACAGTCTAAATTGAGACATTGAGTCTGGGAGTGCCACAGGCTCCATTCCTATCCATACTTCATTCTTAGGCCTCTCAGAATGGGAGGTTTCATGACACAGGTTCACTCCCTTCCCAGGGAACCTCTGGGAAGAGGCAGGCACAGCAGCAGGAATGAAAGCAACCTTTTTCTGAATATTTGTATAATTCAAGCCCACTTTTTTATACTTTCTATATCTGGGACATAATAAAGGATATTTATTTATAATTATGACCCTAGGTCTTCTGAAGAATCAAGGAAAGATATCTATGTCTATGTCTGTTATCTTACATCTCAATGATCTATCTCATCCTGCTTATCAATCAGAATTGAGGCAATGTATAATGAAAGATACAAATAAAATATGATCTTAAAAATATGAATAGAAGATCAAAAACTCTGTTGAGGGAGGAGGAAATAAGCTTATAAAAAACCTACACAGATATAATTACTGTGACTGGGTGTTATGTTTAGGTTAGAGTTTCCTGGAAACAAAGGCAAAAAGAAAAAAAAATCATCAAACTGTTCTTCGGGAGAGAGATGCCTTTCCTTGGTAGTACATCTTGAAATAAATTCACAAAGTAGGACTTTTGCAAAAGGAATTCCATGACATGGTGGACCATGCCCTAATGAGTTTTACAAAATAAGCAAAATATTCATATATAACCATTTCTAATGTGGTCACTTAATAATAGCTTAAATAAAATCATTACAATACACAGCTGTAAATTTTGCCTCAGGGAAAAGTGTAAAGTAATAATCATTATCAAGTTGGTGGGATGAGAAGTGAGTAGATATATAAGTGAAACAAAAATGGCAGAATTTGTAATTGCTGAAAGTGGGTTAAGGGTATATATGGGAGTTCACTCCACTATTCTATTCATTTGTATACATTTGAAAATTTCCAAAAAACAGAAAACCAAAACCCAAAAACAAACAAAGAAAACAAACCACAGCTGAAAGCGTTTGGCTGCCAGGGAAGTTAAGCTAATGTGTTAACTAACAAAGACTATATTTTACTTGATAAAGTTTTAAGTAATGCAAATATAATAATCTAGTCAATCTTTGAAAACCAATTGGCTGGCTTATGGAATACTTGGTAATATTCAGAATCAGCCCCAAAGCACTGTAAACTTTTCTATATAAATGTGCATATTCCCAGCTAATTGTGGGAGTAGGTGACTGACCCACTTAAGACAACAAGCTACCAAGGAGTGAAGGGGAAAGCCAGATTCAGATACCTTCACTGCAGTTCTTCAGGGCAAAGAAGTCCACTGCAGACAAGCTTCGGTTTCCACTCGAAATGTATTCCAAGGCCACTCGGAATGGGTTCTCTGGACGCCCAATTCTTCCCTGCAGCACAGTCCAACTGGTTGCATTGGAAAGTAGAGAGGAAGAGCATAGAAAAACAGTGATGAGAAGCAGGCCTAACCTGCAGAGAGGTCCTGCCCCTGTACAGACTTCAGGGCCCACATTCTTCATGGGCACCAAGGGATGGAACTCTAAGTGGCTTTGAGGATGGTGATTCTAACAGCAACACACACACATTTGTTTCCTTCCTGTGCAGCTAACTCGGAGATCCAATCCTTAAACCCACTGTAGCCACTGGTATTTCTTTTTTTATACTTCGTAGGCAGCTGAAGACCTCTGGGCCATTTAAGCAGCTAGTCTTACAGGGGAAAAAAAAAAATATATATATATATGAAAACCTACCAGCAGAGTGAAAGAATACTCTTTAAATCATTTATCAGTGTATTCATAATTATCTCTGGAAAGAACGCTTAGTTTTTGGAATTTTATCTGATCCCAAAGTCTCAGAGCACTCAGGTTTGCTATATAGCTATTTAAGGGAAGCTAGCAAATACTATTTATTTACTGCAGGAAAATTAAAGTGCACTGAAGCATGTATTTTGGGGTAAAAGTTATCCAAGATTGATGTGGACTCTGCAAAAAGGTACAAACAGAAGAAGACAGAAGCAGGTCAAATGATGAGCTCTGCATCTATCTATAATCAAGGACACTGACACCGTTGGAGAACAGAGAATAAGCTAAATGAACATTTTTACACCTCACTATGGCTATTAGCCTCTTGGAATAGTCTCCTGTCACTGGTTGGAACATCGAATTTACTTTTCAACATTGACTCAGTTTTTTTTATAGATATAGTTATTTTGACAATTTTGTGTGGAGAATGGAAATTACCTGGACTATTTCGTATTTTCTTTCCTTTTAAAGAAAAAGCAATTTTATTGAGATGTAATTGACATACAATAAGTTGCATGTACTAAAAGCGTACAATTTGATGAATTAGACCGTATATATTGATGAGTCCTGGCATATGGACACACCCATGAACTCATCACAATGGTTCACAGTGTCTTACCACTAGGTTAGGCTTGGGGATGGCACGAAAAGTTTTAAGAATCTTAGAGAAAAACTAGCTAGTCTTTTAAAAAAATTTTAAGCACCCTCCAAACCCCCAAGTAGAAAGTGATCCTCACTATAAAAAAAATATTAAAAATCCCACATTCAGAAAAGTTGTTAAAGGAAAGTAAAAGTTACCCAGAAGCTCATCCAGAGATAATCACGGTGAACACCTCTGTGGACAGCCTTTTACCTACAGTTTTACACAAGAAAAGCCATTCATACATATGCTCTCTGTGACTGCACTTTGCCACTCCATGGTACCTCAGAAGACAGTAAAGACAGATTACATGATCAGGTCAATGACTGCATTTTCAATGATCTGGCATTGCTCCTGATTTCTCTTCTTTATGATCATGCTGAAGCTAGCCCTGTGTGCTTATGTAAATACTGCCTTAGGACAAATTCTTAGAACCTGGCTCAAAGTGTACATATATTTAAAACTCTGAGGCATAGTGTCAATCTTCCAACAGTGAATCAGAGGGCCCATTTCTCTCATTAGCTTGCTAACACTGGATCCCATCAAATCTTTTCCGTCTGTTAACTTTTGGTGATGAAGGCACTGCCTAAGGCGATCAGCGGGCCTCCGGTGGGGTGTTCCTGGATGGCAGTTTTGTGTCTCTGGTTCCTGCCATGTTGTTGGGCATGCAGTGGGAGTCTGCTGAGTGAAGAAGGCAGTTTTGTTCCCTTTTTTATGCTTTCCTGTAGTTAATTCAGATCACTGGAGCCAAAGCTTCAGCCATTTAATAAAAGTGTATTAAGTTTCCCCACAATAGATGCTGTGGAAGCGATTATTGCTGTTGTAAAGTTTGCTCCCTGTAACTATACCCAGCAGGATTTCTATCCAAAATAAAGCCAGTGCGATTGAATAAGGAAAAGGAGGTCTTTCTGTTTAAATGTGGGACTGTCAAAGAAATAAAAAATTTGAAATAAAATGTAAATGAGGAGTTCTTAAGGAAAAAAACAAAGAGAGCAGAACTTGACTTGTTCTTCTTAAAAATAAAGGACCCTGTTTTTGAGGAAAGATGGCAGTGAAAGACATGACAATTCACATTCTTCCAAAATCGTAGCTTTGCTCTGAGGAATGATAGATTTTAACTCCAGGTACACAGTGGCCCTTGACAATGATTTCCATTTCTATATTGGCACTAGCCCTCTGGATAAATGTGTCAAGAGTTTTAGGAATTAGTTTCTGAGTTACTGATGCAATAACTTTTGTCTGAAATTCTCTGGCCTCCCATAGTTTACAGCTGCACTTTAATAACTTTCAGAGCACTTGCCAAACATGATTTTATAACCAGGGAAGTTGGGACTAAAAAAGGGCAAGCTTATACCTAGGGTCAGATTTGTTTAAGAGACAGCAAAACCCCCTGAAAAACAAACCCCATGTTCTCTTTTCTCTCTGTCTCTTTTTGTTTGTTTGTTTGTTTATACCCCTGTGGTCATAAAACTCGCTCGTTTGGGTTCTGTTTTCCTCTTTGGCTGGTGGCAACTATACTTGTGCTTGCAAGGGGTAAGGTTATGTTCTAACCCAGAGCCTCCTAAAGACAAACATGCAGCTGTATCCACGTGCTGGGGATTTGTGGCCATATTGGCACTGTGCTTCAATCGATCAAGGTGACAGTGTGGGGAGCCCACCTGCACTTCGGGAAGCCAGAAGCACGGCATGCATGGCCTGTCACCATCCATTATCTTCCAGTGGTCTCTCTGGAGCTCTCCACTTCCAGTTCTGGCTCTGTTGACTTTGAACAAGGCACTTTACTCTGAGTGCCTGAAATTCTGGATGTTTTCTGATCAATTGTAATCCTCAACCAGAGAAAGTGTCTCTGACTTTGTATGAATTTGCTAAGAAAAAAAAATTGCTACATATTTGTGCCAAGTGGCTACATCATAATGAATAAATCAGAGTCCACTGAAAAAGGCTGGAGATTGGTCTGTGAATATCAATGTCCATTTCCGACCTGGAGGCTGGAGGTCATGTATACAAAGGCCACTAAGTTGGGAGCTGAGTCCCAGATTCTGGTTCTGATTTTGCATGGGGTAAGGTTACTCCCTGCACTTCCTTGGGTTTTAGTTTCTTCATTAGCAAAATGTGGCCAGTGAATTAAAACTTCTTCTTATGCCACAGGTGTGGCCCTAAAAAGCTTAAAAAAATATATAAAAAAAGGAGTTCCCGTGTGGCTCAGTGGTAACAAATCTGACTAGTATCCATGAGGATGCAGGTTCGATCCCTGGCTTTTGCTCAGTGGGTTAAGGATCCAGCATTGCCATGAGGTGTGTGTAGCTCGCAGACGAAGCTTGGATCTGGCATTGCTGTGGCTGTGGTGTAGGCCAGCGGCTATAGCTCTGACTTGACCTCTAGCCTGGGAACTTCCATATGCCACAGGTTCGGCCATAAAAAGCTAAAAATAAGCAAACAAACAAAAACAAAAAACTTCTTCAGGGTCTCATACTGGTTAGATGCCCATACTTCTCTATAGCCATTTGCCTGGGTCCTAGCAACAAAACACTTTTCCAAACCCCTGAAAGCTTCATTGATGGACCAGTAATATTCTACAGAAGGTGGATGAAGAGTGATTAGTCAGAGAATCACAGACTTATTTCTCCAAAGAGACTCAGTTCCACCCCTTCGGAGAGAATGGAGAAACTTGCTCAAGGTCACACATTTGGTTAATTGTAGACCTAAGATTAAAATAAAATGTGAAAAAAAAGAATGTGTATATATATATATGTATAACTGAGTTACTTTCCTATACAGGAGAAATTGACAGAACATTGTAAATCAACTATAATAAAATTTTTAAAAATCAAATATATTATTGCTCCCAGATGGCAAGAACAGAAGATGATATGGCCTAGGGATCAGTCTGTATATTTAGCCACATTTCATATCTGGAGAATCACAGAGATAAAGAAGGATATCTTAGCATTGCTAGAGGGAATCACCAGTCTGGGTTTTGAGGGTAGACAGGCCAGCTAGATAGTGATATACATTGTCAGAAAATGCACACACAAAACAAAAAAATCATAAGAAGATTGACATGGAAATAAAGACTCTCTAAGGTTCCCACTGCTCCCTACCAGGTTAGCTTCTACATGTTTAAAGGCAACTGTCTGGCACTTCCGATGTGAGGGCAAAAGCTGCTGATGAGACTGAAGGGTTGGCAGATGTGTCTCAAAAGAATGAAGGCACCAAACTGTTTTAAACCCAGAGTGAAGGGGCAGTTTTTGACAACACTTGAGGGCCATGGATGGCAGCTGACAAGACAGAGGAATGTACATTACTTCCCTGCTGTGTGATTTTCCAACAGGCATGATGTTGATGTAGGCTGGCTCACAAAAGTGAGCCCTCAAACCAATCTGTTAGTCAAAGGAATGCCCTTCTGCAGGGTTTTTGGCCACCACAGTATCAGGAAGCCTACATTCAGTTCTCAGCTCCATCATCAACTACGTGACCTTAGGTAAATGATGCAACTTCTCTGATCTCCTGTTGCCTTATTTTTAAGGTGGAAGTCATAATTCCTAGCTTGCTGGATTGCTGTGAAGATTTGTGAGAAGGATGTACACAAAGGAACATCCTTATTGAGGGCTTAACAAGTGGGAGCTGTTCTCATAGAAGACCAGAGCTTTCTTCATGGAACAGCACTGGTCCATGAAACTATCTGCATCTCAACTTATCTAGAGATTCAAGTGGGAGAGGAATGTAGCTAAAAGAAGATGAGGGAGGCATTAGCAATTTATGAATAGCAGCCATCTTTTGTCTAAACCAAAAACATTTTAGTTGAGATAAATTATGTTGAAACACCCTTATAACAAAACATATTAGGATTGGACTATGATAGCAGATCAGCCTTCTGTCCAGAACTCTCGAAAGGCCCCCCTCTCACTTGGAGTAAAATCCTCTTATGTACCTTTGCATCTTTCTGTAGCATGTGAAACGACGCCTTGTGTCTAGATCCTGGTTAGAATTTGTTGAATTGAATTCCATTTCTCAGGTTTTTACTGATACATTGTTGCATACTAGATAATATATTACATACTTTTAGGATGCTCATAGCATACTCTTCGGATGCTCTGCGGATCCTAAGAGTTTGGGATTTTAGCTTTGCACTCAAGGAGCTTACAGACTAGTGAGAAAGAGTAAAAATACGTAGAAATTTAGAGTGAATGGTGGTATAGAGGCACTGAGTGAGTGGCACGGGCACTCTGTACTAGTGAATCACAGAGGGCAAAGTGATGTCTCAGATCCAGTGATCAGGAGAGGTGTAACTTCAGGATGGGTTATGAAGAAGAGGCAGGACTGGGGAAAAAGGCAATGTAGAAAGAGAGGCTGGCACGAGCACATGAGCAGAGCCCATACAGACTGTGTATTCAGAAAGAGGTGGTCCTGTCTGGTGGGAGTCAATGTTTTCCACTAGTCTCTACAGGAAGGAAGTCCTCTGTGTCTTACCACTGCCCCCTACTGCCCCAAGCTCTACCTCCTCAAAGCCCGACTGATGACTCACTCATCACTGTGTCTCCAGTGTTGATACATTGTAGACACTCAACAGATATTTGTTCAATGAGAGAATAAGTGCAGCAACAGATTTCTGTCAGACAAAATTCTGACATTCTTGGCCAAAATTTATATAGTAATGGAGCTGAGTTAATCTGGAAGTTTGGGTCAGTTATTATTAGCTGTCATCCATTGAAGTGATAATGATGCCTAGAATCTAAGGACTGGAGAATTAGGGGAGTTGAAAGAAGTTTAAGGATTGATTCATGGTACAGCTCTTGGCTCCCCCTTTGTCTACAGGCACCATCTTTAAAGGGGCAGGGCCATGGGAAACCATCAAATTAGCTCTTGTCCAAGGACCTAGAACCCAAAGAAGAGTTATGGTAATTGAGACATGGAGGGGACCTGAGTGCTCAACAAGAAAGGTCCCATCTCATGCATGAACTTCCTCTACAAGACAGGTTGGCCTTATAAAAGCAAGCAATGTGAGTATTAACAACAGCAACAATTCCAAAGATAATAATCAACAGCAGTTAACATTTATTGAAGGCCTACTGCATGCTCTGCTTCTAGTTGAGTTTTAAACCCAGCTTCATATGACTCCATAGTCTTTATGAACACTATCTTAAACTGTCCCTTTTGAGCTTCTTGAAATTAGAAACCATGTCTTCCTGAGCCTTTGCTTCCACTCTGGCCCTGGTGATCACGGCTGGGAACTGGAAGCCAAAAGATGTGGTCATCCCATGTTCTACAGTGGCTACAAGAGCCAAGACATTCAGGTGGCGACTAACCCCTTGCCAAGATAGCCAAACTCATGGGTTAAGTTGAGGATGACGGAAACCACATAGACAACTAGCCACATACTTTACCCACGAAGCTCAGTCATGAGATTATTATTATTACTGAGCAGAACACTTTCAAGATTCAGGCCACATAGCTGACTTTCTTTTACATGTCCCTTTGCGAAGACACTCTCTTGACAAATGTCCAGACATGGGTGTGAAGGTATGAAGATTCATTAGAAATAAGGAACTAAGCCTATGGGAACTTGCCTAGATCAATACGGAAAAAAAAAAAAAAAAAAAAGCCGATTGCACATCTATCCCTAATCTTATCCTAAAGCAAAGAAAAAACACATATAACTTTCGAGTCTTTTTTTTTTTTTTAAAATAGACCTTGTAGTAATTCTGCAGCAAATATAAACCATTCAGCACTATTTTTATTGTTTCCATTAAATCAGCCTACATTTAAAGCATTTTTATGGGAGGTAGTAGGGGGGAAAAATGCCAGATCAATGTAAATTTTACTGTAGAGTCTTTTGTTGCTAGTTAATTTTCTGTAATAATAATACTTGGTATGTGGTGTGGGGTCTTTTATCCAAGTAGCCTTGGCTTTGTTATTCCCTGCCCTTCAGAAGTTAGATGAATGCGCCCTGGCAAGGACGGATCTGGATGGAAACGAGGTTTCAGGTTGATTCAGGATGTGGTTCTCGCCAGCCCATGGTGGAAAAGAGCTGCCTTGAGGCCGATGGGGGCTCTGGTGCTGCTAGAGGGGAGCTGTGGGAGCTGAGTGTTGCTGACACAGGGATGGGCTCACTGGGGACTTGGCTGAGACCTTAGCATTGGCAGCTGGAAAGCAGTTGGGATTTCTTTTTTTTTCTTTTTAGGGTTGCACATGCGGCATATGGGAAGTTCCCAGGCTAGGGGTCGAATCAGAGCTGCACCGCTGTTGCCTACACCACAGCCACAGCAACACTGGATCCGAGCCGTGTCTGCAACCTACATACAGCTCACGGCAATGCTGGATGCTTAACCCACTGAGCGAGGCCAGGGATGGAACGCACATCTTCTTGGATACTAGTCTGGTTCTTAACCCACTGAGCCACAACGGGAACTCTGCAGTTTTGGTTTTTATCAGAGTTGCTGTATGGGTCATAGGAAACTGGAAGGTGGCCCAGTTTTCCCAAGGTGGGGGCTAAGCAAATGTTCCCAAACTGCATTTGCCCTAAATCTTCTGTCATGCTTTTGAGCAAAAGAGAAAAAATTGAATGCTTTTGGGCTCCTTTTCCTGATCTCTCTTTAGCTTCTTCTAATTTCACCTCCTTCCTTCCTCCCCGCTTCCCTTTTTCCCTCTTTCCTTAAGGAGAAATATACTATCAAAAACACAAACTCTGGAGACAGAGTTCCTGCCTCATAATCTCAACTCTGTCTCTTACTGGCTGTGATATCTGGCCAGATACCCACTTAAGCTCTCCACACCCAAGTTCCATCATGAAGAACTGGGGATATTGGAGTTCCCATCATGGCTCAGCAGAAACGAATCTGACTAGGACCTATGAGGATGCAGGTTCGATGCCTGGCCTTGATCAGTGGGTTAAAGATCTGGCATTGCTGTGGCATGGGGTAGGCTGGCAGCTACAGCTCCAATTCGACCCCTAGCCTGGGAACCTCCATATGCTGCAGGTGCAGCCCTAAGAAGACAACAAACAAAAACCTGGAGCTATTACTAGAGCTTTATAGGATGTGGTAAAGACCAAGCGGGTTAAGTACTCGGTTGGCCCTCAGCAAACGTTAGCTCATACTGTTACTGTGGGTTTCTTTTCTCTCCTACTACACCCACTATGGCAGATGACCTTACAAGGAACGACCTCACAAGAAGGTGACAGAGGAAACTAACCTCATGCAATGGGATTTCAGAGGTCTGGGGAGAGCCTTCCACCCCAGAACACCAAAACCTTGGGGATTCCATCCAGTGTCGCACGTGGAGCTGAAGAGACAAATGCACACCTGCGGATGCTCCAGGGAACACAGGGCCAGGCACTCAATATAGTTTTCATTTGTGTGTGTGTGTGGGGGGGGTGTATTTACTTTCTGCCTCATTCCAGAAAGGGTTTAAGGCAGCTATTTTACTTTATCTCATTTAATTTTCACGACAAATGCCTGAGACAGATATTATCACTCCCATTTTATAAGAGAGAAAATTGAGGCTCAGAAAGCTTATAACCTTGCCTGTGTAGTAAATGGTAAGAGGCGATATGAACTCAAGACCATTTATCTTCAAAAGTGTTGCACTTTCTATGATATTGCAATAGGTTTAAATTTATGTTAAATGTCAACACCTAGCTTTTTAGAAGAGCTTTTTAGTGGGAGTGGGGTGGGGGACATTAGTGTTTGGAAAGGCTGTATCCAGGAAATACTTTGGCTTCTCCCAGTGTTGCCTCAGGCTACGTTATTCTGTCTCCCCTCAAGTTCCACATCCATCAGAACCAGGCTCGAATACATGGTTCTGGGAGGCAGACATCCACCCTGGTCCCTGGCGGAGAGTTTGCTCTTTATTCTACATCCAAGGCCAGGAAGAGGAGACTGAGAGTTGACAGCTGACCCCTACATCCCTGGGGGGGGACCTCACCCCTACATCCCTGGGGGTGGGGCAGAGAGGAGTGGGCTGATCAGGCCACAGTTGCAAAAAAGAATGTTAGTAGGAGAAAATGTTCTTACATGACCTCCATGTGACACATTTACTTGCTGGATTAGCATAATCTCTACATTTTATATTCAATGGAACACCCTATGCCCCCTGACTGTTCAAGGTTATTGAATGTAACCTTAAGCAGAAAACAACCTTGAAGAATGTTCAAGGTTCCTCTCTAGCACTCCTCTCTTTTCCACTCCTACCACTTAAGTTAGTTTAGCTTATTCCCAGTTTTGTTTACGTCAATTGTAACTCATTAACTTGGTGTAACGTGAGCAAGAAAAATTGGAATTGCTTTGTAAAGATGAGTAGTGGTAAGTCACTAAAAATAACTGCTGTTTAATTAGATGTGAATGGGGCAAGAGAAAAGACCAAGGAAAAAAAATCTTAAAAATCCCCCCCCCAAACTTCAGATTAGTCCACAGGTGTTCTAAAATTATTTCCATTTTAGAGAAACTGAAACTAAAAATCATGGATGTGGTGTCAGGGTGTCATAAATGTGATTCGTATAGAAAGACAACGCACGACTCCCAATAAATAGGCCCACACAGGATGCAAGGGCTTTGGCCCTACAGCAAGAGACTGGTGAATTAGCATGTTTAGAAACTGCAAGTTAAAATGAAATGTTTTAGGCTGTAAGTTGATCCTCAGGCAACTACTGGTTCAACCTTATTGTCCAAAAGCATGTTCTCCCTGCTTTGTATTAAAAAATACACAGAGGATTCGCTAGAGCTTTTCTTTTTTTTAAAGAAGGGAATACTGATTATTTAGGCAAAAAGTCAAGTGAGAAAAGACTCCTTCAAATCAAGAGAATCCTGAAGCTCCCCTTTCCCTTTCTCTGAATTTTGCTTTAGGTCCCATGCATACCGCCACCTCCTCCAGCATCCGATGAACTTCCCTCATCAGAGGGCTGGGTGGAGGGACCCCCCTGGTTTCTAGACAGGGGAAGTGAGAAGGGAGAGACACTGGTTGTTGCCCTGCATTCCAGTATTCCAGAAGTCATTTAAAATTACAGGGGGGAGCAGAGGAGGAATTTTTCTGGTGGGGTTCCCCCTCCACAGGTTTGTCAGGTAGTCTCTCTGACAAGGTGGGTGGTAGCTTTTCTCTGATTAGAGTCTCAGGTGATCATTTTGCCTTTGGAAATTTTTCTGTGAGATCTGGGCACTTCATCCACCAGCAGCCAGTGGGAATCTGGAATCTGGTTTCCTAACTCTCTCCTCCTTCCAATAACTTTTTAGCACCATCTGTTCTTTTCAGATACAATTCTTTCTTTCAAGCCAACTCACTGCAGTTAGTTCTTTTGTTTTTGTTTTGTTCTGTTTTAAATCCTCCCCAGAGCCAGATAAAGGAAGATAAAGACAGCACTGAAACCTGAAATGTGGCCATTTTCTGGAGGATTCCTCCTTCAGCCCAGCTGCCTCCGCCTTGAGCCCTGAGTCCTGACTGCAGCGAGGGTTGGGCTTTCACCCTGTGTCCCTGCTTTGAGGCTCAGGATTTCCCAGGCCTGAAAGCTATCCCCCTTGCCCATGCTCAAACGACAGTGAATAGCTCAGCCCGCTCCCTAGAGATCCAGCCTAAATGCCACTTAATGCGTTAACGTATTGATTGGTTCAATATGAGCTCAAGCCTCTGCGCCAAGCAAGATGCTGACACCCAAACCCAGAGGCTCCATTTGAGTCATAAATCTCTGGCCCAGTCAGTCCATTGTGTTGAAACCTTCTATGGCAGGGTAGACCCGACCATAAACCTCAGTCCTGTAAACAAATTCTGGGGCTGGGAGAGTGATCAGCTGCAAAAAGATGGAGGGGCCTGGCTAAGTGGGGTCAGAACTGCACAGACTCGTCCCCACTAAAGATGACCCCCCATTTCACACTCTGCTCCTGTCCTGCCCCTTTGCTGGGTGGCTGTCCAGGTGTGTGGAGGCAATTGCCAGAAGCACTGACGCATCACATCCGAGCCCCTTGGCACAGAGGGGCTCCATGGGCCTGCTACGGCGCCTGTCCTGCACTGCGCCGGGTACAGTAGATGATGATGTTATCGTGGGGCTGAACGCATGCCTCTTGGAAATCAGCATGTCTCAGCCTCTCATGCAGCAGGGAGGTCTGAGGCCAGAACTATTCACCTCTGCTCTGAAGACAGAGGAGGGTTCTATTCTATATCATGTGTCTGGAATAATTTCTTTAAAACTCCGACCTGCCTCTGGTTCCCTGCAAATGCCACGGCTCTTTCCTGCCCTTGTGCCTGTGCTCGGGGGGGTTCCCTGCACCCAGCATCCCTTTTCTATATTTTCTCTCCTGGGCTGTTCTTCATTGACTAAGGAATCCAACTCCCAGGTTGGCCCCAGTGACAGGTACAGGGGAGAAGGGCAAGACCTGCCTGCCTCCCCCGAGGCGTTTGTAGAAAAGCTTCTTGGAGGCAGTGACATCTGTTAGTATTGGCTGGTCTACTCTGGTCCTAGACAGGAGGCTCAGACAGGGTGGGTGTTTTGTGTGGAATTGTGTCCCTCCAAACGATATGCTGAAGTCCTAACCCCAGGGCCTTAGAACGTGTCCTTAACTGGACATAGAGTCTTTACAAAAGTAATAAGCATCAGGATGGGCCCTAATCCTATAAGACTATGTTGTCATAACAAGGGGAAGTCTGGACTCCGGGACAGATGTGCACATGTGCAGACGAAAGCAGAGGTAGGGGTGATGCATCTACCAGCTGAGGAATTCTCAAGACAGTCAACAAACCACCAGAAACTGGGAGAGAGGCGTGGGACAGCCCTCAGAAGGAACCAACCCTGGGGACACCCTGAACTTTGACTTCCAGAACTCTGAGACAATAAAAGGCTGTGGTTTCAGCCACCCAGTCTGTTCTACTTTGTGCTCTGGGTTGGTAGCCCTAGCAAGCTAATGTGGGTGGATAGTTCCAAATCACCCCCACGGAAGAGAGAAACAAGCTTTAAAACATTTTTTACCAACTATGGATGATGAATGGCATCCGCTTTCTACGTGACAGCCCGCCCACCCCCCACCATGGACAGGCATCACATTGGCTCCTGAGAAAATAACTCATTTCTCTCAAAGAAGCTCCACTTTCCCAGGGGCCAGAAAGAGCGCTGGCCATTTTCCTACACAGTTACCTCTGCCTCCCGGATGAGCGATATCACCTTCACCTTCAGGGAGGTCCCGCTGCAGAACGATACTGGGAACGGCTTGCTAATAACCCAGGAATCATGGGCCCATTAGGTTCGCCTGAGTAATCCTCATACCTTTAAGCCATGCTTGAGGAAACTAATGGAATTTGAACTTCAGGATTCTACTGTGTCAGCCCTGGGGGAGCTTTCCAGAACGGAGCAGACAGACCTGCTTGAGAGGCCCCGAGACTGTGCCCGTGGTATGTTCACCTGGGAGCCAATTTCTGGGCTGAAATTTCCACCACCGATTTTCATCTGACATTAAAGGGTCACTTCAAAATAGTGACCTGGAACTTTTAAGGGATGCTGAGCCTGCACTAGAAGCAGAGCCCATGGGGGAGGCAGAAATATTTGGGCTGGGTTTGGGGTGGGCAGGAATCCCCAGGCCTGGGGCCAGGCTTTCCTCTCCTCTCCTGCCTCATCTTGGCCTTTGAATATTTACCATAAGAAAGCCTTGAATGCTCCGAATATTTTGACATTGGCCCTGGCTCTATATACTGGAAGCTGCAATTTTCTAGAAAGGGCAGGTTCCCAGTTTTTGGCTGGTTCAGTCCTTCATGGTACAGTTAATCAAGAAGGGCTTGGGGAACAGTCACCTATAAGACAGGAATAACCCATCTTCCTTCACCTGCCTCCCAAGGGGTGTATGCAAAGTGTCTCAAAGAAGGCTGCCTGGACACCCACGGTATTGTAAATGTCAGCATAGCCACTGGTGAGCCTGCAATGCAGTTTTGTTAAGACCAAACTAAGCAGAGGCCTCCAAAGAGTCAATAAAAACTGACTCCTGGGGATGAGGTTATAAAACCCATCTCTTTGCTCGGGCCTTGTACTGATAGATCATGGAAGCTGGAGTCCATCCAAGTGTTTGGCATGTTTCTCGTGGCACCCAGAGGGCAAGTATTCCTCTCTTCTCCTTCCCAGTCTAAGGCATCCTCAAAGGACAGAGGCCTGCAGGAGTGGACGGTGACAAAGGCTGGGAAGATGAAGTCCAACCCAGGAGCTCCTGGCTCATGTGAGCTCTGTGCATGGTTCCAGAGCTTTGCCAACAGCTTGGAGCAGCTTCAGAGACATCACTCCAAGCAGCCCTGAGCCTTTGATTCAAGGGGCTGGTGGCCTCTGCACCAAGCAGGTGGCAGACACTCAGCTCTGGCTTTCATGCTCAGAGGGCAAGGGCTGGGTGGCAGGCACCGCTGTGTGGGTCCTGAAAGATGTGAAAGGGATCTGGGGTCTGCTAGCATCTCTGCCTTTGGAAACCTGCCAATGGTGTCATCCAAGCAATGCTGGTAACAACTGTTATATTGCTGTTAGATTATTACAACTGTTAGAATGCCCATCATTCCTTGGACACGAAGGAACTCTTCACGGCTATCTCATTTAATCCTCTTAGGGGCTGTTGCCCCATTGTACAGATGAGGAAACTGAGATTCCAGCAGGTGAATTATCGTGTTCTCAATTCAGTAAGCTGAGATTCAAACTCAGGCCTGTGAGACCTCATGCCCACAGCTGTCCCTCTCTGCCCTGGCTTCTCACAGAAGCAGGATGCAGCCTGGGCCGCTATAGGAGGTGGGGTAGGCTGGCCTTAGATGCTCAGGGATTCCACGACTTCAGAGCTGAGAGGTATCCCAGAGATGGCTGGGATAGAGTACTTTTTGGAGGGCCCACTGTGTGCAGAGCACAGAACTTACTGTGTGTATATGACTCCTAATCCTTGTAGCCTCTTACTGACCTGAGTGAAGGTAACTGGGACCCTTTAGTTCTCACCTACAACTTGGCTCTGTGTGTGTTTGCGGTTTGTGGGCAAAGGGGCTGAAGACTCATGTTGAATTAAATCCTATGTCACAGAGTCCTTTAGTATCAACTACAACATCTAATTCAGAAGATTTTATTACTTATTTTCCTCTATTATAAAGGTTTTGAGCATGACATATACTCCGGTTGATGTGATATCAAGCATTGGTAAAATTTAACATCTTATTTTTCAAAAGTTATATATATATATACACACACCCCTATGTTAATAGTACCTCCTGTGAATCTTTACGCCCGTGGGGTGACCACACTCTGTTGGGAGATGCACTTTAGTCCACTGTCCTGATAGATCAACACTCAAGGGATGAAGACTCTCCGTGCTTTGGTCCAGTCCACTAACTGCCTTCTTACAGGCCGTGCCTGCCAGGGCAGGCCATCGCCAGGTAGCCCATGAAGGGCTTCTGACAGAGGCCGGGCTACCTCCTCACCAAGGTCAGGGAGTCTCATTCCCTCCTGGCCCAAGGTCAGGACTTGGAGCATCCAGGTAGCGGGCCCGGAGTCCTGGGTTTTCTCTTTCCCTCCCAAGCCCCTTTGGTGAATTCCCCCTTTCCCAGTCTGAGCTCTGTCCCCGACCCAGCCCACTGTCGCACAGAAGCAAAAGCTTCTGGCCCACAATTAAACCTTCTTTCAGCAACTGGTGACTCAGGATACAGAGCTGTGCATTTCTCCCAAACAAACTGCTGTCACCACATACAAAGCCCTAGTGACATCCTGGAGGTGGCTCCTTTCGCTGCTCCCGCCCCTAACATTCTGTCTTAGCCCCTTCACTACACCCTCCTCCAGGGGGTCCCTGGGAAGAGGGTAATAGCTTGCTGTCACCCCAGCTCTTCTCTGTGACATGGCTGTTGCTCCTCCAGTATCCTCGTTCTGTCCTTGGTGGTGGGGGCCCTTTCCAATACTGCACAACCCTCAGATGGCATCTGCTTTTACTTTCCCCCAAATATCACAGGGCTCCCAAGGGCTTATTTGAAAGATCTCTCCCCTCCCGGATCCTCTGACCTGGATCCTCAAATCATAGTCCTTTAAGCTATTTCCCACAGAAAAAGTCCCAGTGTCACTGGTCACATGTTTCCAGCTTTCACAACAAGCATATGGAACATGCACATCCTAATGCGTTAATTTCTTGCTTCCTATTAGGGGGTCGGGGTAGATGGAGGCACAGTCCCTAAACTTACAGATCCTTGTGAGGGGAGATTCCTAACCACCCCCCACCCAGGTTCCTTGGTGGGACTGCTTTTTAGACCTGGTACCTTCAAACTGGACCCATGGATAAAACCTCACATGCAGGATTCTAAAAGGAGGTGACACAAGTTGAGTATTCAGATCAGCCCAACCCCGGGGGCCACTGTGTGGAAATAATGGAAGTCTTTTAACAGAGGTGTCTAAGAGAGCGATTAAAAGGGAATTGCAATTATCGAGCCCAGAGGTACGATTTCAGAACTTGCCCATAAATCCTGATTTGACATGAAATTTAAAACTCCCCAATGGTCTCCAATGCCTTATTAAAAGGGCTTTAATAGTAAGAAGTAGAAATAATGAATGATAATCGGGGTATTGTTTCTGGGAGTAGGGGCAGCTCTGAGGGCCAGGCTGGCAGGGAACCACAGCTTTGCATTTGGTTGGGTTTTACATTCCTCACTGCTTGACAAGAGATCAGTGAAGGAAGGGAGGGCGGGCTTGGCAGAGGGATGCGGAGAGGAACCCTGGCAGAGCCATTCCCCTGTGAACTCCTGCTCAGGCTCTCCTCAAAGCCAGGGGTGCAGTTGGCCCCTTGCCTGCTATGCAGCTGCTCTGGGTCAGGCGCTGACCTAGAGAGGCGGCACGGCACCGAGGAAGAGCACTGGGTTGAGAGTCCAGAGATCCTGGCTTGAGACCCAGCTTTTTCACTGGCTTGGGGTGTTGCCCAAGTCACTCCGCCTTTCTGCTCATGGGTCCTCTATTTTAGAGGCTCCCTCACAGGATTGTTGGAAGGATTACATGGTAGATGAAGGGGAGAGTGCTTTGAAAATATATGTTATCACAGATTTCTATTGTTTTGGTATCCAGGACTTGCCTCGATATGGTAATTCTCTGGACATATTTTAAGTTTTGTTCTTCTAAAATATCGATAAAAAGGGAGTTCCTGTTGTGGCACAGTGGAAATGAATCCGACTAGAACCTATAAGGATGCAGGTTTGATCCCTGGCCCCACTCAGTGGGTTGGGGATCTGGCATTGCCGCGAGCTGTGGTGTAGGTCCCAGATGAGGCTCAGATCCCACATTGCTGTGGCTATGGTGTAGGCCGGCCGCTGTAGCTCCAATTTGACCCCTAGCCTGAGGACCTCCATATGCCATGAGTGTGGCCCTAAAAAGCAAAATAAAATAAAATAAAATAAAATATCAACAAAAATACAGCTAGATGACTCCTGAAGCTCCTTTCAGCTCCTGGATGTTAGGACAATGGCAGTGCCTTGCACTGGTTTGGCCAATGCAGGGAATACTGGTCAACCCTCTCTAGGATTCGGTTCTGCATCTGCAGACCCTTAGGGTACTGTCTTCTCAGGCAACTGCTGGACACTACGCTTTATGTTAACTGGTAATCAACGGAATCTCTCCCCTCCCATCCCACTCCTCATTCCACAAACTGTTTCCAAGCCAGATTTTTCAGATCCTATAGATTATGTCTCAAAGCAGCAGATTGTTTTGAACCTGAGCACAGGACTACCACCTTTGCGGCAGCAAAGTTTAACTGGCTTGGTTTACAGGATTTAGAATCCATCACTTGCCATACTCACTCCCCTACCAAGTTTGGTGTCTTCAGCAGACTGGCCCGCTTATGAAATGAAATGATGAGTATATAGTTCTGGCACTGCAGCCACCAGGGCATAGTTCTGAGCCACTGTTGATTCCCTTCTGCGTTAAAAACATGGAAGAGTCAAAAGTCATGGCAGAGCGCTTTCTCATTTCTCTCAGAGACACCTGCCTTTCAGACAGGCGGGGCTCACTTAAAGATGCTTCTTTGGATACACGTGTTTGGTTTGCTGCAGCCTCGTCCACCAGAATATTAAGGGAAACACTGTTAAACGTGGGCTTAGATCAAGACACGGTCTGTCACATTCCCTTAGCCTCCTGCTCTCACACCCCTTCCCAAGAAGATGTTCTTCGGGATTCGTTCTAGGTGAGCCTGTGCTGACCCTTGGAACCACCTCATTCTTTTCTAAAAGTTCCAAACCACTTCGTCAGCAACTTGTTCAAAATTCAACTGAGATTACTATCTTTAAATTCCAAAAAATATTCTGATTGACTCCTGATGTAAATAGGCTCCTGAAAACATAGCCCTGAGATCCCCCCATTTAAATCTAAAAATAAAATTAGGGACATCTACGCAGATTAGCCTCGTTTTCTCTTATACAGAAAGCATATAACCATTACTTCAACAGCCCATTTGATACAGGTTATGCAGGTGGATATAAATAACTGACTTTGGACAACAACGAACATGGCCCTCCAGCATGTGGAAATCCTGCTGCAGAAAGCTAGCAAGTGTCTCAGCGGCAGGGCAAAGGAAGAATAGCCAGGAGTCCTACCCTCAAGGAATTCTTTAGTTTGAAGACTAAAGAGGTAGTAAGAAATAGGAAACAGATAAGCTCAAGGCACATACAGCAATTTCACTGAAGTCAACACATACTTACTGAGCATATCATGTACCACGCATGTGTTGGGTGCTGGATATGGCCCACAAGACATAGTCCCTGCCCTAAAAGAACTTATATTTCAGAATTCACAGGTTGAGACTGCTTAAGTGCTAAGAAAATTCAAGAGCCCAGCTCAGCATGCGACAAGGTTAACCGAGAGGAATTCAAAGTAAATAGAGGCAGAGGAAAGACGGTCCACGTAGGCATCATGACATGAGAAGAAGCAGCACTTAAGTCTTTCCAGGTTCTGTCACCTTATTGCGCCAGACTCGTAAAGTTCAAATCCTTGAGACTGAGAGAATGGTGAAAATGCCTAGAGAGAAGCGTAACTCCAGTTTAACAAGGAAACGATAATGTTACAGGTCAGGGAATCTGTTTTAAATAAGATTCTTGTTTTGACAGTGTCCCTTTAAATGAGGGGACTCTGGGGACTCTTCTTCGCTCAGCATCTGCCACTATACACAATAATTAGCCAGCGCCACGTTTTCTTTGTTGTTCATTAAAGATTAACGAGAGACAGAGCTTCAGGCCTGGTTAGATGGAGAAACCCTGAAGGGGTCATTTGAACCTTTCATATCTGTTTCTTTTGGAAACTCTGATGAACACGTTTCCACTATGACAGTGGTGTCTGCCTTCTAACCCACAATATGTCTTCAGTGGAAACTGAGACGTTCCTGGCAGGCTGTCTCCCACCATCAGCTTAAAAGCACAGGCAAGAAAGGAGGCAGAACAGATGTTTGGAGCTCTGCAGTGGGTTGAGCACGTTTCCTGCCGGGGTGACAGGCATTTTCAGCAAAGAGTGTCTCCTTACTTGGTGCTAAGTTCCTAAGGAACCGTCAAGCAGAAATGCCAGGTAGCAAGGCACCACCGTGCAAGCACAGCAAGCTCTGACCAATTTGGAGGCAAGGCCTCCTTTACCTATTTATTTTGTTCTGTTAGATTTCTGTTAGTTCTCCTCCTGCAGCCACACTGGGAGAGTATGAGAGGTGATAAAGTTTGTTTAACAAAAGGGATGAAAGAAAACTAATAGAAGTTTAAATACCTCTGGTTAAAAGTAGGCAGCTGAAAATAAGGGAGACAGGAATAATAAAGAAGATAGCAATAACGAATGCCATTCTGAAATTTAGGAGGCCCTGGCCCTTTAAGATTCGCTCACATGCATGGGTTCAGGCTGATTTAGATCTTGCTACTCAGAATGACGCCTGGTTTGGTCCACTTTCTGTTCTTCTCTGTCTTTCATTTTCTGAATTTGGCACCGTTTAGCATCTTGACAATGCCCAGTACCCAGAGGAGCTTGAAATCCATTAATACATGATGTTGATGATGCCAATAATCAGAGCTGGGAGCCGTGAATGTATTATAAGCAAAGCATTTGAATAACTGCAGAGCCAACAAGGCCCAGAGTGACATTCCTCCATCTCTATCACTGATGAGCATAACCTTGGGACATGTCACCCCCTTCTGTTCCCTGGGGATACAATTCAGGCCATGGCTACAGCAAAGGTCAAAGGAACGAATGCCTCATTACACCAAATATGCCAGCTTGTGTCTTTCCGAGTCTTCCCTGGGAACTCTGACCTCCTGAGGCCCCTTCCCCACACCTCTCCAACTCTCCATTCCTTTCACCCGGAGCCCCTTTGCCCTGAGACACCTTAGGATTTGAGGCGGAATGAGAATCTATGAAGGGATGAGCTGAAATGTTCCCAGCCCATTCTCAAGATTGCCTTTAGTAAACACGAGAGCCCTCTCAGGCTCAGAGGCCTCAGCCTGACAGATGATTAAAACCTCTAAATTCAAGCCCACCCATCACCGATTGTGCCTCCCCTCATATGCAGAGCCTGTGTGGAGCTGAGAGGGATGCGCAATTCATGAGCCTTCTGTATTAAGAAATTAAAGCAGGAGTTCCTGTCGTGGCACAGTGGAAACGAATCCGACTAGGAACCATGAGGTTGTGGGTTCGATCCCTGGCCTTGCTCAGTGGGTTAAGGATCAGGTGTTGCCATGAACTGTGGTGTAGGTAGCAGACATGGCTCAGATGCTGCATTGCTGTGGCTATGGCGTAGGCTGGGGGCTACAGCTCGGATTCGACCCCTAGCCTGGGAACCTCCATATGCCGTGGGTGAGGCCCTAAAAAGACAAAAAAGAAAAAAAAAAGAAGAAGAAGAAGAAGAAGAAATTAAAGCAGAAATTTCAGGAACAGTGACAAGGAGGCAGAGCTTCCTGCTCCCCCAATCCTATGGCACACTCTGATTTTTGTCCATGTGTCATCTGTCCCCATCAAGAGCACATCTGATTGTGTGCGTGGAGTCCACGTGCATCACCTGTGCTCCATGCTCAGTCCTGGGCTGGGAGAACTGTTCCTCAGCCGTCCAGCTGACATGTCGAACTGCCTAAAATTCATAACTTTCTGGTCTGAGGTAGTTCTTCATCTTCTTAGCAGACCATGTTTTCCACCCGGTTTCAACCATAAATAAACCTGTGAAGTGAATTCATCCCCTATGGGTGACACATGCAACATCCCAGAGAAGAGCTGCAGAAGATCTGGCTTCCTAATTCCATCTTTGTTGCTGTCCATGGTCAACATTTACATAGTTCTTATTAGGGGCTGAACCTTATGTCAAGCACTTCTATCCTTTTTTTTTTCCCCATTCAACCTTCACTGTGTGAGGTAGGTCTATCGTGATGAAGAAACAGAATTGAGAAAAATTAGATGACTTGTTCAAGGTCACACAGCCAGTAACAGATAGGCAGTTTGAGCTGAGGACCCAGGTCTGTCCAACTTCAAAACCACGGCTCTGAACCACTGCCTACATTGCCTCTGATCTACGGGGAACTGGGCAAGCCCCTTTAGGTTTCTGGGACTTGTTTTTTTCTTTTTTTGGTCTTTTTTTTTTTTTTTTTTTTTTTTTTTTTAGTCTTTTCTAGGGTCACACCTGCAGCATATGGAGGTTCCCAGGCTAGGGGTCCAATCGGAGCTGTAGCCGCCAGCCTACACCAGAGCCACAGCAATGACAGATCCAGCCACGTCTGTGACCTACACCACAGTTCACGGCAACATGGGATTCTTAAGCCACTGAGCAAGTCCAGGGATCGAACCTTCAACCTCATGATGCCTAGTTGGATTCGTTAACCACTGAGCCACAACGGGAACTCCCGGTTTTTTCTTTATTTGCAAAATAGAAGAGTAGGTCTAGGACTCCCGGATCGCCCTGCAGTTCCCAAAGGCTGTGGATCAAGTCCCCACAACTCGCTCTTTGACCCAGCAGCCTTGTCTGCCCACATTCCATGCAGAGCTTCCCGGTCCTATGCCCTCTTCCCATGGGGACACTGACTTTGCTCTCCTATGCCATGTCATGGTGACCCAGCCATCACAGCACCTGGCAAACTCCTCTATCTTCTTATGCTTCATCTTGCATGAGTATAGATTTGAGAGACAAAGTAAGCCAACTAAAAGCCAACACCTGTGGGGTGCCTTGGAAACCAAAAAGCAACAGAGACCCTTATGAGTGGAGGCAGAAAAAGATGTACCACCATAGCCAAATGAGAAAGGGTGAGCATGCTCCAGGGTGGGGTCTGGGAAGATTCCTGGAGGCAGAAGTATTCAGGAAAAGACCCTTTTTATAGAACCTGCCAGGGGCTCAGGATGGGAGTGAGCCATGCAGCTGACGGGCACTCAGGATGCCAGTGGGAGAGGAGCACCCAACAATCTTAGCCAGGCTCTTCGGGAGACAAGTCCCCACCACTAGTCACCTTGAACAAATCTTTGGAACCTTAACCTGGAGTCTGGGGTTCCCTGGAGGAATAAGAGATTCATAAAGTATCATTTTTTTTTTAATTTTTTTTTACTTTAAAAGGGGTCCTACAATACTCTGATTTGAGAAATATTATCTAATCCATTATAGGCACTAATGACCTTGAGCGAGCCATTTCATCTCTCCCGGACTAGTACTTCATATTAAAAAAAAAAAAAAGGTGGATGGGTAGATGAGATAATTTTTAGTTCAAGCTGAGAAGACAAGCATTTGGGAGGGAGGCAGACCTTTCTGAAATTGCTGCCCCAGCCGACAGCCTCAAGGTCACCAGTTTGCTCAGTTAGAAAACTGAATCAAGGAAAAAGCAAGACTTGCTGATATCTTCTCTGGAATGGAATTGCCCAGGGAGAAGCAAACACAGAAACATCCGTATCGAGAGGCTGATTTATTTCTGTGGCTTCCACATCTCAACCCATATTCTCTAAAAGAAAAGAAAACCAGGGACTCGTTTAGTTGTCGTTTGCATTCTGGAGATAATGGAGGTGCTGTCTCATCAGCAAACCGTAACGTAAGTGAAGGAGAGGCGCAGACAGGTGGACCTGACGATGTGCAACTCAAGGAGGAAAGCGGTATTTATTCTCGTGTCCAATAAATGTCACTTGTCCTCTCTCCCGCCAGTCCTCAATATATACTTCACTACTAGCCTCTGGTAAGACAAGAGGATAGGTCACCTTTCAATTTGTTTGCCTGGCCAGAATAAGAGTGTCCTCTAAAATCATCTTTGATCTTTTTCTTTCTCTCTCTGCTCTCTGCAGAGAGCTTGCCCATTTTCACAGGTTAGGTGCTGCTTTCCGTGCAGATAACTTTCAGAGCTTCACCTCCAGCTCCGATCCAATGGTTCACCTGGCCCATCAACACTGCATTTCATGCTCTTTTGAACCATTTCTTCCTGCCTACCCTCCACCACATGGCACTCCCCTCAATCAGCTAGTCCTGCTATTTACTTTTCTACATGCCTCCAGGGGGTAGGAAACAACTCACAAGCCCAGGGCTTCCCTGATCTTTTTTAACTAGCAAGCATGCCTTTGGACCTCCAGCCTTGTATTTACCACCACTGGCAAGGCCAGTGGCTCCCCATCAAGCCTCATCTTCTTCTTTGGTGCTTGGGGCTGTGGCCTAGTATTATTGCTGAGTTTTGCTTTTCTTTGCTAGGACTCTTCTCTGGGTCCTTGATTCCTCGGGGGCTGTCCCACCTGCCTGCCTGCTCTGCTGGTGACCTATTTTGCTTGTTGGGCTCTGGATTCTCCTGCCTACTTCTCCACTGCCCATTTCTGGCTTCCTTGGTTGTCAGTTCTCCCTGTGTCCTGCTGCTCATCTGGTCTCTGCTTGGACCTTCACCTGAGACTGGTTTTTCCAGTCCTACCCTCTGCCCGAGCCTTTATCTCAGTCACCTAGATCATTAAACGTATATTCAATCTTCATAATTTACAGTTCAGGAACCTTCAGAAAAGCAAAGTACAGGAAGAACCCTTTACTCTCTACACGAGGAAGTCAAAGGGTTGAATCAGAAGACGTCTAGGACCTCTTACAGCTCTGGAATGCTATGATTTAACAGCACTGAGAAACCACTGAGGTAAACATTCACCTGAGAGATGAGAAACGGAGAACCAGAGAGAGAAGATAACTTGATCTTCTGGTGACTGAGCTGGGGTTTGAGTCCTGACTCTTGCCAAAACGCTTTACCATTGCCTCCCTCTCTCCCTGCAAGTAGGCCCTAGTTCAATCCCCTTGACCATCTGTTAGACTGCTTGTTTACTTGGAAATAAGAAGGAAAATCAAGGACCCTGGATCTCAGGTCACCCCTTGTATTAGCAGCATTGAGATGGCAGTGGGAACGTGCAACCTACTTATGAGAACAAAGTGTTTTTAAGGACTAAGCACATTGATTGTTGGTGTGCAAATGGCACCACTAATTACAAATAAGTCCTGTCTATTTATTAAAACAGGCCCCTTTCAGACATTTCCCACATGCAAACCATCCTTCCCCACAATTAGGGTAAATTAGTAAGGTTTTACTGAACTAATGAGACAATGTTTGTGAGGCTTGTCTTTATGTTCTCCAAGCTGTTTTGAGACAAGAGTCTATAATTGGGATTCTCGAACTGCCACATTCAAGGAAGGCTGCAGGAGAAGGAGGTTATCAAAACCCCCAGTCACTTCCAGGAAAACCACATGGAGGTATGGCTCTAGGCCTAGGGACAAGCACACACCTGCATGTCCACACAGGATACATGCACAGTCACACACCTCACACACATACACATAAACACACACATAAAGCAAAATCACATGTTTCTGGTCCCAGGTAAGCTTCCCCTTCCCTCACTAACAAGGAACTATACAGAATGCTATGGTGCTGACATGCTGGGTGTGAAATCTTGCCTGATTCATGAAGGATAATACAATACAAATACAGCAAAATAACAGCAAGTACCTTTTATTGCGAACTAGACTTTTGTTGGCAATTATCTTTACAATCTTCCAAAGGAAGGGCTATTATTCCCATTCAGTTGACGAAGACACTGATGCCTAGTGACCCAAGGCACAAGGTTAGTATGCTGAGCAGCACTCAACTCATTATCTTTTCACTCTGCCTCTAAAGCACATTCTTTATCCCTGGTCTAGTTTCTTCTGATAAAGCTCTATTTGATCACCCAAACTGGCATGCTTTTCTCAAAAACCTTTTTATCATTTTAGCATGAGATGGAGTTGAAACTCAGGTCATTAGCCTTCCCCTGGCCCCAACACTGATCCCTTGGATCCTTCAGATTTGCACCCTGCGTCTCCGCAAGAGACAGTGAGCAAGGAGTGACCTTAGGATGGTGCACTACGGTTTTAATCCTTCGGGTTTGGAACGAGCAGGCTCTCCAGTCAGAACCACTGTGTTGAGGCCCAAAGGAGGCAGGACAGAAGTGGCAGGGTGGGGTGGGTACAGAACCTGCTCTGTGGGTCTTTACAATCTTTGCCATGTGTCTGAATGCCTATATGCCAATCCAACAAGAAGCCAGGGGATCAGGAAATGGGATTAGGGAATGGAGCTCCAATTTTCAGGAAAGCCGTCTTTTAGCAATTTCTTCAAGTATCTGATTTTTGATGTGAAATAGGACTGAGTCCTCTTTTAGCATCTAAAAATATCAAATGTGGCACCCAAGGTCCAGGCTTCGGTGATCTAGTTTTTAGTTTTCTAGAAGGGATTTCCAAGGGATTAGCATGGGTCAACAGAAGATGGTTCAATAAAAATGATTAAGGGATGCAAGGGATTGTCAGAGACTATAAGACTTTGGGCATGGTGTCAGGAAGCATAAAGCACACACTTTGGTGGATCCATGAGGAAGAATATTAAGATGTCAGATTCAGTCTCAGGCCCCAGACACTGCTCCTTTGGTCTTTTTAGTCTCAAATCCCAGGATGCAATACGATATACTGCAGAGGGATGAAGGTTCAAATTCTGATTTCACCCACCAATAGCTACTTGACCTTGTGCCAATTACTTATCCTCTCTAAAAGTCAGCTTTTCCATGTGTTAAATGTGATTAGACTATAAGTTCCATGTTGACTAAATACTTGCCTTGTAAATATGCAGTTACTAAGTATTTGTTCATAAGACAAGAATTACTCTCATCTTAATGATGTTTGGTACATTTAAAATATTCTATCAGGTCAATCAATGTTAGCATCTTTCTTTTGCTTTGAATCAACTTTTGAAACACTTTCTCCTTCCTTTCCTTAAAATTCCTGAATCTGTTCTTGGGATAGTTCAAGAGGCAAACCTACACTTCAAAATGATAGTCCTATAGATGCTATGAAGAACAAATACAGACTCATAGAATTTTGTCCACAAGAGATAGCCCTCAGGTTGAAAGGAGAAACCCCCTGTTTACCAGATAAAGAGGCTGATGTGGAAGGAATTGATTTGTCCAAGACTATACAGCTAGTGACAAAGTATATTAATTGCAAGGCAAGGCTCTTTCTTCTTTTGGCTACACCCATGGCATGCAGAAGTTCCTGGGACAGGGGTTGAACCCTGGCTACAGCAGTGACCTGAGCCACAGCAGTGAAAATGCTGGATCCTTAACTTGCTAGGCCATCAGGGAATGACTTTCTTCTAATTAGACAGCCTCCAGCCTACATCCTGTGATCACCAAGTAGACAATTTCCAACCCAAATAAAAAGCCCAGATATGACACCAGGAAGAAAGACTCCTCCCTAACGCTGGCCCCTCTATCATGTGTATAGGAATGGAACTGCTGTGTTCTATTCTTGCAGCTGCTAACTTTGATGGTTCCTTGTATTAGAATTCAGCCTAACACCATGCTTGATACTGAGCATGCACTTACCCTGGTGGCAGGGCTTTTAAACTGTATGTGTCATGACATGCTTATTTTATGTATTTACCTGCTCCAAGTACAGTTGTAATTCTATTTGTGAAAATCAACAGAAGAGACCTCTAAGCTTCATAATCCTGGGGTCCAGCATCTCTGTAAGTTCATACTCCCTGGTTTCTCTCTTTTACCTTATACTCACAACCCACAAGAAGTAGTTTGCTTTCACTGGCTGGATTCGATTAGTCCTTAATTTGAGAAAAACCACAGAGAGCTAGATTTCCCAGTTCATGACCTTTGAGGCCTGAATCAACTCTGCAATTAAAAAATATTCACCTGGACCAGAGAGCAGCCAGCCTCTGTGTGCTTTGGTTGGTCTAATTCATGACGTTCCCCAATCTCTATACCTCAGCACTCCTCGGGGATTCCTGGGACCAGAAAACCCAGACTTTAGTTCCAAGTTTTAATGCCCTACTCTCTTACAGTATTTTTTCAACCAAGGACTTCAGAGAAAAAAAGTATAATTAGTAACAGATATTTTATTACCTTGTTTTTCAAATCATATTACTAAGAGGTGAAGTTCTCTGCTTTGGGTGGCACAAGAAACTAGAGAATAGAGGTTAAAGGAAGATTTGTCTAGTATTAACTAATTAATCTGTTGATCATTCCTTAATTTTATATTCACTCATCAGTTAAAAAATTATTTATTAAGTGTATGCAGCATGCTAAGCAGTGGGCTAGAATAGGGGAGGGGACAGGGTAGAGATACAAAAAAAAAAAATAGCAATGAGATCCTGCGGTATAGCACTGGGAACCATATCTAGTCACTTATGATGGAGCATGATCATGTGAGAAAAAGGAATGTATATACATATGTGTGACTGGGTCGCCTTGCTGTACAGTAGAAAATTGACAGAACACTGTAAACCAGCTATAATGGAAAAAAACAAAGATTATTAAAATATAAAAAGAAATACATGGTCCCTGCTCTCCATAACCCTATATTCGAGTGGGGAAGATAAGATATTTACTCATATGTTTATAACACAAAGCATTTAGGAACAGGAGTCACTAGGGTATGAGTTGGAATGTGATAGGCAGAGATGGGAGCGTGAGGGCCTTCCAGGCGGAGGAACCATCATAAGGAGACGTTGCAGGGTGGGATGGTGTGAAGGCTGATTAAAAATGAGGAGTGAACTTGCTCGGCTGGAGTGGAGAGTGTAGAGGATTCTCAAGATACAAAGCAAAAGACTTTACCTGCTCTACAAAGGAGTTTGGGTTTTGTTTGAGAGGCAGTGGGGGAGCTTCTGAAGGTTTGGCCTCATCAGGGAAGGGATACAAGTAAAGTAGTCCACAGGAAAACTGCCTTGGCATTAGCAATAATGAAGATATTTAGGAAAAAAGGGGGTTTGGGAAGAGTGGAGACAGAGCCATGTTGGTAACTATTGCAAGGGTAGCACAAGGGGGATAAGGCTTGAACTAGGCTGGTGACAGTCTGACTAGAAAGATGAGGCTGTACTGGAAAGGTCTCCAAGGCACCATGCTAGTAGAGCTGGCACTGTGTTTCTAAGACCAATGTCTAAGTTCCTATCTCCCCCAGCCTCTGTAATAGAGAGACAAAACCTAGTCAGGAGATGGAAGTGAAAGCATTTTTTTTTTTTTTTTTTCCATTTTAGGGCTGCACCTGCAACATATGGAAGTTCTTGGGCTAGGGGTAGAATCATACCCCTATGCTGGCCTATGCCACAGCCACAGCAACATCAGATCTGAGTTGCATTTGTGACCTATGCTACAGTTTAGGTTAATGCTGGATCCATAATCCACTGAGCAAGGCCAGGGATTGAACTTGCATCCTATGTCATGTTCTTAACCCACTAAGCCACCATGGGCATTCCAAAGGTATGTTAATGAAACCAACTTACTGGTATTTGAAGGTTTTTGGTATATGAAGGTTTTAGATGCTACTTAGAATTGATCAGAAAAATACTTGAGTACCCAGAAGCATAGGATTGCCCCTTGAACTGCTCCAGTTTCCTCACGATATTTCTTCAGTGGTTATTCTCATTTAAGGTACATTTTCCTGGAGTTCCCATCATGGCTCAGTGGTTAAGGAACCCAACTAGCAACCATGAGGTTGTGGGTTCTGTCCCTGGCCTCGCTCAGTGGATTAGGTATCTGGTGTTGCCATAAGCTGTGGTGTAGGTCGCAGATGCAGCTTGGATCCCGAGCTGCTGTGGCTGTGGTGTAGGCCGGCAGCCACAGCTCTGATTAGGCCCCCAGCCTGGGAACCTTCATCTGCCGTAGGTGCGGCCCTGAAAAAACAGATAAAAATAAGGTACACTTTCCTACCAATTTTTTCCTTCTAGCCTCCCACTCTAGGCCTGTGAAACCAGAGCTTCCTAACATAGCCGGTACAAATGAGGGAAAATCCTTTCCTGTTTAACATTCTGCAAAAGGCGCGGGCAAATCTGTGAAGTCAATCATCATGAATGAAGCCATTTAAGAGCGAGGCTGGTGACTCCTCTGTGCGGATGAATAACCAGGTAGAGTGAATCGCCACTAAAGGAGACTGCGGGCGACTCTCTTTCTGCTTTGTCACCTTTTATGACCCGCCTTACAGTCTCAGCGCCCTTCACGGGAATGTCTTGCTTTGCAAAAAGAAACAGATAATAACCACAGAGAGAAGAAATGCTAGCCCTGCAGCCTGTTATTAAAAAAGTCTGTGGAAATGGTATGCTGGCCAGACCTTACTTCTACACTGACAAACTTGCCCTGGCTGCTTTGTAATTACACACCCAGAACGGCAGCGGAAGCAATCTGGGGGCTGCGTGCTCTCCTCCATCACGGAACTTGGCAGGCAAAACAGTGACCAAGGGGGCTGCTGATGGCTCAGGACCCCTTTTGTCTCCCTGATTGTTAGTCCCTGTTCAGCCCAGGATGGTTCTAGCAGAACAGTGCCCAGTTGGTTCCACCCACTCTGCTATTCAAAGGGAAACTGGCTCCTATCCATTGGAAGTTCTCTGCTGGCACTGTAGACGGCAGCCCCTCCATCCAGAGGTCAACAGAGCGGTGAGAGGAAAAGCTGTCCAGACTGAGTGCAGACAGGAGGCCACATTTTGTGAGCCTGCCTTTGGCTCCAGATGAATGCTATTGAACATGCTGTTTAAGTAGTGCTGAGTCTTGACTTGATGAGTGATAGGGTAGGAAAGGGAGCCTTGTATGCTAATTTTGGCTCTACCACTGAGTCATCAGCACCAGCTATATTCATGCATTCTGCATTCAACATTCACTGAGCACCTGTCGGAATTGCTGGTAGCTAAGAACATTAAGATAAACCAGACCCTTGGGGGGCATCCTAGGAGAGGAGGCATTTGGAAGGACATTTGATCACTCTGTGCTTGTTTCTTTTAAAAGGAAAGGTGGTGGACATTATTTCTAAGTCCCCTTCCCAGTCTAACAATCCATGAATGGGTAACTGGGCTCTCTGACCCCACCAGAGATAAGCACTGGATTAGAGCTGCAGGTCCTGACATCTAGTTCATTCATGGTTTCATGCTCAGCCTGGCTGCTTCCTATGTCTCAGAAAACCAGAGCATCTGATTCAGGCCGGAGAATCCTAAGTGCCAGACCCTGGTCAAGCATCTGGAGCAAACTCTATCCAGATCACAGCCACAGTGGGGGTAAAGACGAGCCCTTAAATGTGAACCTCCCTACAAACCCCCATCTGCAAATCATAAGCTCTCTGAAACACCCCACTGTCTTGAGGAAGAGACTTTGTTTGCTAGAAAGTCTAGAAAAGCAACTTATTTTATAGCCATCTTCTCTTTCCCTTAACTTCTAAGAATGCTTAGAATTAGCTTTTAGGTGAGCTCCATTCTGAAACTTTTCCGACACTTCATTATGATAAAGCATCCATACTGGGGATCCTTGGGGTTTGTCTATGAGAAGGCCAAGGAGTGAGAGTCAAAGACTGAAGCCAGGTAGTCTCTTAAGAGCCTGAAGGTAAGGCAGATGTGACTTAGTCCTTCTAGGCCAGGATCACAGTAGTAACAGGCTGACTTTAATAACATTCAAGTCCTTTTCAGAAGAACTTCAAGGTCTGCAGCAAAATAGGTGAGTCCAGGGGGGTTACTTTCTCACTAGGAGAAAACACAGTCCACCTTCACACAGGGGCGGCCTAATGAAGCACAACAGGCCCCAAATTGGTGGGAACGACTCACTCAGAGGAAACTGCAACCTTGATCCTCCTGGAGGCCTCTCTGGTCCCAGGCTTCTTACCACAAATGATGAGCTGCACGTAGGCATTAGGAGGTTTGGATGTTTCCCAAGATGCTAGTGGAATGCGACACTCACCTCTCCCTTTTCCAGCTTCCCTAATGCTTACTTTCTGAGGACTTGTGCTGCTCAAGAAGTTTTATTTAGTTGTTTTTTTTTTTTTTCTTTTTGAGACTTGTTAGATATCCTTTCCACCAAGCTTATCAAATGGAAATAAGTAATGCCAGTGACATCTCCTGCCAACTGCTGTTTCTTCATGAGAGTCCCCATCTAAAGAAGAAGCATTTGGCATGGCCTGGGGTCATTGCTCCTCAAGGGTCCCAAGTCTTACTCTTCCTATAGATATCGGAAGCCTTTCATCTTAAAAGCTTTTTCAGGAACTGCTTCAGAAGTGGTGCCTGAGTCTATGACAGCTCTAAACCTCAATCAGAACAGCTTTTGGTACTTTTTTTTTTTTCTGCATCAAATCTCTGTTTAGTCTAAGAGATCTTACCTGGAAGTGTCATCAGCAATACAAGGGGAGATGGCTATGGGTGAGGACTGCTCCCCATATTTTTAGAAGGAGAATTGGAGAGCATATTAGTATGAGAAGAAGGAAAAAGAGGGTTTTTGTTGTTGTTGTTGTTGTTGTTGTTGTTTTCCCCCTGTGCTAGCCCAGGGAAAGAAATCTGGCCGTCAATTACAGACTATCTCTATGGGCCCCAGCATTCATTAAACTGTTCTTTCACATATAATTTCATTTAATTCTAGAAGGAGGAGGACAAGGAGAAAGCTGAAATGAAGAAAGAAGAGAAGGAGAAAGAGGAGGAGAAGAAAGAAGAGGAGGAAAAGGAGGAGGAAAGAAATGAAAAGTCAAAGAGGCTGTGACTTGCCTCTGAACCCTTCAGCTAGAGATGAAACTAGGATTTGTATCAGTGTTGAAACACCAAAGTCCTTGCTTCTCCACCACATTGCATTGACCTAATCAACAACCTGCATCCTTTTGTGATGAACTACATGGGAGCGATTAGCATCAGCTGGGAAGATGGTTAAAGTGAATGCCTGGATAATGCTACATCTCAATCTGTCTTCCTCAGGCTGCTTCAGCTGGAATCTGCAAGCAAGGCAGCCTCTTGTTATTGGTAACAGAATAAGCCTTTAGATGCACCTTTTTAGTTCTCCCTGCTTCTTCATGATCAAGCTGGTGTTTACAGGCAAATAATCTAAGCAATAAAACTGCCATAAACTGCAGCAGACCAAGCTAATAGAAAATGTACACTGTAGATGAAAAAGGCACAGGCAAGAATAATGGTACTGAAGAGAGAACAATTAAGAAGGGGTGAGTGATTCCTTAGGACATTGGGGAGGCTCACTAGAAGGTTTTGGCTGAATTTGCCTCCTGTATGTACAGGGATTTACACATTCTCACATGTTTGCTTTAAAAATGACAGAGCACAAATGGAAGAAAGAGGAGGAAAATATTAAAATATTAAGACATTACAGATAAGCCTAGTGTCCCCTTTGACCAGCAGACTCTCTTCTTCCCTTTCCCATTTCCATCCCTAGGGCTAATCACTATATTAAGTTTGGATTTATCTCTTCAGGTCTTTTTTCATATGTCTCAAACATACACACACCCAAATATGTATCCACAGAAATTTCCACAAGAAGAATAAATTGATAAATTACTTAGATAATGCAAATTTAATTTTAAAAAAAGAAAGAGGAAGAGGGGAAGAAAAAAATGGAACCTAAAAAAAATAAAGCTCACTTTTGGAATGAAGCCACTGAATCAACTTTTAGTGTGTCCAACAGATCACTGTGTTTGTCAGAAATAGACTCAGGTACAATCAGACTGTGAATGACATATCTGACCTGAGTTTCTTAACAATACAGCATTAAAGATCACCAACCTAAAAGGTGACAAACTGACAAATTATGTAAATATCAAACGGCACAAAAGAATACTATTATGATCTGTCACTGAAACAAACTCAAAGAATACTACCATGCCTCCGTCACTCAAATAAACTTTTGCAAGCTCCAGAGAGCTTAGTACCATACTTCCTTAACATTATGACTGTTTAATATCCATTGATTTTAATTTAATAAATTTAAGATTAAAGTTGTTCTTATATATTATGATTATCATTAAGGCAAAGGAACTAATTAGCAAAGTCAGAGAGGTTGCTGTAAAGACACATTAATCTGCCTGAAAGCAAAACATGAAAGGAATGAAAATAGGCATGTGCTGATATTCTTGGGCTTTTTGTGTCTAGGAGTTCAATTGTTTATCCATTCATTTGTAGTTTTTTTCATTCATTCAGCCAGCACCTATATCCCAAACACTTTGCTGGGAGCTAGAGCACAATGGCAAAGTGGGAAGACCACAGACTTTAGACAGAGAGAGACTTGGTTTGGGCCCTTGGCTTCAACACTTGCTAACGGTGATATTTCAGGTAAGTCACTCACCCTCTTTAGCTTTAGTTTCCTCACCTGTGCAGGAGTGATAATAACCAACTTGCTATTGAGGGCATTAGAAATAATATTCACAGAGCATCTAGCATGTTTCTTGACAGAGTAATATAGGCAGCAATAATTATCTGGACACAGCCTTATTCTAAAGGAGTTCACCAGCTGTATGAGTGGGACAAAGATAAAGAATTACAGAGGGGTTTCACTTTTGGAATGGTGGCATGAAGAATACCTGTTCCTCAGTGAAAGAAGCATAACTGGTGAAAATTATTTTTAAAAATTAAATCATTTAAAGGCGTTCCCGTCGTGGCGCAGTGGTTAACGAATCCGACTAGGAACCATGAGGTTGCGGGTTCAGTCCCTGGCCTTGCTCAGTGGGTTAACAATCCGGCGTTGCCGTGAGCTGTGGTGTAGGTTGCAGACGCGGCTCGGATCCTGCATTGCTGTGGCTCTGGCATAGGCCGATGGCTGCAGCTCCGATTAGACCCCTAGCCTGGGAACCTCCATATGCCGTGGGAGCAGCCCAAGAAATAGCAACAACAACAACAACAACAACAAAAAATTAAATCATTTAAAGCCTCTGGAAATTGTGCTAGGTGCATACAACAAATGAAAAAAACACTTATTCAAGAAAATCTACTCAAACTCAGTAAGAAAAGAGAGAAGCTGTGATATTCGAACCCTCATTCCCTCTCCCAACTCAACTTGATGGAAACTCCACTCTAGGCAGTTTCAACCAAGAATGCAGAGCTACCTTTTTCCAAAGTTCCTGATCTAGAGTTCTAGAAACTCTCCAGGAGGGTCAGGCCACCAGCATTTCTTGTATTTCCTTGCTATGAGTGGTAGAGGCTAAATTCCAGGCAAATGTGGGCAAGAGGTCAAGGCTTGCTTAGCCCAGCCAGCCCTAGTCATAGAGTGGAAGCTCTACTTCAAGCATGACACACTGAGAATATTGGGGTCTTGATTGCCATGACCACAGCTCACATGTAGGATGGAGGTTCCAAGCTACAAGTTGAGAATTAGAAGAGGAAAGTTGAGAAGAAGAGAAGCTACTAACCCTGTGCAGCACCCTGCCCATAAAGAAGGGCATCATTCCAAGAGAAGCAGGCCACTATATCCTGTCCCCATGGAGAAGCAGGCCATTAGAACAGATATCTCTAAAGTCTCATAAAAGGAACTGACTATTTGAAACAATGTAGAAAAATTCAAGCCTGGAGATGGTCTTGAAAACAATGGTGATTTTGGGTGCAAATGAGAGGAGTCAAGTAGGTAGATGAGAGCAGAAGGTAAACAGTAAGACAGTTGTTTTGCCAGAGAGAATCAGGGAAACAGATAGCTAGTAAGAGCCCACATGAATTCAAAAGAAGCTTCAAAGATTGCAAAGGGACCTTATATAATTAGGTCAGACTGTGGGGCAATAAATGCCCCCCAGAAATTTGCCAAAAACAATAGAACAATCAGATAACAATTAGAGGCAGCCAACAGCTGGATGTGATATCAGCAGAGGCAGACAGTTTAGGAGAGATCAGAGAAAGAGACAGTTCAAGGGACCCCTGATAATACCACTGTCAATACAGAATGTCAGTCTTGCATGACCAAGACTGCACCCTCTGAAGAGTGACATCAGATACTTCACACTGCAGAGGAAATATACCTCACCAAAGCCAAACAAAGTCATATCACAGGTTCTGGGAGTTAGGATTTCAACATATCTCTTTTGGGGGACACAATTCAACCCATAACATCCATGCACAGAGTCATTGTGGTAAAAATGCTGAAAGCCAAAAACAAAGAGAAAACTTTTAAAGCAGCAAGAGAAAAGTTAACCTATTACTTACAAAGGAACCCTGATAAGATTAACAGTTGTCTTTTCGTTAGAAGCAGTGAAGCCAGAGGGCATTGTGATGATATTTCAAAGTACTGAAAGAAACAACCAATCAACAAAGAATGTTATATCCAGCAAAACTATCTTTAAAAACCAAAGGTTAAATAAAAACATTTCAGGATAAACAAAAACAGAGAAATTATTGCTAGCTGACTTGTTTTACAAGAAATACTAAAGGAAATTCTTCAGCAAGTAACACCAGATAGCAGTTCCATACACAGAAAAAAAATAATAGTGGTAAAGGCATTATGTAATCATAAAAGACCATATAAATGCATATTTTCTCCTTCCATTAATTATATAATGGAGTTATATAAAAGGAGTTATATAAAACAATATGTATATAATTGTATTTTGGTTCCTGTAATATACAGATATGTAATATTTTTGATAATAATAATTAAAGGGTGGGGGAATACAGCAAAACTATAATGGAGTAAGGAAACAATACAGACAATAATTTTAATCTATAGAAACAAAGATAAATGGTAAATAAGAAGGTTGATATAATTAATGCTATAAATAAATACTTGTCTTTCTTTTTTTCTTCCAGCTTCTTTAAAGGACATACAATTATATAAAGTAATAATTACAACAATGTATTGTATTTGTAACATACATACACAATATATGTGATAATGATAACCATAAAACAAAGAAGGGGAAATAGAGCTAATGAGAGTAATACTTCACTGGAATTAAGATACTATAAATCTGAGGTATATTTTGATAAATTAAGATGTGTATCAGAGTTCCCATCGTGGCATGGTGGAAACGAATCTGACTAGGAACCATGAGGTTGCAGGTTTGATCCCTGGCCTTGTTCAGTGGGTTAAGGATCCAGCATTGCTGTGAGCTGTGGTGTAGGTCGCAGACGCGGCTCAGATCTGGTGTTGCTGTGGCTCTGGCATAGGCCGGCAGCTATGGCTCCGATTCGACCCCTAGCCTGGGAACCTCCAATATGCTGCTGGTTTGGTCCTAAAAGGACAAAAGACAAAAGACAAAAAAAAAAAAAACTGATGTATATGGTTAGCCCTAGAGCAATTACTAAGAAAGTAACTTCAAGAATATAAAAAATTAGATATATTAATATGTTACTCCAGAAAATATTCACTTAATAGAAAAGAAAACAATATGAAATGAAAAGAACATAAAAGACATGAGACATAGGGAAAAATAAAACGGCATTATAAAATTATGTATATCAACTATAACATTAAATATGAATGGATTAAACAATCCAATAAAAAGGCAAGACTGTCACATGAGTTGGGAGATGGAAACTAAACCCATCTACCTGCTGTCTGTAGGAGACACTCTTTAGTTTTAAAAATACAAACAGGCTGAAAATTAAAAGCTATAAAAATATATGTCATACAAAAAGCAACCATAAGAAAGTAGGAGTGGGAATACTAATATAGACAAAATTGATATTAAAACAAAAATATTCTTATATGTAAATATATCATAATATGTTGATCATTATGATGATGATCAACATATTATGAAGATATAAAATTTATAAGCATATCAACAATGGAGTCCTGAAATACATGGAACAAAAATTGATAGTACTGGAAGGAGAAGTAGACAATTAAAAATAATATATAGAAACTTCAATATTCCACTTTCAATAACAGATAGAAACTAGGCAGAAGATCAACAAGGAAAGAGATGAATAGAATAATTTTATAAACCAATGAGACCTAACAGAAGACCACAGAACATTTCATCCAACAATAGCATAATACAAATTCTTCTCAACTGCACATCAAACTTTCTCGGGGGTAGGCCACATACTGGGCCATAAAACAAACCTCAATAAATATAAAATATCAAAGTCACATGAATTATTTTCTCTGACCACAACAGAATAAAATTAGAAAACAATAGCAAAAATATACTTGGTAAATTCACAGAAATCAAACAACACACTTCTGAATAGCAGAGTCAAAGAAGAAATCACAAGGAAAATTGAGATGAATTCAAATGAAGAAACAATGTATCAAAACTTATAGGATGCAGCTAATGCAGTACTTGGATAGAAAGTTATAGCTATAAATGCCTTTATTAAAAAAGAAGAAAAAAGAGACCTGAATAGACAATTCTCCGAAGAAGATATACAGATGGCCAACAAGCACACGAAAAAATGCTCAACATCACTGATTATTAGAGAAAGGCAAATCAAAATTACTATGAGGTACCACCTCATGCCAGACAAAATGGCCATCATTAATAAGTCCACAAATAACAAATGCTGGAGAGGATGTGGAGAAAAGGGAGCCCTTCTACACTATTGGTGGGAATGTAAATTGGTACAACCACTATGTAAAACTGTATGGAGTTACCTCAGAAAACTATACACAGACCTATCATATGACCCAGCAATCCCACTCTTGGGCATACATCCAGATAAAACTTTCCTTGAAAAAGATTCATGCACCCATATGTTCATTGAAGCACTATTCACAATAGCCAAGACATGCAAACAACCTAAATGTCCATTGACAGGTGAATTGATTAAGAAGATGTGGTATATATACACAATGGAATACTACTCAGCCATAAAAAAGTACAAAACCATGCCATTTGCAGCAACGTGGATGGAACTAGAGACTCTCACACTGAGTGAAGTAAGTCAGAAAGAGAAAGACATATACCATGTGACATCACTTATATCTAGAATCTAATACACTGCACAATAAACCTTTCCACAGAAAAGAAACTCATGGACTTGGGGAACAGACTTGTGGTTGCCAATGGGGAGGGGAAGAGAGTGGGATGGACTGAGAATCTGGGGTTAACAGATGCAAACTATTGCCCTTATAATGGATAAGTAATGAGATCCTGTTGTGTAGCACTGGGAACTATATCTAGTCATTTGTGATGGAGCATGAGGAGAATAATGTGAGAAAAAGAATGTGTATATGTATGTGTGACTGGGTCGCTTTGCTGTACAATAGAAAATTGACAGAACACTGTAAGCCAACTATAATGGAAAAATAAAAATCATTTAAAAAATACAAAGAAGAAAGAGCTCAAATCAATAACCTAAACACCCACCTTAAGATCCTGGAAAAAGAAGAATAAACTAAGCCTAAATCAATCACAAGATGGAAATAATAAAGATTAGAGCAGAAATTCATGAAATCGAGAGCAAGGAAAAAAAAAAGAGGAAAATCAAAGTTGGTCCTTTGCAAAGATCAATAAAATTGGTAAACCTTTAGCTAGGTTGACTGAGAATAAAAGAGAGAAGACTAAAACCAGGAATGAAAGAGGGCACCAACCTTATAAAATAAAAAGGACTGTAATGGAATACTATTTTTAAAATATGCCAATTGGGAGTTCCTGTCATGGCACAGCAGAAATGAATCCAACTAGAAACCATGAGGTTGTGGGTTTGATCCCTGGCTTTGATAAGTGGGTTAAGGATTTGGCAATATATAAGGGATCTTACAGCATGCCAAGTTGGGTTTATGTATGATTGGTTTAGTATTTCAAAATCAATTCATGTTATATACCGTATCAGTAGAATAAAAAACAAAACTACAGGATCATCTCAATTGACACAGAAAAAGCATTTGCCAAGATCCAACATCCTTTTATGCTCAACAACTAGAAATATAAGGTGACTTCCCCAAGCTAAAAAAGGGCATCTGAAAAAATACATATATCCACAGATAACATCATACTCAATTATGAAAGACTGAATGGTCATTCCATTTCCATTCAGTTTTGTACTGACAGTTCTAGCCAAGGCAGTTAGGTAAGAAAAATAAATAAAAGGCATCCAGACTGGAAAAAAAGAAGTAAAACTATGTCTATTTGCAAATAATATGAGTTCACATATAGAAAATTCTAAGGAATTCACTAACAAATATTAGAACTAATAAACGAGTTTGGCAAGGTTGCAGGGCACAAAAATCAACTGTATATCAATACACTTGCTATGTATAATCCAAAAAAAGGAAATTAAGAAAACAACTCCATTTAAAATAGTATCAAAATATATTTAGAAATAAATTTAACAAAAGAACCGCAAAACTTATACTCTGAAAACCTACAAAACAATGTTGAAAGAAATCAAAGAGGATCTAAATAAATTTTTAAAATCCTATGTTCATCATTACTATTCTTATGATGGCAATAGTCCCCCAACTGATCTGTAGGTTATGCGTAATCCCTATCAGAATCTCTGATGACTTTTTGGTAGAATTGACAAGCTGATCCCAAAGTTCGTTGTGAAATTGTAAGTGACCCGGAGAGCCAAAACAGTCTTTAACAAGAACAAAGCACAGTGATCCACACTTCCTGATTTCAAACTTACTATAATGCAACAATAATCAAGGCAGTGTGATAGTGGCATAAGGATAGACACATAGACCATGTTTATGTGTGAAATAAACCCTCACATTTATGGCTAATTGAATTTTGAGAGGATACCCAGACAATTTAATGGGAGAAAAACAGCCTTTTCAAAAAATGTTGCTGAGACAACTGAATATTGAATGCAAAAGAATGAGTTAGAGGCCTACCTTGTAACTTGCAAAAGTTAACTCAAAACAGTCAAAGACCTAAATGTAAGAGCTAAAACTATAAAAATCTTAAATGGACACAGGTAAATCTCCAAGACCTTATATTTGGCAATGGAATCTTAGACATAACAACAACAACAACAAAATACAAGCAACAAAATAAAAAAGAGAAATTGGAATTCACCCAAATTAAAAACTTTTGCACTTCAAAGGGTACCCTCAGGAAAGTGAAAAGACAATTCACAGAAGGTGAGAAAGTATTTGCAAATCATGTATCTGATAAGGGACATGTGTCCAGAATATATTAAAAAACCCTTACAACTCAATAATAAAAAGATATAAACCAATTAAAAAATGTGCAAAGGATGCTATAAACCCAATGGTAAGGAAAATTTTCTGTAAAAGGCCATACAGTAAATATTTTAGGTTTGACAGTCATACAATCTCTATTACAACTACTCAACTTTGCTACTGGAGCACAAAAGCAGCCATAGAAAATATGTAACAGATAAGCATGGCTGTGTTCAAATAAAGTTTTGTTTATAAAAGCAGATGGCTGCCCTGAGGGTCATAGTTTGCCAATTCCTGCACAACAGCAGCTTCTAAAAAATAAAACAAAGAGGCAAAGCTAATAAGTTAATTTTGCCTACCCATACCCATACCCATATTATGACAGGTGCTCATTGCCTGATGTAAAGAGAACAATTAATGAATACTGTTTAACGAATCAACAAAGAAATAAATGTGGCAAGGTAGAGGCCTCATATCATATACGAGACCCCAAGTATTCTGATGCTAGATTCCACACAAATCTCCTGACACTCTGTGTTTTGGGGCCTCCTTACTGAAAGCATCAGGGGGAAAGCAGCCCATTCGGGGCGGGGCTTGTTTACAGTCTGTCAGCATGCCACTCGGAATGCAGCTGGGCTGAAATGCAAGGTGAAGACGAGGAGGCTATACTGCAAGGGGATGGCTTTTTTCTCTAACTGGCAGTAAGAGTTCTTGGAAACAATCACGTCCACAAAGACAAATCTGGAGATGCCAGATACAAGAAAATTATTATAAGCTACAAGCCAGAAAAGGACAACACTAAGCTAGCTGAAAGTGAATGAAAACTGATGTAGGTGATTCAATCAAATGGTTTCTAATGCAAGATACGAAGGGACCTAGGAGTTTGGAAAATCAAACCAAATGATAAATATGAGAAGATAACATGCTTTCGGGTTGTCTCCCCCAAGACCCATTAATGTGTACTTAAGGCTGTGTTTATGAGACAGAAAACAACAGTGTGAAAAGCAGAACGCTCAGGCTAATGGATTAACTGGGAGATGGAAGTCAATCCTCTTGACTCCCATAAGCAACGGACTCTGAATTTTAACCAAAACTAGATTACAAATAAAAAACACTGAAGTGATTAATTCTCTTCATTTATAATAATCTATTCTAGGCACATAAGGATTGACAAATCAATTTGGTCAAACCTTTCTTCTTGCTCAGAATTCTGTGTACTGTCTCCTTGTCCCTTGACTCAGCTGACTAACAGGTGTGTGTACCACACCAACTGCAGGTGAGAACAGCAACCGGGAATTTGGGGGTGTTTAGGTAGGTCTATGCCTCTGGTGATGGCTGCTAGTAGATTTGGGGCTCCCCAAAGCTCCAGGGGTAATTCTTGTGATAAAAACTGAATCAGGAGTTCCCATCGTGGTGCAGTGGTTAACGAATCCGACTAGGAACCGTGAGGTTGCGGGTTCGATCCCTGGCCTTGTTCAGTGGGTTAACAATCCGGCATTGCCGTGAGCTGTGGTGTAGGTTGCAGACGCGGCTCGGATCCCGCGTTGCTGTGGCTCTGGCGTAGGCTGGCAGCTACAGCTCCGATTAGATCCCTAGCCTGGGAAACTCCATATGCCGCGGGAGCGGCCCAAGAAATGGCAAAAAGACAAAACAAAACAAAACAAAACAAAACTGAATCAATCTGAGATTTATAAAAGAGCCCCCATTGAAGCTTCCAGCAAGCAAAGAGGGATTGAGGGCCTCCTAGGTATAAGGTGTTTTGGGGACCCAGATGTGAATCAGATATGCAGTCTGTCTCTAGGAGGTCCCAGGCTGGAAAGGAGAGAGTGTTCTGCCCCATCCCATCCCATCCCCATCCCCATTCACTGAGTGGAGGAGGCAGCATTTTAGCTGGCCCCTGAAGGATAGCATCTGAGGGTGGACATTCTAGCATAAAAGGAACTTTGAGGAGAACCCCCTCAATCCTTGAGGCCCAGGTATCAGGTAGTTGGGCAGCTCCCTGATACACTTATTTCCTGGGTTTGTCAGGGGACACATAACATTAGATTATATGATAACTAGGTCATTTATTTGATGTTTAAACTTGGCCAGTCTCCATTCTATCCCTGACTCTTGCCACAGCACTAATGATGGTAAAAATGACTGTGTTCTTATGATTCCATTTTCTCTCTTTGAACGGATCACCCAATGGTAAATTAGACATAGTCATTTTTCATTGCTCTGATCCACTGAGCAGCAATTTATTTGTAAGGGATTCATCAAACATGCCCTTTCTCCTCTGTCTTCACTTCTCAGTGAAGTGAAGGTGAATAAGCAATAGGCGCAGCCAGGAGCCACCGACCATTTCCCTGCTCTGGGAGGGAACATATAGTCACTAAACTCCTACCCAGCTGGACCATCTATGGTTTTACACAATTAACAAAAAATGTTCTTTTTATCAGAACCATAGAGAGAATCTGTTTCCCAAGTGACCGAACCATGTTTAATGGCCAGAAGAATCTGTTACAACAATATTGGATGCATGGGAAGGACTACGGGACGTCCCTGTAAGAACTCTTTCATTGGCTAAGTGACTGTTTCTCAGACTCCTCTGGTCTATAGCAGTGTTTCTATTTATTTATTTATTTATTTATTTTTAATTTAAAAATTTTTTTTTAGGGCTGCACCCACAGCACATGGAGGTTCCCAGGCTAGGAGTCAAATCAGAGCTGCAACTGCCAGCCTCTACCACAGCCACAGCAACGCGTCTTCAACCTACACCACAGCTCACGGCAATGCCGGATCCTTAACCCACTGAGCGTGGCCAGAGATCATGGTTACTAGTTGGATTTGTTTCTGCAGCCCCACAACGGGAACTCCTGTAATGGTGTTTTTTAAACTTTAACGTGCATGTAAGTCACAGGAGGATTTTGTTAAAATTCAGGTTCTGATTCAGTAGTTCTAGGGTGGGGCTAAAGATTCTGTATTTCTAACAAGCTCCCAGGTAATGCTGAAGTGGACCACACTTTGAGTAGAAAGGTTCTAGAGGATTTTGATGAGGAGACAGGAGACCGGTATTAGGAGGAGTGATACTCTGACAGAGTAACAACTTGACCTAACTTGTGTTCTCCCCAAGTGCTGACCCCAAGGCCTGGCTCAAAGCAGATGCCTAGTAAGTGCTTGCTCACTGATTGATGGATTTTATTATTGTGTTAAAGGTTAGAAGAAAAGGTTTCTCTCTCCTTCTTCACAACCTTGAACAATTAAACCCAAGTGGTTTCTCCTACCTGCAATATCACACCCTATCCTGCTGGAAATTCCTATTAAGTCTTTCTGGATCTCTTAGCCCACTTTTAATGAATGTCTACTACAAGATGTTTTAAAACTCAGAGCTTCTTTGACCCCAATTTTCCAATATTTGGAACCAGTCAATGGGTGTTTGTAAGGAAAAGTGTGGAGAAGTGGTGGGCATAGGAATGCATATTTTTGCCTGTAGTTTTGTGTGTGTTTCTTTTTCTTTCTTTCTTTCTTTTTGCTTTTTAGGGGCTGCGCTTGTGGCATAGTGGAAGTGGCTTGTGGAAGTTCTCAGGCTAGGGGTCGAATCGGAGCTGCAGCTGCCTGCCAAAACCACAGCAACTCAGGATCTGAGCCATGTCTGAGACCTGCACCACAGCTCATGGCAAAGCTGGATCCTTAACCCACTGATCAAGGCCATGGATAGAACCCACATCCTCAAGGATACTCATAGTCGGATTCATAACCTACTGAGCCTGCAGTTTTATAAAGGACATTTTCCATGCCACTTCACCACTTGCACCTGTCCAAGTGTATTATCCTTGGTTACACTTCCAAAGGAAATGCATAAATTTTTTAACTGAATATTTTAAAAAAACCTCCTAATATCAATCTCACATAGCTATCCATATGACACACTCCAGGTAGGCACGCTGTCCTTTAGAAAAGAGGATGGTGGAGTTCCTGTTGTGGCTCAGTGGTACCAAACCCGACTAGTATCCATGAGGACATGGGCTCGATCCCTGGCCTCACTCAGTGCATTAAAGGATCCAGCGTTGCTGTGTGTAGGTCACAGACACAGCTCGGATCTGGCGCGGCTGTGGCTGTGGCCTAGGCCAGCAGCCATAACTCCAATTCAACCCCTAGCCTGGGAACTTCCCTATGCTGCAGGTGTGGCCCTAAAAAGACAAAAAACAAAAGACACACACACACACACACACACACACACACAAAGGCAAGGCTGAAGAGGCATAATGGACTAGTGAAAATAGGATCGGGACTACAATAGGATATCAGGGATAGTTTACTCCTGTTCTTAAGGTGACAAAGTAGAATCAGTTTCAAGGCTTCGTCCCACACCTGATTTGTCTTCTAGGAATATCAGACTCATAATGATTGCTCTCCGATGAATGATTTGCATGACTAAAATGGAAATACGTTCATCAATTTAAGGCCTGGATTGCCATAATGTGTTTTTTCCTGACTGTAATGTGCATGACTTGGAAGCAATGCTAGTTGCATCATAAATATGTCAGCTGTCAATATTTGGACTGGCTTCTTTGACCTAGCTCTAAATCAGTCAATGAGTAATAATAATAGTTTGGTCTTTAGAGTTTGAGAAGTGCTGACAATCTACATGATTAAAATTCATAAGACAGGCATTTATCAAAGTAACACTGCACCCACAAAGGAAAGGCATTGATCAGTCCCCAACACGTATAATATCCACTTACAATGGAGACTTGCCTTCCAATTCTAATGGCCATTGCAGGCTCGTGATTGAGAGATGAAGCAATTGTGTTTTTCCCATTAGGTCAGTAGGGAATCCACTTGCAAAGGAACAGTCAGTTTTGGATCACAGACCATTAGAACTGGAGGCAACAACAGAAATCTCCCCAGCTCAAAGCTGTCATTTTCTAGATAAGGACACTAAGACTAGAGGACAGGACTTATTTGCTCAAGGTGGCACAACTATTTAAGGCACTCAGTCTCCTGGCTGTTAGGCTAGTACAGTTCAAGAAAACTTGGAAGCTGCTAGTTTAGTGGGCTATTACCATTTCTACTAATAGATTTTTGTGGCTTTGACCCAAAACACAACAGAAATGAACTAATCAATTAAAGGAAATAGAGTCTCTACTACTTGCCATTCATTTGTTACACAAAATATGTACTGAGCCTACCATGTGCCTGGCATGCAAATGATTAAATCCCAAATCGTCATTGAACTCTCTCACTTGGAATGTCAAAGCTCATTTCTCAACATGCAGACTCATAGGAGTGTTTAGCAGAACCAAGCCATTCTGCTGAATCTACTTCAAGAGTAATGCCTTTATGCATCTGTCAGAGGTGGCCTTGCCAGATGTTATAAACAAAAGGATAACTGAGAACAATGTAACATCACAAAAGTTTTGAAACTTCAAGTGCAGTACTAGGTGCTTTCATATCATGATTTCACCTAGCTCTGGAAATTACACTGTGAAGTATTGTCCCTCCCCCTATATAATTCTTTTTAACATAAGAATACAGAAATTTGTAAAAGTTTTAAGAAGCCAATCCAAGCTCACAGATGTAATAAAAACTGAAGCTAAGATTTGACTACAGGTAAAGTTGACTCAAATACAAGCTTTGCCCCATATATTTGCCAATTTTATTGAGGAACTGTGTCAAGAGCAGCCAGTTAGACAGATCTAGGCAATTTTAACCCTTAAAGTAGTGATACAGATTGAATGTTTGTGTCCACTTCTCCCGCCAAATTAATATTTTGAAGCTTAAATCCCCAATGTGATGGTGTCTGGAGGCAGGGCCTTTGGGAGGTGATTAGGTCATGAGGGTGGAGCTGTGATGATGGAGTTAGTGGTCCTATAAAGGAATGAAAAGACCAGAGCTTCCTTTATGCACCTTGGGAGGATACAGCAAGAAAGTGGCAGTACGCAAACCAGGAAGTGGGTTCTCACCAGATGCTTTGATCTTGGACTTCCCAATCTCCAGAACCTTGAGAAAATGCTAGTTGTTTAAGCCACCCAGTCTGCAGTATTCTTGTTATAGCAGGCTGAGGGTACTATCACAAATATCAAATGTGGGATCCATTTGGCCATTGAGATTCTTTCCTCCCACTTGTTAACCACTTAATTTTCCACCTTTGTCTTGAGTATTTTATTTTTATGTATAAGATATGGCCTTAATAATGCTAAGATTTGATTTTGAGTATAACTTTGGTCCAAAAAAATGATAGCTAGAGGCAAGAAGGCACAGCAAGCACAACCAGAGAGCTTTTTTTAGCAATGCAAGAAGAATGTAGAATCCATTTATTACAAAACCATCGGTAAGACTTGAACTTCTTGGTAATATGATAGTCATTTGAAAATTTTTACTGATATATTCTAACCAATTTTGCCACGTCTTCTCGAGTGAGACATAGTGAACTGAAAGAAATGAGACAGGAACCCTTCTAACTTCCATCACTTGTGCCTGTTCCCAAGACGCCTGGCTTCATAATGTCATCATCTTTCAGCTGATATCTCCACATCAAATTATCACCTCCAAACTCTTCTCCTACATCATTTTCATTAGCTTCTTTAAATTAATCTGATTCAACTGAAGCTATTAACTGAGACATAGCAGACGTCAAGAGTTCATCTACTGGGCATCATGAGGTCTTTGAGAAGAGCCCTTTTCAACAGAGGCCAATTTTGTTGCTATCATACTGATGTTCGCTCATCAGCTGATAACCCTCTATTAGCCCATCAAGTTCAGCTTTTAATGACCAAACCGTATCTGTGACCGCAATTCAATTTACACTCTGCACTTGTGGTTCCTTGATACCGTGGAATTCTTTAAACCTGCTTGATTAGCTACCTGAGGTAAATGGCTTAGTCATTTTAAGTTTTATGAAACATCTGTGCACTTTGATCATAGACCAGTCAGAGGAGATAATGGCTCTGGACTCCTCCTCAAACCATAAGGAAACAGAGACCCCAAGAGCTATGTGCCACAGAATTCAGGGCAAGTGAGAGAGGTAGTTAGGGCCAATCCATCGCTGATCCCAAGATTTAATTAAATTGGGGCCACTTAAAGGAATCAAGCAGCTTTGGTGTTTTCTAGGCTGACCTTTTGATGCTGCCTCTGACGATGGTCTATTCTATTATGAAGTGGAATCAACCCAACTTATTTGAGCTCTTCCTCTGTTCCTCTCTTCCTCTGTTGGGGTAGATGTACAAACACGCTACAGCTTCACAACTTCTCTTCCCTCTAACTATCCCGTTCCTTACTCCTTATTCTTCTTCCTCCCTTCTTCCTTCTCTTGCTTACGGACTCTAAGTATATCTATTTTTAAAACCCCATGTAAGCCCATGATTCTACAGAGAAATGTGGGTTTGAACATGCATAATTTGAGAAAGAAGCACAGCCCCTGACATGTGGAAGCTGGCCTAGCACTCACAGCTCGGCCATATTATTCTCTTATCAGACATGAACACAGAATACTGAGCTCAGACAAGGTTACCCTGAGATCAGGATAAAATGAGACAAAGCAAGGCTATTTCTAAGCACAGACAAAAATAAGATCATTGTGCTGCATACAAAATACCAAACACCCCCCTTTCTCAACCAAGATGAGTTACTCCTGCTTCTTTACCAATTACAACTACAGCTTTAAACTCATTCTAGTCTTCCCTCCCAAGAGAGATTTATTGACATACGCAATCAAAGAGTTGCCCTCGCTTTTGGACAGTATCCAATTTAGAGCAACCCCTTTCTCCCTAACCCTCCTTCAAATCATTCAACCAAAGCCCAAATCCTATAATGGGTTCTAACACCCTCTGACTGAGACACCCCAGGTTGCCTATGATGTGTGTTCTTCTGTACTGCAACTAGTAATAACTCCAGCGTATTTAGTTACAGGTGTGCTTCTGGTGGCCTTTGCCTAAAGAACATTGACAGTGGCAAAAATAACTCACATTTAAATAGCAATTTACATTTTAAAAAGCTTTCACAACCATGATTTTATTCAATCTTCACAACTATGAGGAAGATGGGAAGGAACTGTTACGCATTTTCCAGGTTAGAAAATTGAGGCCCCATGTAATTAAACGGGTTGTATAAGTTCAAACGTCTATTAAGTATTGGAATCAGGGATTGAACCAAGTCTGCTTGTTTCATACTCCGTGTTTTCTCTGCTTGGCTGGTCTTAGAAGAAAGAAGTCCCTCAACTATTTGTTATTTAGTGCATCACCAACTGGAGATTGCAGGTGGGAAGGGAATGAGGTTGATGGGGGAAACCAATATTGTGGGATAAACCTGAAATATCTTTCAGAAGCACTGGTTTTGTTTTAATACAAATTTTTGGGGGAAACAGTTCAGTATTTTTTAAAAGAAGGCTTTTTTTTTTTTTTTTAAAGGAACTTGGAATTAAAACTCAAGAAAAAGTAAAAGATAAAAAGAGAGCAAGAAGCTCCCACTATGGCTCAGGGGATTAAGAATCCAACTACTGTGGCTCAAGTTGCTGTGGAGGTATGATCCCTGCCCAGCACAGTGGGTTAAAGGCTCGGGCATTGCTACAGCTGCAGCTTGGGTCACAGCTGCACCTTGGATTCAGTCCCTAGCTTGGGAACATCATATGTCATGGGTACAGCCATATTAAGAAAAAAAGAGAGAGAGAGAGAGCCAAAAAAATTGTTACTTGTTGCAAGTGACTTTAAAGCTAGTCTCCCAGATCCTATCCTTGCCCTCCAGGGGTCTGCATTTAAGGACATGTAGGTACTGAGGATTCCATCTAATGTTCAATCCATTTCTGGGTCAAAGAGCACAAGTGAACACTCTGGATTGACATTCAGACTCTCTGGTTATAGTGCTGAGGGCAAACCTGTCCTCAGGACCATGAGGGTCAATGGAGTAGGGTTCAGTGTCCCTGAGTGCTCTATTGATTTGGGGGAGGGGGATTGTGGACTTGTCGTGGAAGCCAGTTCTTCTCTAATCATCCAGCTTTCTGGAGCTCGGCTGTTTTTTTTTTGTTTGTTTTGTTTTGTTTTTGTCTTTTTAGGGCTCCACCAGCAGCATATGGATGTTCCCAGGCTAGGAGTCCAATTGGAGCTGTAGCTGTGGCCTATGCCACAGCCACCGTAACGTAAGATCCGAGCTGTACCTGCAACCTACACCGCTGCTCATAGCAACACAGGATCTTTAACCCACTGAGCAAGACCAGGGATTGAACCCACGTCCTCATGGGTGCTAGTCAGATTAGTTTCTGCTGAGCCACGATGCGAACTCCAGCTTGGCCGTTTCCATGCCAGACCTCCCTGTGGGACTCAGGCCAGAATCTGGCTGCTCTCTGGCCTGGATATTACTGCTGAAAGGCATGGGGGTGGGGGCAGAAGACAGTATGGGAATTGACCTTGACTCTAGGCCATGTCAAAGTCCAACAGTTACCCTGGGGCACCCTCTGGTCTGTAAGAGGTAAACAAGCCTGCAGGGAATTTGAAATCTGACCACATGCCTAGGTAAGCTCCTTTTAACAGATTTACGCACACATACAAGCTTTCGAAAACCACCATCTCCTCTCACATCTGGAATTCATCTAGACCCCAGGGGCTCTAGTATTGAAATAACATGCAGGTACTTTAAATAGAACGAGTGGAAATTGTCAAGAACTACCTGAGCCAACAAATTGCTTATATTATGTTATTTTTAAATGTATAACATAAAAGTGGGTATAAATTCCTTATGCTTATAGCTCTTGCATGACTATCAAAACCAAACAAAATAATTCAATAATTATTTGCATATAAATACAAATGTTCAAAACCATGCAATTCAAATTAACAGACAATTCATTGTGATGGAAGTGCTGTTTACTGAAACAATGTCACCGCTTACAGGACAAATAGGGCACAGATTGCTCTTCCTCAGGATCTGTTTTGGGTTGAATTTTATCCTCCAAAAAGACAGGCTGAAGCCCTACCCCTGGGTACCTGTGAATGCTAACTGATATAGGGTCTCTGCAGATGTAATCAAGTTGAGGTCATTAGGGTGTCACAATCCAATGGGACTGGTGTTCTAATAAGGAAAAAAGAGAAAGCCACTCAGAGAGAGGGCCACGTGATGGCAAAGGCAGACTAGAGTGACGTAGCTATAAGACAAGGGATGCCAAGGATCAATGGCCGCCACCAGAAGCTAAGAAGGAGCAAGGAAGGATTCTTCTTAGAGTCTAAGAGGGAGCATGGCCCAAATGACACCTTGATCTCAGGTCTCTGGCCACCAATATGGATATGGTGAGAGAATAAGCCACCCAGTCTGTGGTCCTCTGTTACAGCGGCCCTAGGAATCAAATCCAGGTCTTTTTAGGTTGATATACCCTTAATACATAGGCTGTGTGATGAATCAATATTCCGAAGAGTTGCTATGCCACTGCTGCAAACCCTTCTCTTATCAGGTCTCTTGGCCCTCAGGGACCTGACTCTGCACCAGATTTACCTCACTTCTTCTTTCATGTGTCATGACAATTAAAGCACCTCTCTTTTGTGCCACAGTGATTGAAAACACAAGCCCAAATGTAGAGATAAAAATGTCTTTCTTTAGGATTATCCTCAAAATGAAAACAGATCATTTAAATTATTATAAAGAACTCATAGACTCTTGTATATCCAGGGACTCTGACTGAGGGGGAGAAATAGCTAGATTTTTTTGTCTGCTTCTCATTCCCTCTTGCCTGCCCTGGTTCTTTGTTTCCTTTTGGCTTTGGGCCCTGTCAGTCACTCTTGGATCAAGAGGCACTGGTTTAAATACTTACTTTGGACTTCTACTTTCCACCACACTTGACTTCACCTTGACCCTGTAGTCAGGGTCTGAGTGGACAGTCTGCAGCATTGCCCACCTGATCACTGTGGGAGGCAAAGCTTAGCACACCCTGCTCCAGGCCTTGCCCATGTCAACATCATGGCCAACAAGCGGACCCAGACCTCTAGGGAAAGCATTGGCCTCCCTTGCATCTCACTAAGGAACTTAAACACACAGGGTGATAATAAATCCATTGAGCAACCAGTCATTCTGGGTCCCTCAGGGGGAACTATAGAGTGGATATCTACCTGATGGGGTCTGTAACCATCAGAGATGCTGTCTCCCTCAGCAGTACAGAATGTTCAGCTGGGGAACATGCAGGAACAGGGCAGGCATGCAGGAGCCATGGGGGTCTGACTGGCAGATTAGTAGGTACCAGGGCAGCTCTGTATTGGTGCTCTTTTAGGCTCCCTGACCCTGGAGTAGCTGGAGAAGTGATGAGGAACTGGTAGGGCTCAGAGACCTGGCTACTTTCCAGATGATCTGGAAATACATCAATGTTTTAATAACCAGCACAGTTGAATTGGGGTGGACTACCAATTGGTGTGAACATCAGTCCTGATGTGAGCACCCCAGAAGAGCCAATTACATGTTTCTATGAGTGTTTTGAAAGGGGCTAGATGTTTCTCAGGACCTTGATTTGGGTGTTGTGATTACACTGAGATGAAGCAGTAACAATATCTTTTCAAACACTGACGAGAACAGGAACAGTCATCGTTCCTCTGAAGGCCAGCAAGGCCACTCTGATGTGTCCATCTGGCCCACTGAGAAAAGAGTAAAAAGTTATGGTCATAGGAAAAAAAAAACAGTGTTCAGTTTTGTTGTCTTGAGAGTCACAAATCATTTCCACACAAGCTAAATGAGCACTAATTTAGAAGCAGATGTCCAACTCCTTGTGTGGATCTCAGTGGTTTCATCATTCAAATCTTTGCAGGAAGCAGGCTCATAGGTGCATCAAAGTGTACCTAAGATCACTAATGACAAACCCAAATCATGCCTACCCTCCACTCTCCTCCAGCAAGCATCTTTCCTCTCCATTTTAATCCTCCTGATAATGTCACTTGACCAGTAAAAAAAAGCATCTGTTAGGAAAATGCACTGAATCAAAAAACTTCATAGTACAGGGAGTGTTTGGGTGTTAATTACATCAATTGTCCATCAACTCCATTGTTACTCTCTTTCCTCTGATACAAAAAAAAAAAAAAAATTGTTGAGACTTCTAAGCATAATGCAGTTGAGCCAAAAGTTTTCCTATAAATATTGATGGGGATCCTGGCTCCTTTATAGCAGTCATAGCCAAGAGCTCAGGGCAGCTGGCTCTGAGGCAGTGTGGGGCACTGGGGAGCATGCTGTCTTGGGAGTCAGGAGGCAAGTTTTATACCAGCTTTGCTACAACGTGGGTGATCTTGATTACTATCCTTTAGCTTCTTTGAGGTTCAGATTCTTCATTGGTAAAAACTGAGATATATTATTCATTTTCCAGGCCTGGTTGCTGGGACAATGAATAAAATAATGAAAGCGCGCCTAGATTTGGAAGCATATGGAAATTTGTGTGTGTGTGTGTGTGTGTGTGCGTGTGTGTGTGTGTGTGTGTGTGTGTGTGTGTGTGTGTGTATACATATACCTAAGACCCAGACCCCTACCCACTTTAATGAAATGGACACTGGGCTGGACATCAGAACACCTGGGTTTTAGCCTTGGCTTCTTTGCTGTGTGACCTTGGACAAGCCCCTTAGGCTTCTGGACTTTAATTTCCTCATCTACAAAAAGACAATTTTGGACAAATGATTTCCAGTGTCTTTCCCAGGCCAAAGGCCTGTGATTCTAACTCAGAACATGAAAAGGGTAAAGTCATGACTCTACGACTGGCCAAAGTTAGGTGTCACATGGTAGTTACAATGAGAAAAGGATGCAGGCATTAGGGAGCACTTGCTGAATGTCCTGCTCAGAGGATGGCTGTGGGATGGAGAATGAGGGCCCAGGCCTGGAGTGACATGCTGGCAGTAGGGGGTGGTTTTCCCTTTCCCTGGGACACACTCCTCTTCCTTCTCTCTTCTTGTTCTTCTCTTCTTGCTTCTGCTTCCTCACCTTTAGACCCCATCCCTGCCAGGAGGTTGACCAAGGGATTTCAGAAGTGTTGGGAAAGGGCACTGCTAAGTCTCCAAGCTGAACCAACCACTGGTTCATTCAGCCTTTCAGAGGGTGTGGGTGTGAACTGACAGTAATAGAAAATCAGGGCCCTTTCACTAGTGATGAAATTAATGGATGATAATTCAGGAAGGAAGTGGAAGAGGCCATTTAGTCCTATAAACACAGGAAGTCCTTATGCCCGGGCATTCTGAGAGGCTTGAGCTCATTGATAATCAGGCTAATAATAACTCCTCGTTCAGCTAGAATGTTCCTTCTGAAGGTGCTGCACCTTCCCAGCTATAATTTCATTCTTATTCACATTGCTCCTACAAAGCTGCTCTTATTAGCCCCAATTTGCAGATGGAGAAACTGAGGCACAGAAAGGGAAAAAAATTACATAATGATTGGCACTGAGTCTCCTATTTTCTCAGAAGTTTATATCAAACTATAATAAAGAACAATATGACAGCTATTGAAATATTGATTTATCCTGCTCAAGCAATTCTTTTTTTGTTCCCTTTTTTCCTTAAAATTTTATTGGAATGTAGTTGACTTACTGTGTTGTATTAGTTTCAAGTGTATAGCAAAGTGAATCCATTCTTTTTTCCCACATAGGTTATTACAAACTATTGAGTAGATTTCTTTGAGCTCTGTAGTAGGTTCTTGTTAATCATCTAGTTCACACAATACAAAAGAACTTACCTATTTGTTTATTTTTTTTTAATTTTTATTTTTTTTGTCATTTTGCCTTTTTCCAGGGCTGCTCCCGCAGCATATGGAGGTTCCCAGGCTAGGGGTCTAATTGGAGCTGTAGCCAGCGGCCTGCGCCAGAGCCACAGCAATGTGGGATCCGAGCCGTGTCTATGACCTACACCACACCTCACGGCAACGCCAGATTTAACCCACTGAGCAAGGCTAGGGATCAAACCCACGACCTTATGGTTCCTAGTGGGATTTGTTAACCACTGCGCCACGACGGGAACTCCCTATTTGCTTATTTATTGTGATTTTTATTTTTGCTGTTATAGTTGATTTACAGTGTTCTGTCAATTTCTACTGTATAGCAAAGTGACCCAGTCATACATAGATATACATATTCTTTTTCTCACATTATCCTCCATCATGTTCCATCACAAGTGACTGTATATAGTTCCCTGTGCTATACAGCAGGATCTCAGTGCTAATCTGCTCTAACTGCAATAATTTGCATCTATTAACCCCAAACTCCAAATCCATCCCACTCTCTCCCCCTCCCCACTGGCAACCACAAATCTGTTCTTCCAGCCCATGAGTTTCTTTTCTGTGGAAAGATTCATTTGTGCCACATTTTAGTTTCCAGATATAAGTGATATCATACAGTATTTTTCTTTCTCTTTCTGACTTACTTCACTTAGTGTGAGTCTCTAGTTCTACTCATGTTGCTGCAAATGGCATGGTTTTGTTCTTTTTATGGCTGAGTAGTATTCCATTGTGTATATGTACCACATCTTCTTAATCCATTCATCTCTCGATGAACATTTAGGTTGTTTTCATGTCTTGGCTATTGTGAATAGTGCCGTAATGAACATACTGGTGCATGTGTCTTTTTCAAGGAAAGTTTGTCTGGATATATGCCCAAGAGTGGGATTTCTGGGTCATATGGTAGTTCTATGCATAGTTTTCTAAGGTACCTCCATACTGTTTTCCATAGTGGCTGTACCAATTTGCTAGAGCAATTCTTTTTTTTTTTTTGTCTTTTTGCTTTTTCTGGGGCTGCTTCCCATGGCATATGGAAGTTCCTGAGCTAGGTCTAATTGGAGCTGTAGCTGCCGGCCTACGCCAGAGCCACAGCAATGCGGGATCCGAGCCATGTCTGTGACCTACACCACAGCTCACAGCAACACCAGATCCTTAACCCACTGAGCAAGGCCAGGGATCAAACCCGCAACCTCATGGTTCTTAGTCAGATTTGTTAACCACTGCACCACGACAGGAACTCCAAGAGCAATTCTTAAATGAAGAGGGAAGAGGACAAAAGATGTGCCATGGTATAGGGAGTCAGGAGCTCCCAGTTATGCACTTTTTCCTTTTCCTGTCATTCCTTGTTCCTTCTCTTGCTTAGCTTGAGGCACTTGAGAGACGCTTGGATAGGAACATGAGGGAAACTGGGGAATGTGGAAAAGCACTGGTTGAAGCAAGATGCAGGGCAAGCAAGTAGCCAAGTCTTGACAAACCAACGGTCGTTTTGATATAAATGACCTCCCTAGAAAGGTGGGAATCTCACTAGCTTTCTTGGAATGTTGGGGCTGGGTTACCCAAGGCCTCCAGTTTAGATGGTCTTTTGTAAATGAACAGATGAAGGCTGTGCCTAGGGGACAACAGAGGGCATGGCTGGGGCATCCAGGGCTGCATTATGACTTTTAAGGACTTGGGCACTTTAGTTTTCATGGGACCCTTCCTCTACAAAACAAGTTAAAAACCCTATTTTAGAAGTGTATTTTGTATACATATATTCGTATTTATATTAAAATATTTAATTGAAACTAAAAACGCATTTTCCGGCCTTTTGACTTTAAAATAATTAAAATATTTTCATGAGGCCCTAAGAGTATTGTGGGCCATAGGCACTGTGCCTGCTGTGTCTCAGGGATTAGTCAGCAGGCATGACAGTATTCCTTGTCTCCTAGAGCTGCCGGCTACAGTAGCTGGCCATTTGGGTCTGCCCAAGCCTGCCCAGGCCAGGCTTATCCACCCAAATTCATAAGATCAATCTCAAAGCATCAGTTGGAGCTTCTGGGAGGTTCAGATGCACCACTGCTTTTGCAGAGGAAGCTACTGAAGCTCAAAGAAACCAAGGTCAAGTTATCAAAGAGAGAGGGGCCAGGATTTGAACTTAGGTCTGTCTGGCCCCAAAGTCCATAATTTGATTCCTACTTCCCATTGTGTGTATTTGAGCTGTTACTGAACACTGCTCTCCAGACCAGAGGTCTTCCTGTCTGGGACCTACATCGATAGATAGATAGATAGATAGATAGATAGATAGACAGACAGACAGACAGACAGACAGACAGACAGACAGATAAATAGGTAGATAGATATTTCTATAGAACTACATCTGTATCTTAGAAAATCTGGAAATTAGTAATTTAGCAAGGGTGGATAGGTGATCACAAGGAGAAAAGTCTAAAAACAGTTCTACATAATGCAAAGGGAAAGGTCCCACAGAGAAGCTCAGAGGGACAAAGAAATCATCCCTAGAGGATTAATGTTCGAGTAAACTGTGAGCTGCTTATATTTTTACCCCATTACCATAACTTTCAAATAACTGTCTCAACAATAAAAAGGCAATTACTTAGGGCCAGGTGCATCACAGACTAGGTGACATGATCTCTGAGCCATCAGAGGGTTCCCTTGTACAGTTTCCCAGTGGCAGTGCGATGGCAGAGGAGGAGACCCTGGATTAGCAGTAAATGGAACACTGTGCCTCCTTGAGGGAGCTCTGGATCAATTCTCAGAGCATCAAGTCTCAGAGGACCAAGAGGCCTGGATTTGGAATAAAGTCTAGGTATGACCATTTACTCCTGTGTCATAAGGAAGTCACTTCACTTCTGCAATCCCTTTGTTGATGAAAAAGTTCATAACAACCCCAGCCTTACTGAGCACATAGGTTTTTATGAGGCTGAAATGAAATAAAGGGTATAAATTGGGTTTGTAAACTACAGAGCACTGTCCAAATGCTTGAGATATGACCCTGCCCTCTAGTTCCCTGTTCTCAGACTTCATTGTGTCTGTTTCCCCACAGATACACTGAACCAGGGGTGGTCACAGCTTTCTAAAAGCTGGCCCCATCACCACCAGGATCCCCAAGCTGGGTTGCCATACAATGGCAGTAGATTACACTAATTTGTTTTATTTTATTTGACATACTTGGAATTAAAGCTTTTTGAAAGCACTATGCAAATGTATGCAAATAGCCACATTGCATGCAAAATAATGTGCAAATAGTGTCCCTGTGTTGGCTTAGAAAAATCTGGTGGCCAAAGGCTGTTTATATCCTCCCAAGAATCAGTAAGAGTATGTTAAACTTCAGTTACTGTTCCAGGTGTTTAAAAAACATGGATGTTAGGGAACCTAGTTGAGTATGTGGCTTAGCAGCTGGTTATGATCATTTTCCAGTCAGCAGCAGGATATCTGACCTCAACTAGGCAGTCTTTCTTTCATTCAATAACCATTCAACAATGATGGTGCCAGGCAGTTACTGACTGGAAGAAGAATAAGGTATGAGTCTTTCCTTAAGGACTCCTTGGCAAGGAGGATGCCAGAGTTGGCTGTTAAAACACAGCTGGGACATCGGTTTCCTGACACACATTTATGGCTGGTGCCCAGTTCTGTTATAACTCAAGTCCAAGCACCTGATCGAGGCACTCAAGACTCTTTATAAACCTAGACCCAGGTGACCTTTCCACCAGCATCTCTCACCCTACCCCTCTTTGCAAGAACCTGTGCTTTCCCTGTGTGTTGAGTACACAGTATTTAGTATTCTTCCAAACATGTTTACCCCTCCCCTGCTCTGTGCCTCTGATGTTGCTTATTTCCCAAATACCAAAGAGCTTTATTATATCTTTGCTTCTGGCTTGAACCTCCTGTTAGTAGACAGACAGGCGCACTTTGCTAACTTATGCTTCTAAAGCCAAAGACAGAGTAGGTGAGTCTTTAGTGATCAATAACATAATCTAATACCACTGTTCTACAAATGGGTAAACTGAGGCCAAGAAAAGGGAAGAGACTGGATCAAGATGGTAGAGTTAGAATCAGAACCCACGTGTCCTGACTCAACTCTCTATAACATCTGCATCATGGTCACGGCTCACAGTCAAAGGCAAGAAAAAAAAATCAAGTTGACCCATTTCCTCGGGGCCACCTTAACAAATTATGCTGTGTTGTTAAACACTTCCCTGGGTGGAAACTAGTGAGGAGACACTAGTTCTGGGACAAGATCATCCCCTCCAGGGGGTTAGTCTGGATGCTCGCAGGGATGTGAAACCAGTCTTTGGAGAATAGCTTACGCATACAGTCCATTAACTCTGGGTTAGGCACAGTGTAACCTTCTTCCACCCCTTCAGCGTCTGGACAAGAGGTTTTCAACCCTGGCTGCACACTGACATCACCTGGGAGATCTGAAACATATCAGTGCTCAGTCTCCTTCCTGACCAACCAGATGGACACTCAGCAGTGAGACCCAGGTGGCAATACTTTCAATACACCTGGAGAAGCTAGGCTGCAGAATGGCAAGATGAGGCAGCTCCCTCCCCGTGCCCAGAGACCCTCTCTATGTCGTCTGATTCTGCCACATATACACCCTCCCGCTTGGTTCATTTATCATGGTGGTAGCACAGCTGCACCAACACTGATGCATCATCATGCCACCTCCTGCCTCCCATCCTGGGCTGAAGGAGCAAGCAGGGCCAGACGTCCCTTAACACTGACCCTCAAGGGCCAGGTCCTATTACTTGTCCAGAGGCCATTTGCTGTTGTTTTTTTAGAGCAGCCCGTTATGATTTCTTGCAGGAACCTCTCTGGTAGGTTTATCAGCACCCAGGCAGGAGGCATTCAGACTGAGCGACCACAACATCTGGGTAGGATGGGGAGAGAGTGCACACAGAACAGGTCTGCTGACATGCGGTGCTTTTGTCAGATTGGGAAATTATTTTGAGAAGCACAGCAAGCAGTGACTTCAGGAGGGGGAAAAATCCTATGTGTTTATTATAATGCAGTCCAAGACGATTGCCCTGAATGAACAAATAGAATTGGTCCTGGTTTGCTGAGCACACATAAAAGAAGAGAAAATGGAGTCAGGCCCTGCCCTTCTCTCTACAGTCTGTTTCTATTAGGAATTGACACGATTCAATGGCGCCTTTGGTAAAAAGAGGGTGGCTAGGGGAGAAGTGCGGAGATTTCACCTTGAACACAGATGCCACTTTACATCTCAGGATCCTCCAGGTAAGCTCCTGGCTTCGTTTCCTACTCAGAAACCCATCCACACCTCTCGTCTTTGGGGTGGAGGGCCTTACCACTCTCAACTTCTCCCAGCCTCTTTGCTGCTCGAATTTGTGTGGATTTTTCAGCACAAGAGTATTGTCTGAGTGCAGATTGGGGAGAAAGTGATGTTGCTTTTAATGCAGTTTCAACAACTGGTGAAGTAAAAGGGTGAACGAAAAGTGATGAAGAGTTGGAAACTATTTATTTTTTTAAATGACAAAGGAGAGCCACATTTTTAGTTTCTGGTATTATTGTTTTCTTTATAAATTTAAAGCCAGATGCAGCAATTTATGGTTTATTATTCTTTCCCGTGGCGCTTGCTAAAAATTTCAAAGTTATACCATACTGACTTTCTTTCCCTTTGTATTTCACTGCTAGCGGACACAGTTTGAATCAAATCTCTAACAAAGACAGAAGGCTCAGAGCCTGCTTGTTTGCTGAAACTGCTGGAAACCTTTTTGATTTTCCAAGAAGCCACAGAGGATGCAGGGGCTTCTGTAGTCCACAGACTTAATATACAAAGTCATTTAGGAGAGAGGCTGGTTTGGTTTGGCTGGTAACGTGAGTTCATTTGCAATTCTCTTTCCTTCTTATCAGGCTTGAAATGAGTATTGAAATTCAGAAGAGGGTGTGTGTGCCTCTTGGGCGTGTTAAGCCAGAGGGTGTGTGCTTTCTGTCTACACTCTGGGGAGGGGATGGCTGGCCATGCATCATTTTTTACAGCTGTATTTGCACAGGTGGGAAATAACAGTGTCATCTTGGAATAGCAGACACAATGATATACGTGTTTGGGGGCATCTACAGAGCACAGTGAATCATACAACATGCGAGTCAGCCCCACTATAAGTCAATCCATGCTGCCCACCAAAAGCTCCTTAGGTAAGTGGAGAGGCTGCCTTCGGATTACTTTGGAAGATGAAAAATATCCCCATATATATTCAGGCCAATAAAGCAGCCATGCAGGTAAATAAAAACAAATCCTGGAATCAGTCTCAAGGTTGGAAGAACCTTTAAAGATGTGTAGACCAGCTGCCCATCCACATGCCCATGCTTGTATCTCTTAGCGTCTTGGCATGTTCTCCTCCAGTTTCTGGTTTGAACCCCTTCCATGATGGGGATCTCACTGCCTCCTCCACAGCAGTTAACCCATCTCAACTTTCCTTCTTTGCATAACAATCTTCCAATAGCTGCAGACAGCTATCATGCCATGTAATTTGTTTATTTGTTTATTCATTAGCTGAACCTGCACTGAGCATATACTATGTGCCAGAAACTAGGGTCTGGAGATATGAGGTGGAGAACATGGGACCTGCTCTCACAACATGATAGGGAACCAGATACTTTATCCGCTGAGTTGACTATGCTGTGGTAAGTGAAGATGTAAGCAGAATTCGCTGGGGGCCTACGGGAAAGCATATTTACTTACTTGGCGGGAGGGTGGGTGAGTGAAAGCAGTGAAGGCCTCCAAAGGTGGTTTTGGTCTTGGACTCTGAGGATTACACGTTTCCTACCTTCTCTTCAAGCTATTGGGCAAATTCCTTCTTAGGAGATTCACACATTGGGGTTTGCCCAGCCACGGTGTTGGGGGCCCAGTAGGCTCTGCTAGTCTTGACTGTTATTACTTTTCTGCTCACAGTCCAGACTCAACTTGCAACCTGGGGGCACTTCATCTGAAGCAGGAAAACCCTGGGAGAAGACAAGGCCCCTGGGGTTTGGCTGTAGGACCTGAGGGCTCATGGATGTTAGTTTCTTCCCCAGTCACTGCCCTGAAGGACTGTCTGTACAGATGAGGCTCTTGTGTCAAAACGCCCATCTGTTTCACAGAGATGTGGATTGCCAAGGGAAATCTTGAAGCTCCTTTGCAAGCATTTTGTCTGCAATGTTACATATTTGGAAGAAAGGGGCCATGGTAAATGGGAAGGCTCCTTACTTGTGTGGATTTGGAGGAAAGGTCTGTAATTATCACCCGTTGGACTCCTGAGGTACCTGTGAATTGAGGACTCTCTTCTTGAAGATGGGCTAATGGAACAGCTGCCCGTTAGTACAGATCATGCCTGGGCACATGGCATTGGAGAAATAGGAAGAGCAAGTACTAGAGCTGGAAGTGAATGACATCAAGCAAAACCCTGAGGGCAAAGGGGGAAGATGCTGTCACCCTCCCACCCTCCTCCTCCCTGTTTGACAATAGGGCCCCAGTGACCCCCGGGGGGGGCGGGGGGAATCAGCATCACCAAACACCTATCTTCTCTGGGGTCATGTGGTGATGAGTAAAACCTATATGGGATGATGGGTTCAGACACCAAGGTTCAAAGTTACTCAGATAATTATTGTGTGCCCTTAAGGATGCCCCTTAAACCCACTGAGATTGGGTAATCTCATCTGTGAAATGGCTTTGGCAGTGACTCTAGTTCAGCAGAGTTATGAGAACACCTGTGGTCCCAGTTGGGTCAGAGCTCTGAGGGTCCTACAAGTGCTGACTGTGGTGATCCCAGGACACCAGCAGAGACTTGCAAGGTTCGTGGAAGTGACTGCAACAAGGTCCTTGTCCTCACAGGATTTTTAGCTGTGTAGGGCAGAAGGAGCAACGCAAAACTAATGTCACTATAAGGATACATGGGAGAAGGGTAGACAGATCAACCTCTGGAAATTGGCACTTGGGGGAAAAAGAAGAAAATGAAGGGATACTTCTTTAAGCCTATTTAATGGATAAAATAAAAAGCAATTGTAGGAGTTCCCGTCGTGGTGCAGTGGATAACGAATCCACTGCGGAACCATGAGGTTGTGGGTTTGATCCCTGGCCTCGCTCAGTGGGTTGAGGATCTGGCATTGCCGTTGAGCTGTGGTGTGGGGTCGCAGATGCAGCTCAGATCCTGCGTTGCTGTGGCTCGGGCATAGGCCAGTGGCTACAGCTCCGATTAGACTCCTAGCCTGGGAACATCCATATGCCACAGGAGCGGCTCAAGGAAAAGGCAAAAAAAAAGAAAGACAAAAAAAAATTGTAAGTGGAAAAATACGTTACGCTTCTCTTAAATCTACTACTTCACAGAGGTGGGAGAAAAGGCATAAAGGCATTTAAAAAAAAATTTTGTAGGGCTATATAGCCTATAAATAATGAGCGGTGGAATCTGTTAACTTGAAAACAGAAAACATAAGGAAATGGGGCTAGGCAGTGTTTCTCAGGTAACTTTCCTCAGATTACCGCTGCTTTTGTTAAATTCCATGCTGCTAGGCCCCATCCTATACCTAATAAATCAGAACCTCTGGGGTAGGGCCCAGCATGCTGCACAGTAGCAAGCTGCCTGGACAATTTTTATGATATATAAAGTTTAAAAAACTCTGATTTGGGTGAATAAACATGTACAAGGAGCATCTGCTTATCAAAGACCCAAATCAAATTCTGTGGGCTTTATATGTTAATATTAATTTCATGGTTTCAGTATTTATAGCATAGTTATGTAACATATTTGCTTGCTCTAAGGAGTAAATGATATATTTTCAAGTCCCCAAGTTTATTTCTGAATGTTACATTTCGAGCAGCCTTACTTTACATGCCTGAGAATGGTTTTAGGTTTTAGAAACATATATACTGGAATAGGAATGACCTCAGGCTTGCTCTACTGCAAATGGATTTCCAGCTCTTCCCCTGCAGTCTGCCTCTCCCCAGCCATGGCCCCCTAGACACCACGGACTGATCAATCTTTCTGAAGCACGGTTCTGGCAAGCAAACAAACCCCTCCCCCCTCCGCCCGCCACCCCATTATTGGCTCCACACTGCCTATGGGAAAGAGAGAAAACTCCTTAGCTTGGCTTTAAGGCCTTTCACACCATAGTGCCCACCTGCCTGCTCACCTTCCCCTCCTATTTCCCTACACACACACCCAGACGCCAGCCCATCTAGACTACTCAGCATCCTCATCCGGCATTTTCCGTCTCCAAAATTTCAGCTCACACCAAACTTCTTCAACTCAATCCATCAGAATCTTACCATCCTTCTAGATCTTTCTAGACATCTAAGTGCTGCTTCTCTGGAAGCCTTTTCTGATTTTCCAGTTGTAAGTGTTTTGTCTAGATCCAACAGCATTTTTTCTGTGCTCTGCCCATGGTCTTATAACATACAACCTGGTATTGTGTTTATTTGCATCCTTGTCTATTAACCCTAAAGTTACTGAAGAGCAGAGCCCGTAACTCACTCAAGTCTGTGTTGTCCACAGAAAGGAACATAATGACTGACCTTTAGGAGGCCTACGTAGGACCTTCTGCCATGACTTAAAAAACATTTAAATTCACTACCTTGCCTTCAAGATGGTCACCTGGTCTCCCTACTTCTGCCTCCTTACCTCCCACCACTTCACCCCTTACTCACTCCACTCTAGCCATGCCTGGCTTGTTTCCTTTTCTCAAACAGGCCTTGCTCTCTCTGGCTTCCAGGCTCCTGCTCCTGCCATGTGTGCTTTGCCTGGAGTGCTTCTCCAATGTTACCTCCCTAGAGAGGACGTCCCTGAAGTCCCCTCTAAAACAAACTTCTCTTTCTGTTACCCCACCTTCTTATATTCTCTTTACAACCCTTTTACTATCTAAAGTCAACTAATTTATTTTAGTACTTCTCTACTAACCCTTCCTAATAATAGATGAGCTTCTTGCATAAGGAAGCACTCAAAAAATAACACATAATAAAACCACTGGGTGAAAGCATGACGAGAAAGAGGATGTCTGCATGGTCTCAAACTATCTCCTGACAACATCTAATTGATTATAAAGGAGAAAAGGGTAACTTGATTACAGAGGAGAAAACACTCAAATATCACCCTCACTAAGTATGAACTTCTCCAAGAATAACCCAGGGTTAACAGCCCCAGTGACAAAACATTTTGACATCATGTACCTTCTTGATATGACACACCTTGTATTTTCCTCCTAGTAATGCAGCACTTCAATCTAAGCATGGCACAGTTGACAATCTCAATTTGAGTGACATTCTGCAGAATACCTGACCAGTAGTTCTATTCAAAAGTGTCAAGGTCATGACAGTCAGAGACTAAAGGATTGTTAGACTGGAGAAAAATAGGAGACATAACTAAGCATGATACAGGAATTCAGATTGGCCCCTGGACCCGAAAAAGAAGTAGGAAAACTGGAAAAAAAAAAATCCTGATACTCTCTATAGGATTTCTAATAGAAATGCATCAATGTTAATTTCTTGGTTTCAGTATTTACACTATGGTTATAAAAGCTGTTGACAGAAGGGGAAGTTAGGTGCAGGGTATGTAGGAACTCGGCACTATTTCTATGACTTTTATTTAAGTCTAAAGTTATCACAAAAGAAAATTATTTTTCTAAAAGATATAAGCTTTTGAGAGCAGTGGCTTATCTGTCTTGTTCTAGAGCAGTACCTTTTACGTAGCAGGGAACAGCTAATTATTTGCGAATGGGAGGAAGGTGAGAAGAAAGGAGATGGAACAGAGGCAGGGAGGGAATGGGTAGAGAAGAGGGAAGGAGGTGAGGAAGAAGCAGTTGGAGGAAGTGTGGGAAGAAGGGAGTGTGTGGCTTTGGGAAGCCGTGAGGGGTCCTGTGAAGAAGGCGTGAAACACAACAGCCCTGCGAAGGTCTCAAGGAAGAAGCTCATTCACAGCATCTGTCACATGCCATAAATACACAAAGGCGTGGGGACACCCCCACCCTGGGGCTGTGGTTATTTATCTTCGTGTCCTGTGAACCTAGTGCCCATGCCACATTCTAGGTGTTCAATAAACATTTATTGAATTAGATTTAATTAAAGTACTTAATGACTTGGATTAAATGCAGTGGTTGGATTAACAAAGGCAAGTCTCTCCCAAGAGAATTCTCCAGCTCTTGGTGGGCAGGTTAGTAACTTTGGCTACTGAATGGAACTGGCACAGTTTAAGGCCTGGGTCCTGAGGGCTTGGGCAAGTGAGTCTCTATGGGCTGTTGGAAATTGGAACAAAATTAATTCAGTGAAACAGCCATCCTGGGATGACTTACAGAACTGAATTTATCTTCAAGTGCAAGATATATAAAATTATGTGCTGTGCTTTCCTCCAAATTTGACCTAAAACGGCCTCAAAGTTTGGGGTGTCTTTCAGCAGAAGGAATGAAATTCCATTGGTGAATATTATTTTAATTCCATGTATCAGCAACTATTGTGTGCCTAGCATCTAGTTGTATACTTCTTTAACTGTTCGCAATAAAAATCCTTTGAAATTAATTTTTCTGCTTCTCAGATAAGGAAAATAAAGCTCAAAGAGTAAAATGACTGGTCCTAATTTACACTGCACTAAAGTCATGAAGCCAGAAACTCAAGCCTCTTCTCATCCGAAGCTCTTGAAAAGGGTCTTAGACATTCTCTACTCTAAACTGTCTCACTGTTTTGCTCCATCTTTCATGTAGCTAATAATAGGTGTTAGCAGGTAAGACAGACTAGACTTGAAGAGAAAGAGGCCCTTGGCTACTGTTTTGCACAAAGTGCGAAAGCCAGGAGGCCAGTGGAACAGTGTAGGTGTCCAGGGGGCCTGTCAGCAGACGGAGGGCCTCTCATATTATTATTAGCTGTGGGATCTCTGTCAGGGCATTTGCCCTGCAAGAAATCTGGCTGTGCCATCTGTCAGGTGATGAAGATATGGAAGCCTCTCCTATCCCAGGAGAGCGGCAAGGAGGGGCCTTACGTCTGGTCTCCAGTTGCAGACTCCCATCATCCTGAATGCCAGGGACAGACATGGAAATTGTTGTGCTGTGAAATGCTGAAATGCTAAATAAATAACTACATCAGTCTCAGAATCTATTATCTTTTCTCCCCCTCACTGCTTCTATTTCACTGTCTCTCTCTCTCTCTCACTCTGAGTTTTCAAATAAGAACTGTTTGCTAGCTCCACAATCAAAATGATCTAACTGGCTGCAGAAAGGAACATGCATGATGTCCTCAGGGCGTGCCTTAGTTGGAACAAGGTCAAAAACCACTTGACTGACCAAGAGGAGTAAGAGAAACAGGAATTCAAAAGCCTCTATTTATAACTGCGGAAACTGAACTTCTGAGTCGTGCTCTTGACCAGGCAATTACATCACGGAAACAGCCTGTCCATGCTTGGGTGGCTCTTGGAAATGAAAACAGACTCAACTGGGCTCTTGGCTCTTAAACGGACCCTCTGCTCTATGGCTTTCCCGAGGGCCCTGTGTTCGTAGCATTGCGCTGGTGCAACGAATACCGAAAACAGTTTGAGCCCTAAAAGTTCTAGATTAGACTGAGCCTCTTTTGCTTACTAACAGCCTGATGTTGACTAAGTTACCCCAATTTTTCACCCTCAGCTTCTTCACCTATAAAATGGGATTGGCACTTCACGTCTGTTAGGACAGCCATAATCAAACCACCTCCACAACCAGAAAGGAACAAATGTGGGGGAGGATGTGGCGAAATTGGAAACCTTGTATGTTGTTGGTAGGAATATAAAACGGTAGAGTCCCTGTGGAAAATAGTTTGGTAGTTCCTCAAAAAGTTGAAAATGGAATGGCCATGTGATCCAGCAGTTCCACTCCTAGGTATATCACCAAGGTGACTGAAAGCCGGGACTCAAACAGATGCGTACACCGTTGTTCACAGCAACATTTTCACAATAATCTGAAAGTGTAAACAACCTTCGTGCCCTTCAACAGATGGATGGATAAACAAAATGTGGTTTATACATATGGTGGATCTTTTTAACCTTAAAAAGATAGGAAATTCTGACACCTGCTGCAATAGAGATGAACACTGAAGATACTACACTAAGGGAGATAAGCCAGACACAAAAGGACAAATGCTGCGTGATTGCATTTACATGACGTATCTCGAGCAGACAGTTTGATAGAGACAGAAAATGGAATGGTAGTTGCCAAGGGCTGGGAGGAGAGGGGAATGGGGCGTTCCTGTTTAATGGGTGCAGAGTTGAAGTCTGGGAAGATGGAAAAAGTTCGAGAGATGAATGGCGCAATGTGAATGCCACTGAACTTTATACTTACTATGATCACTCTTACTGTACGTGCACTTTACCACAGTAAAGAAAAAGAGACTATTCCCATCTAACTTGCTGGTCTGTCTTAAAGATTAAAGTAGATATCATGTGCGAAATAGCGAGAGCAATGCCTGTCACTTGGTAGCTGTTCAGCGCATTTTGGTTTCCTTCGCCAAACAGCATGTTTAATTTTCACAGAGCCTTCCTCTGCCTACTTAGTCAGGAGGTTATATCTGAAAAGTGGCCACACGGATGCAGATGGCACAGAGTAACAGTTCTGCACCAAGATGATCAGACTCAAAGAAGGAAGACATTCATTACAGGTCAGTCTGGGGACCCTGCTTCCTTCCATTTTATGACAAGAATAATCTATTTCTTGAAGCAAAGTGAATGCAGAAAGGTACATCTGAGGGAACAATGGAAATAAAAACAGGAAGGGAGAAATACCGTTGTAGGTCTCAAAAGTGAAGGAAAGCATCCTTACCTATCGGGTCCACAAACACTTTAGCACCAGTGTGATTAGGGTGTGGGAATCAGAATCTCACCCACTTTACTGAATGGTGCTTCGGGGTGGGGAGCCACCACGCCTGCCCTGCCCACCCATGCTCAGGTGACCTTCAGAAACAGGATGAGGAAGTAAACTGGAGGGCAGTCCCTGCTTGAGGCAGGAGTGAGGAGGGGCCCTGCAGCTGGCCAGAAATGGACTTCTAAGTGATGATGCCAAAGAGTGCTTCTCTAAGGCTTCTCCCAAATCCAATTTTTTTTTTTTTTTGGCTACTTCTTTGGACCGCTCCTGCGGCATATGGAGGTTCCCAGGCTAGGGGTCGAATCGGAGCTGTAGCCACCAGCCTACGCCGGAGCCACAGCAACGCAGGATCCGAGCCGCATCTGCAACCTACACCACAGCTCATGGCAACGCCGGATCGTTAACCCACTGAGCAAGGGCAGGGACCGAACCCGCCACCTCATGGTTCCTAGTCGGATTCGTTAACCACTGCGCCACGACGGGAATTTCCAAAATCCAATTATTGATGCATCTGTGGTCTCTGTGTTGGAGAACAGGTTGCAGCCTGCAAGGTGTCAGGGAGAATTCTTCCAACAGAAGCCCAGGCCAGGCCCTGGGCCCTATAGCATACCTGGCCAGCTGGGACTGTCCCTCTTTCTCTCAGATGGTGCCTTTGAACAGTGAATCAGGGAGCTTAGGCTCAAATCACTTCTTAAAACCTATCACATCTGAGAGGGCAACAAAAATAAAAATAACAGTAGTTTATCAAGGACTTAGTATGTATTAGAGACTATAATTGGTGTTTTGTATATACCTGTTACATTCGATCCCCTGTGTTGCTGGTATTATTATCCCCTTCTCGTGAGCACAGAAACTGAAGCTGAGAGAGGTTAGGTGCCTTGTCCAAGGTAAAAAAAAAAAAAAAAAATCCTTATTTCTTTACATTTCCCCTTCTGCCCCCTCTTAACTTTGGAACATCTTGAAGGTACTGTTAACATCTTTAGAAAGTTTAGGAACATCTCAGATGTAATGCTTACAAATAGTCTTTGTGCAAGCCATAGAGGTGTGCCTGGCATATAGGAAAAAGGTTCAAAGAATGACAACTGGAGATTTGCAGTCTGCTTTTTTAAACCAATAACCATACTGGCCATGTAATTCCCACAGTATTTTTACAATATGTGTGTGTGCATAAATTTAAATATATACATATATAATGTGTGTGTATAAATATATATGCACATATAAATATTATATATAAACACATAAATTTAAATATACATGTGTGTATATATATATATATCTATATAATGTGTGTGTATATAAATATAAATACAATACCTAAATGACAATCATTTCAGGTTCAGTTATGCAACTTGGGACACACAGCCTCAAATGATCATCTATAGCTTGTTTGATTTGTTTCAAAATCAACCAGGAAAGCATCTGTCCAATCACACCCAGATACTCAGCCTCAGACAAGCTATTTTATGTTATATAGACCTTTCCAACATTTCTGTCAAGGGTTTTGTAGTAATTTATCACCTGCTCTTCCCAACACTCTGGACTAGGGAGATGCCACTAATCATTACAGCTTGAATTTGTTTTCAGCTGTCTTTCTTTTGAGGGACTCTATATCTTTAAAGGTACTATATCAGTCTTACAAATACCTTCAAAATGATCTTGAGGCTTGGAATTTCTTATTGACCTATAAAATGCATTGGAAACTTCCTATTGTTCCCTGTGGATTGAATTAGGAGACTTCTATGGTGTCTACCACTAGCAGGCTTGGATGATAGTGACTTCATTTCACAGACAGTGACTGAACAATTGAAGCATAGCTGAGGTTTCCATTAAGATCTAGGTCTCCTGGTGCTGGGGAAGATTGTCAATGATAATAAAAGTTGCTGACGTTACTGAGTGCTTACATAGTGTTTGGGGTTTGCCTGAGAGGAGGTACGGTTGCTATTCAGCAGTCAACTCCTTTGGTGTTCCCTTCTCTCATGACTCAAAATACCCACTGATGTGCATGTCTACACAAGAATGCCTGACTCTACCTCACTGTATTGTCCCCAGTCATGTGGGGCTATGGTTCTCTATTTTATGGGGCATAAAGGATTACTTGGGAAGTGTATTAAAATATAGGTTTCTGGGACCCGCCTAAAGCTTTAGCAGGTCTGAACCTATCTTCTAAATTATCAATCTTTCTGATGCCTTCTAATACAGGCATCAGGGGAGTATACTTTGATAATCACTGACTCAAGACTTTCAACATCATTCTTATTTTCTACTGAAATTTTCCCCTTCATTCACTTCTTCAACATTCACCAAGAAGTTAGCATAATGAAGAATCACATTTGGATGGTGCCTTTACAGTTTGAGACTCAATTCTACATACACCCTCATTTGAAGCTCAGAGCAGCTGTCTAAACTCCATCAGGTAGGTATGGGAGGAACATGGCAGACACCTGCCAAGAGGATCCTGATCTCCATCCCATACATGTGTTGGGATGGAGACCCCATGAAACCTGGGAACGTGAGTCCCCTCTCCTAGCCAGGGAACATTTGTTGACTGGCCCAAACTCATTACCTTAGGTAACTGATTGGCAAAGGATGGGTATGTTCTAGCTAACGCCATATAAAAAGAAGTACACTGGGGAGAATTTCCCTTCCTGTACTAAAAAACAACTTCCTGAGGTGAATGCCTACCCCTTCTTTCTATTTCTATATAAATAAATAGCCATCTTGTGACCTTAAAGCAACAACCATAAGGATGAAAACCAAAATGTTAAATACAGTGGAGCAGAAAGATAAAAAGAGTGTCCAACAATATCACCTAAATTGTGACAAAAACCTCAGAAACTGCATACATCTGACCTTGTTCATAAGTAAGGAGAAAAACCCTCTGTTGTTTTTGAAGGTTTTTTTCCGTTACTATGATTTAGAATTTCTCTGCCACTTTTGGCTAAAAGCATCCCTATCTAACTGATCCAGAGGAATTATAATGATTAAAATCCTTGTTTTAAAGAAAACAGCCGCAGAGAAAATTAACTTGCTTAAAATCTCTCAGCAAGTGAACAGTGTGTCCTGGACTTGAACTGAGATGGACTGACTCCAAATTCTGAACCATCCACCCTGGAGCCTCACTCTACAATGAAGGTGTTCCAGTGACTACCTTGAAACAGAAGTGGAAGGAACCCGGTGAGTGGGGGTCTGAGCTCCTTATCCCACTCCAACCAGAAGAATCCTTATTAATCTATCTCATAAATTAGACTTTCATATAAAATATAAGTTAAATAAAGGGTTCTTCTGATTTAAAACAATAGTTTAAAATAAAATGGCATTATGCGATGCTGTTTCCTCTTATATGTAAGGCATTATAGATGCAAAAAAAAAACCAAAACCCTGTAATACTTGACTTTTGCTTTTATCACATTGTTACCTAGTTGAGGAGCTAAGACATATACACATACCATGCTGAGGAACAATGCAAGAGTTAAACTAAAGCTGCTTAAAGCAAGGGCTATTTTTTTGCTATAATAGATCCCTGAAAATAGTGTTATAAGGGAAATCATTATAAAATGAATCCTATTTTCCCCATAGGAATTATATCATAAAAGGGTTGTGCTCCTAACCAAAGACATAGGATCCAATTAATTATAAATATGACCAAATAACAAGGCTCAAGAGTAAAATGTAACATCATTGGAAATAATAAAATGATGTTCCAACTCCTATAAAATGGGAATAAATATATTGAACAGATTATAGCACATTTGGGCTTATTATATAATCAAAGTAGTCATATAACATGAACATAAAAATCTATACCATAAATCTGATCTAAAACTAACATGCTTGCAACAATAAACCGAAAATGTGTAATGAGTGATAATTTTATTTGCTTCTTTGAGACTTCAGATGGTTTTACAGGATAATTTAGATGCTCACTTCTCTTATAAATGTGAAATATCCAAGACAATTAGTACTTATGCACTGTTTTGTTTTGGATTGACTCCTGCAACAAGTAGAAGTATTCCAAATATTCCCTTGAAAAACCATGGAAAATGATGACTGTTGTTCAGAGGTCCACACGGCAGGTTGTGGTATTACTAATACTGAAAAAAATGTTTTAAATGTAAAAGTCTACTGTTGCTTTGGTTTATTTAAAGCTCCTTATGAAGACTTCCACTTCTGCCCATGAGGATTAACTGCTACAGGGGTTGGCCTCCTGTCATAAATATATATAGTGGTTTCAGATACTGAACAACAGGCAGCACAAGGCTGTGGTACACGAGGGAAGGAAAAGAGTGAGATGAGTCTTCTAATTTCCCCAGGTTATTTCCTGGAAGCTGCTTTCAGGTTGCACTTCAAAGAGAGCAAACCCAAACAAAGCAGTGAGACCTTGCTGAGTTGAGGCAAAGATGGAGCTCTGGGGAAGCCAAAGTAGCTATGGTTTTTAGGCAAGATACCAGAGCAGAAGCTGGAGAGAAAGAAAGAGAACAGAGTTAGTCTGGAAATCTGCAGAAGTCCCCTTTGGTTGAGTACTAATTCATGCACGCATGCATGCAAGAAAACCACCACAGGACAAGAATAGAAGCACCAGGAAGCAACAGGCTAAACAATTCCTGGAACTGAGGCCAGGGATAATCTGTATCCCAACCAGCCAGTAATATCATTCAGTAGAATACTGAGAAGAATCACAGTTTAGTAGTAATAGGATTAAAATAGTCTTACAATAAAGTTAAATACAGTTAAACTTAAAATAAATCCCTGAAAGAATCAAACTGATCTGTTAGTTACTTAACCGGATGTCAGAACAAAATCCAGCACTCTTTAAAGGAATATAGCAAACATCCAGTTCCCAACAATGTAAAATTACAATGTCCAACATCTAACCAAAAAATTTACTAGTCATTCAAAAGAAGAAGAAAATATGACCCATAATGAAGAGAAAAATTAATCAATGGAAACAGATTCAGAAGTGAGAGATAATAGAATTAGTAGACAATAATCTTAAACAGCTATTATAAATCTTATAAATATGCTCAGTGATGTAAAGCAGGGTGAAACTATCCAAAACGATGCTCGGAGAGAAAAAGATCGGAAAAAAACCAAAGAGTGTCAGTGAGCTACGCAACAGTTATTAAACAGTTTAACCCAACATATATGGAACTGGCATACTACAAAAGGGGATAAGAATTTGAAGAAATAGTAGCAGAAAGATTTTCAAACTTGTCGAAAACTATAAATCCACAGATCCAAGATGCTCAATGAACCCCAACCTGAAGAAACATAAAGAAAATCACATTAAGACTTATATCAGGAGTTCCCGTCGTGGCGCAGTGGTTAATGAATCTGACTAGGAACCTTGAGGTTGTGGGTTCGGTCCCTGCCCTTGCTCAGTGGGTTAACGATCCAGTGTTGCCGTGAGCTGTGGTGTAGGTCACAGATGCGGCTCGGATTCCGCGTTGCTGTGGCTCAGGAGTAGGCCGGTGGCTACAGCTCTGATTCAACTCCTAGCCCGGGAACCTCCATATGCCGCGGGAGTGGCCCAAGAAAAGGCAAAAAGACAAAAAAAAAGATTTATCATATCAAATAATTCAAAACCAGTGATTGAAAAAAAAATGTTTAAAGCATCCAAAGAAGAAGGTTACATTATGTCCAGGGGAGCACACATAAGAATGGCGGCCAACTCCTTGTTAGAAGTCGTGCCAAAGGACGGCAGTGCAACATCTCTAAAACGCTGAAGGAAAAAACTGTCAACGCTGTACTCTACATTAAGCGAAAACATTTTTTAAAAACGAAGGCAAAATAAAGAGTTCTGCAGACAAACAAAAGCTGATAGAGACTATCAGTTTAGGACATGTTAAAGGAAGTGCTTCAGGCAGATGAAAAATACCAGATGAAAATTTAGATCTACAGAAAGGAAAGAAGAATGCCAGAAATGGTACATATGTAGGTAAATATGAGACAGTTTTTTTCATTTTTCAATTCCTTGAAAACATCTGACTGTTTAAAGCAAAAAATAATAACTAGGTATTGCGAGGTTTATAACACACGTAGAATTAAAATGTATAATAACAATAACACAAAGGCTGGGAGGTGGGGGTTGGACATACTACACATGAAGTAGTATTATTTGAAGGTAGGTTTTGATAACTTTAAGATGCATACTAAAAGCTCTAGAAAACCCACCAAGATATAAAAACAAAGAGGTACACAGCTAATAAGTGCCGCTAAAATTGAATTTAAAAAAATTCAACTAAATTTGAAACTTTTCATGGTCCCAGGGCACCTGTGAATAGTTCCTCCCATATTCTTTACAAAGCCATGAAAACATTAGCAAAACTTTAGAAAGGAATGTTCAAACCTTTCTAACAGTGTTGGTATCTTCGTTCTTAGTACCAGCTGTCATTTTATGTCCAGAGAGTCATGGAAACCACACATACACACACAACTTTATTTGGAGACTGACTGTCAAATATGCCACACAAATATACATATAATAGTATTCAAATACATGTTGATGCTCTCGTGGTACAAACTGATTTTAAAGTGCTATTATATTGATAAGACTTGCAGTCATTACGATTTTCTAAATCAGTTAATGTTTATGACTAAACAATTAACTTTTACTACATGGGAGGCATTAAAAGGGTTCCTTTTGAAAAGGCCAGGAATCATGGAACTCCTCTGTTGGACTAACAGAGGGCTTGGCCTTGAGAGTTTGAGATTCTTTCTTATAGGTAGTAAGCGTATAGGTAATGGTTATAGGTAATGATTTCTGAATGGTATGGCACATGATAGCAATGCTCTCATACATTTTAGATTCGATGAAAGTGAGGTAGAAAAAAGTCAAATAGGTTGTTCTGAAGCTCAGTGACTACAACTAAATTGAATAATCACAAATCAATCACCCAGTTGTTAACTTGGCTGGCATACAATTCTCTGTTTGGATCACGGAGTGACCAGACCACATATTATACATCTGATAATTTGAGTTCATACTTTTATTAGATAAGCCATTTGTTGATTGGTTATTATGATATCTTTAGTGGACATCTGTAATTTTGTGTGCTACACCCTCAGCGTTCCTTCTTTCTTTGGGAACAAGCCGCATTTTCACTTGATTTGATTCTGGTGGGGTTGTTCATAACACCCCCCCCCCCCCACCAGCACCACCTTCTCCTTCTAAGCTGGTAATACCATTCCCCTCACATACAATAATTGATTCAGTTTGGGCACATGGCCAAGAGCCAATAATTTTCCTTTCTGGGGAATAATATGGATGCCGTGTGTAGGAATGACTTCTTTTCCAGGATTCTGAGCACTAAGAACCATGTTTGATCACAGCTGCCAGGAAGTTCAGTGATAATAGAAAAAAATATGAGGCAACAGAGTTGAGGAATAGAAACAGTCTACTAACAGTATTTAATCTATTGTTTAATTAAACAGCAAGCATATTTCGAGTACTTAAGTGTTTATCACCCTTCTTGGTCTTGAGGATATGGCAGTGAACAAGCCCTCTAAACACTTACATTCTAGGGAATTCTTGAGCCCTTTGACAGGGTGCAATCTGAAGCCTAGTCCCAGTATTTTAGACTTTCCAGTTACATGAGGCAATTAAGCTTCCCTTTTCATTAAATTAGTCTACTTTAAATTCTCTTCCCTTGAAAGAGGTCAGATATGCTATTAAATCTGATTTTAAAATCTGAGAGGATAATTTATAAAGAAGAGCCTGGAGTTCCTGTTGTGGCTCAGTGGTTAATGAATCTGACTAGGAACCATGAGGTTGTGGGTTCGATCCCTGGCCTTGCTCAGTGGGTTAAGGATCCGGCGTTGCTGTGAGCGGTGGTGTGGGTCGCAGACACAGCTCAGATCCCACATCGCTGTGGCTGTGGTGTAGGCTGGTGTCTACAGCTCTGATTAGACCCCTAGCCTGGGAACCTCCATATGCTGTGGGTGCGGCCCTAGAAAAGACAAAAAAAAAAAAAAAAAAAAAAAAAAGAAACCAAGAGCCTGGTTGAAGACCAGAAGTCGAAGGAATCCTCTAAATATTTCTGGTATAAAGCTTATCAGCTGGACCACTGCTTCTCTAAGTTTGGCTCAAAAATCCCTGTGGAGTTCCCGAGTGTTTTTCAGAGGATCGACAAGGGCAAAACTATTTTTATAATCATATTTAGATATTTTTTGCCTATTCTGCTCTCATTCTCTCGTGAGACTATGGTAGTTTTCCAGAAACTATACAATTTATACTAAGCTGGACATTAAAAAGATTTGCAAAAAAAAAAAAAGTACAATACCCCTCCTCTCTCTAATTTTATTTTAGTTTTGATAAAAATGGTTACTTTTCCTTAAAATATATTATTTATGTTTACCCATAATGGATTTGTTATTATTTGCAGATAAATTAAATATTTAAAAATTTTCTCCATTAAATAATAATATGATAAATGCAATAGATTTAACCCACACAAACAAAAATCTTTGGGGCCCTCAATACTTTTAAGACTGTCAAGTGATCCTGGGACAAAAAAGTTTGAGACCTGCTGATCTAGACCAGAGATGAGCAGTTGGTGGGTCAACAGATCCATTTTGCGATGAAACTGAGGAGTCACAGAGATACAGACTAGAAGAATACGAGTGAAATATAAGCTCATGAATATACATTTCTCCCTTCTATCCTTAGAGATGAAAATTCTGGTTCAAACTGAACCGACACAAAACAAACTGCAATAATTGCCTCCCCATTAATGGCACAGACCAATGTGTGTTGAAGTTGTCAGCCCTAATGAGGCCTGAGAAAGTAAAGGTGATGCTAAGAAGCTTTCCTACAGAAGCTATTCTCACTGCCAATCTGACTGACTGGGCTGCATCCCGTCAACAAGATAATGAAAAGATTAATGTTCAGTCTATTCACCTCTGTGGATTTTTTGAACGAATGTAAGAACTTATCTAAATCAGTGGTCATCAGCCATTTGTGCCAAATTCATTTCTCAATGCCCAGAATCTTTGATTTGGGGGGATGGAGAAGAGCCAGCGATGTCAACAAGAATATCAAGTAAGGAGGCAGCAAGCGGTCTTTAGATATTGAAGCTTTCTTTAGCCTAAGTATTTTCATAAGGTCCATCTCACTTTAAAATTTGACTTATATTTCAAAAAGCTGAAATGACTGTGTTTCTGTAGCCCCGGCATTTTTTACAGGCATGCTCCAACTCCACAGCAACAAATCCCTCCTTATTCTTTCCCAGCTTTGATCCTCTGTGCAGTTCTCTTAATGGCATCATCCTCCTTGTCACTGTAAGAGGTTCCAGCTTACAGTGTTTGACTTCTCCTCTCTTGCCCATCCTAGCCACCTCCTTTTCTCTAGCCATACCCACTCCCAGTTTTCACTAAGTTGGTGATTCTTGCCAATTCTACTCAGTTTTTCATTGAGATCCCATAGCCTTGGATCATCTACTCCTTGATTGGATCCACATGATCTGCCTGACAAAGAAAATGAAACTTCTCCGAAGAACATCATCCAGAAGTTCTGAGTTCAATAAGACATTACCAGGAATGACAGGAAACAGGGCCAAATGACCCAAAGCCAAGATAAAAAAACAAAGAGAAAAACCGACTTTGACGTCTGGTACTAGGGTTATTGAATACATACTTTAAAATAATTATCTGAACAATGGGTTTAGGAAAATCAGTGAAATACAAAGAATTTCATCATAGAACACCAACCTATGAAATAAGAATCAAATGGAAATTTTAGAAGTGAAAAATATATAATAACTGAAACCAGTAATTCAACGGATGGGTTTAATAGTAGATTGGACACAGCAAAAGAGAGAAATTAGTAAAAATTAGTAAAAAAAAATAGTATTTTCTATTGACCTAGAAAAGAGGTCAGTAGAAAATACACAGATAGAATCACAGGGAGAACAAAAAGAAGGAATATATAGAAAAGAGTTAGGAAGACATATGAGATACAACGAAAGGTATGAAAGAGATGTAATTTGAAGTCCCAGAAAGAGAAGAGAAAAGGAAAAGACAGGGAGGGGCAATATCTAAAGAAAAACAATTTTGAAATTAACAGAACTGTTAAAGAATGTTTCTTTTTATAAGCCCCAAACAGAGGAAACATAAAAAACATTTAGTCATATCATAATAAAGCTACTTAAAATCAAAGACAAAAAGTGAATCTTTGAAATAGCTAGAGAGGAAAACACATACTACCACTAATGAGGTATCAGTAAAGCGGAAAACCAACTTTTCACAGAAGCAAGGGAGGCCAGAAGAGAACAGTGTGACAAAAGTAAAGCACAGAGGGATTTCAGCTGCGGTGCTGGGGATTAAGAATCTGACTGCAGAGGCTCAGGTTACTGAGGAGGTGCAGGTTCTGTCCCTAGCCAGGTGCAGTGGGTTAGAGGCTTTGGCACTGCTGCAGCTGCAGAGTTGGTCCTGGCCTGGGAATTTCCACATGCCACAGTGCAGCCATTGAATAAATAAATAAATAAATAAATAAAGCATAGAAAGAAAATGACTGTCAGCCCAAGAATTATTTGCCCAGTGAAAACTGTCTTCAAAGATGAAGGCAAAATAAAGACAGTTTCAGTCAAATCAGCTGAGAAGTTTTTCCCCAGCAGACATTCACTAAAAGAAATATTAAGAAGAGCTCTTGGGAGTTCCTGCTATGGCTCAGCAGGTTATGAACCCTACTGGTATCCATGAGGATGTGGGTTTGATCCCCAGCTTTGCTCAGTGGGTAAAGGATCCAGTGTTGCCATGAGTTGTGGTGTAGGTCGCAGACGTGGCTTGGATCTGGCGTTGCTGTGGCTGTGGCTGTGGCTGTGGCAGGCAGCTGCAGGTCCGATTTGACCCCTAGCCTGGGAACTTTCATAAGCCCGGCTGAGGCCCTAAAAAGAAAAAAAAAAAAAAGAAGAAAAAAAAAAGAAGAGCTCTTGAGGCAACAGGAAAATAGGAAAATTGTCCCAGATAGAGGCACAGCAATGTAAGGAATTCAAGAGCACTGGAAAGGAAAAATATGGGGGAATATTTAAATAAATACTGACTATTAATTGTGACACAGTAATACTGTCTTGAGAGATTTAAAATATATGTATAATTAAAACATATGCCAACAAAAGGACAAAAGATAGGGTAGGAATAAATGGAATTTAAGTACTCTAAGGTCCTTGCCTTGTTCAGGAATGGTAAGCATATTAACTTAAGATATAGTCTAGTGATCTCTAGGGTAACAATTAGCAGTGCAGTAATATAATACACAGTATTTTTCCACAAAGTTTATTCTATGCCAACATGGCTTTACCAGTGACTTCTTCCAAACAGTTAAAGATTTGGTAAACCAGTTTCATACAAACTCAGTAGCAAACAAAAAAAATAAGAGAGACTTCCTATTGTGTTTTATAAAGTTAGCATAACTTTGATAACAAAAGCTAAGAAGGCTTACAAAAAGAAACAAATTACAGGCCAATCTTTCTCATGAACATAGATGCAAAATATTAGCAAATCAATATGAGGGACATAAAGTAGATAATCCATCACAACAAGTTGAGCTTATTCCAAGATATAAGGTTGATTTAATTCTCAAAATTCAATCAGTGTAATTCACTACTTTGATAGAAAAAAGAATAAACATTATCTAAATTACTTGATAAGATATGGAAAAACCATTCGATACAATTCATCACCCATTCATGATTAAAACCCTCAGCACCTTAGGTATAGAAGTTGTGGCAGACTGTATTTTCCAAAAATGGCTGCAGCAATTACTTCTGTTCCTCCATGCTCTTCTAGACCATGGAGAACTCTGTGACTATCTTATTCAACAGAATCCAGCACAAATGATGCTGTGTGACTTTTGAGACTAGACCATAAAAGGCAATGCAGCTTCCACCCTGACCTTTTGCAGGATACTGGCTATTGGAATTTATTCACTTTGCTCAGGAAAGCTCAAATTAGCCTCTATGGAGGGAGTAAATGGAGACATCCCCAGCCAACAGCTAAGCACCGGATCTGAGTGAAGAAGCTTTCACATGATTCCATCTCCTTTAAGTCTTCCAACTGAGGCCCCAGACATGGTGAAACAGAGATAAGCCTTCCTTACTGCTGTCTGTCCAAATTTTTGACTCAGAATCTTTGAGTATAATAAATGGTCTTTTTTTTTTTTTTTTTTGCCACCAAGTTTTGCGATGCAACCATAAGAACTGGAATAGAAGGAAATTTCTTCAATCTGATAAAAGACATCTTCGAAAACCCTACAGCTTACATCATATCTAATGGTGAGATACTGAAAGCTTTCCTCTGAGTTAAGGAATGAAACAATGATATTAATTACTACCACTCCTCATACACATCTTATTAGCCCTCTTAGTCAACACAATAAGCAAGAAAAAGAAATGAAGGGCTTAGGAAAGAAAAAATAAAACTGCCAACTTTGGCAGATAATGGGATAGAAAATTTGAAATATCTATAAACTTTTAGAATCAATATGTAAATTTATCATGGTCTTTGGATATAGCATCAATACATAACAAAAAGTTGTATTTTTAAAAACTAGTCATAAAAGAAAAATAATTTTTTAAAACAACTTTTACAAAAGCACTTAAAATCACATAGGAATAAATCTAAAGAAATACTGGCAAGAACACAAAACTACAATATATTACTGAGAGAAATTAAGGAAGATTTAAGTAAATGGAAGGCTCTATTATTATCCTAATGGATCAGAAGACTCAGTATTGTAAGAATATCAGTTCTTCTCAAGTTGATCTATAGATGCCATCCCAATCAAAATCTCAGCAGGTTTGTGTGTGTGTGTATTCTAAAATGTACCTGGAAATGCAAAGGGCTAAACAGGCAAAGATAATTTTGAAGAAGAACAAAGTTGGAGCACTTAGAATAACGGATATTAAGAAAAAAATACAAAGGTACCTTACTTGAAGCAGAGTGGTATTGACACAAAGACAGACACACAGAGACCAAATGAATAAAATATAGAGTCCAGAAACAAAACCTACACTTAAAATCACATGATTTAGGAGTTCCCATCGTGGCGCAGTGGTTAACGAATCCGACTAGGAACCATGAGGTGGCGGGTTCGGTCCCTGCCCCTGCTCAGTGGGTTAACGATCCGGCGTTGCCGTGGGCTGTGCTGTAGGTTGCAGACGCGGCTCGGAACCTGCGTTGCTGTGGCTCTGGCGTAGGCCAGTGGCTACAGCTCCGATTCGACTCCTAGCCTGGGAATCTCCATATGCCATGGGAGCGGCCCAAAGAAATAGCAAAAAGACAAAAAAAAAAAAATCACATGATTTATAACAAAGATGCCTCTGAAGTACAATGGGGAAAAGACCATCTTTTCAACAAATAGTGATGGCTTAATGGGCTACCTATGGAAAGGGAGTCTGCATACCTACTTCATGCCATAACATAAAAATCCACTTTAAATAAATTATAATCCTAAATATGAGAAGCAAAACAATATAGCCTTTAGAAGATAACACAGGAGAATATGTGTATGACAATGATGTAAATAAACATTTCTTAAACAGGACATAAAAAGCACTAAACATAACCCCAAATTGGTAAGCAGGAGTTCATAAAAATCAAAAATTTATGGAGTTCCCATCTTGGCTCAGCAGAAATGAATCTGACTAGCATCCATGAAGACACAGTTCAATTCCTGGCCTTTCTCAGTGGGTTAAGGATCCGGCATTGCCGTGAGCTGTGGTGTAGGTCGCAGACATGGCTCGGATCCCACATTGCTGTGGCTGTGGTATAGGGCGGCGGCTACAGCTCGGATTCGACCCCTAGCCTGGGAACCTCCATATGCCGTGGATGTCACCCTAAAAAGACAAAAAAAAAAAAAGAATCAAAAACTTTTCATTAGAAAATACTATTGGGTAAACTTTGGAAAGGCAAACTATGAACTGGGGGAAAACATTTGCTAGATTCACGATGCATACATCTGATAAAAGACTTTTGCTGAAAATATATAAGGAACTCCTGAAATCAATAACAAAAAGAATACAGTATAACAACAACAATAACAAAAAAAAGAGCAAAAGATTTTCACAGGTCCGATAAGCATATGAAAAGATGTCCAACATCATTGTTCATCAAAGACATGCAAATTTAAACAACAATGAAATACCACTTCACACCCAGCAGAATGGCTAAAGACAAACCCACAGAACAAAATAAAACTCAACCCTACCAAGTTGAGAATAAGGAGCAGCTGCAAGTCTCATATATTGCTGGAGGGAGTATAAATTGGTACAACCACTCTAGAAAACTGCTTTAGCAATATCTTCCAAGTCTGAACAGACACACAGGTTTGACCCTCCTAAGTAAATATACAAAAGAATTGCAAACATTTATGCACTGACAGCCATATACATGAATGACCTAGTTCACCGGATAAACTGGGGTACATTTGTAAAATGGAATATCATATAACAAAAAATGAATTACCACTACATCCGACTACATGGAAATAACTCACAAAACCAGTTAATACTATCTATAGGATCATTCATATAAAGTTGTATACATTTTAAAAACAGGAAAACCTAATCTATAGGAAAAGAAGTCCAAACACTGATTATTTCTAAGGAATCTATAATGACGGGGGGGGGGAGGGGCAAAGGGGAGCTTCACACATACTAGGAAATGTTCCATAGCTTGGTCTGCATGGTAGTTACAGGAATAATTTCATTTTTGTAAAAACGGACCTGTGCTTTTTAGTTTATGTATATTGTATCTCATTTAAAACATTTAAAGAATAAAAAGGAGTTCCTTGGTGGCCTAGTGGTTAAGGACTTGGTGTTGGGTGTTGTCACTGCTGTGGCTCAGCTTACTGCTGTGGCCTTGGAGAAGAAAAACATGAATGGGGGCTGGGGGTGCAGATGGCGACACGGATGACTTTCCATTCCATAGCAGATCTGTGCTGTTTCTTTTCCCAAACGCCCCAGTGGGCTCCATGCAAGCGACGCATGTAGAGTTCCAGTTATAACTGATTAACTAACTCTCCAGCAACAATACCTATTTTGCCTCTGGGAAAAAATTGTGAAATCAGGGATACACTCTCTTTCACTAGACAGCATTACAGCATAGAAACTGACTCCTGAATTCATTCCTTATTCTGTTGGATTGGGGAAGTTTAGTTCATGTTGGTTTTCTGTAGGAATAAAAGTCAGTGTGGAGGCCGGGGGGGGGGCGGAGTTGGGGGGGGGAAGATGGCTGTGGGGAGGGGTGATGCAGCAAACCAAGTTGAGGTGAAGGCAGAGGAACACAAAAGCCTGAACTAATTGTCTACTCAAAGTGCTTGGCCAGTCGGGCCTCCTGCCACTCCTGCCGCTTGTCAGGGCCCAGGCTTTGGCATCGCTTTGAAGGGAGACCTTAGGGGACCCTTGAAGTTCCTGCAGAAGAAGCTGCTGGCTCCTCTGGCTAATCTCTCATCTCAAGTCCCCTCCTCTCCCCCCACTCGGCCATCAGCTCTACCTCTGATTCTTCAGCTGGCCTCCGGGAGCAACAGCGATGGAGGGGAGTGAGAGGCCACAGTGAGGAAGGCAGCAGGCAGGCCAGAGGCCAGGCCTGGAGAAATGCCCGCCCTGCCAAACCAGAGGCATATCTCAGGACAACCAGGCCTCAGGGAGCCCAAAGGTGGCGCCGAAAGAGGCGGGCTTCCCTTTGCCGCAGCCTCCACGTCATCTCAGCTCACTCCACTCCCATTCGACTGATGAGGAAGGAGGCTCAGAGAGGTGAAATCCCTGCCTGAGGCCGCAGAATCTGAAGCGGCAGAATCTGATCCCAGAGGCCTCCCTGCTCTGCAAGCCTTCCTCCCTTCTCCAAGGCCTCACACTAGTGAACACTGGGGCTGCCTGGCGTAGCTGCAGGAGACTACACTGCCAGGCCCTCTCAGCCAGCACCACAGGGAGGCAGATGGCCCACCGCACTCCCGCCCCTTGGTGAGTGGCCGAATGGATCCCGGCTCACCCTGTGGAGATATCGGTGAACCCCTGGGGCCAGTCTCCATTTGGCTCTGGCCTCTCAGTCAAAGGTTTGAAAAGGCTGGCTGGAAATTTAAGACAGCCGAGAGCACAGTTGGCTCCCACTGAGTAAAGAGCACTGAGCCCCTGATAAAGGCTCATTCATCTCTAGGAGCTTCATGCTTGAAAGGCTCTGAGCGCCTGAAGAGAAATTGTGCAAACTGACATCACAATAAACAGAGAAAGCATGTCTATAAAATCCCAGCCAGGCGGCAATGCGACTGGTAACATCAAGTTTCACCACTGCAATGAAAGGAGAGTCTCAGTTGTCATGTAGGGCTAACTGCAGACAGACAGGGTGGGGACCAGAGATGCCAGCCAGGGAGCTGCATGCCCCACTGGCACTTGCTATGGGAGGGACGGTCACCAGACTCCTTGGGAATGATCTATTAATTTTCGAGGCTCTGATCAACAGGACTTGTTACTCACTTTCCTGATGATAAACTGAGGCTCAGATTCATGGCTTTAGTTGCCAACTCAATTGCTGCCCTCTTCTCTCCTTGTATCCATCCTTCCATTCAGATACCCATCCACCCATCTGACATACGATGAGCAAGCACGTAATAGGTTCTAAGCTTTGAAGATAAAACAAAAAAGATTGGTTTCTGGCCCTGAAAGCCCCATAGTATTGTAGAGGTGGCAGACAGAAAACAACCACCCTCTTTTTTTAAACACTAGCAGTTCCCCCACCCGCATTTATAAAGATAACTGTGGGAAAGATACATTGTAGAAAAAACAGAATATAGCTGAAACCATGCAGAAGGAAATAAAACTACACGTGATCCCACTGTATAGAAACAACCACTGTAGTATTTAGGGATATGGACATATCGCATGACCAGGACCATGGCAGAGGAGGCAGAAAGTGGGCAGCAGCACAGAAGAGAGAGGCAGCGGATGGCCCAGGCAGTCAGAAGGGCATTCTGGGTGGAGGAGGGCTGTGCTTTTCTGGAAGGGAGTGCAGGAAAGTCTGGTGTGTGGGCTTGGACTCAAGGTTTGTGAGAGTGCCCAGGGAAAAGAAGTGCCAGGAGAGAAAAGACGGGTCAAGCAGGTTGCAAAGGAGCCCCCCCTGCAGAAAGAACTTGGATCGCATCCTGGGGCCTTTCTCGCTGCAGTGTCACATGCAGAAATTCGTTGTGAGATGCATTGCTCTTTGTTAGCAATGATTCTTCAGGTACTGATTGACTTTCTTTGTAGAGTTATTTTTCATTAGAGCAGTCACTAGGCACCTCACTCTCACACACTTGCACCCTTGTCAGTTTCAACGGTGGATGGGAGAGGAGGAGAGCAGAGCAAGGATGGTGCCCCCACCCATCACCCTGGAAATGAGCACCCGCCACATCGCAGCCGCCCCGTTTGGAGTGGTCTGCTTTGTCTCCCCGTCCTGCCCTGAACAAGTTCTGTGAGGGTTGAGTCCATTTCTACCTTATTGTTTGCTATATCCCTGGCCCTGGCACCTTTCATTCACTTGGTTTTTCATTTAATAAGTACTTACTGCATGCCTACTATGCCCTGGACAACCAACTCACTTCACTCTGTTGAACAAACTTCCTAGCCTCCTGGACTTTATAGTTTAGTTGGGGGTGGGGAACAGCAGACTTTAAGTGAATAAAGACACCAACAATATTTCATTGTAAATGGTGACAAATGCTGCAGAAGAATAGCACAGGGGTTCTGCATGGGAGGACAAATTAGACTGGGAGCGATGAAGAAATCATTGAGGAAATTACATTTTAGTTGGTTTCTAAAGAGGCTGGGACATACTAGGCACTAAATAACTATGTATGGAAGGGAAGAAAAGTCAAAATCTGCATATGCTAATGAATGTGTATCCTGTATGGACTTGTCTCTACCCAAGCCTGGCTGCTGAGGCCAACAGCTGAAGAGCTTGCAGTGTGGGATGGCACAGTCAGACGTGGGTTTTAAAAAGATGACAGCTGCCTCATTCGGACCTTAGCTCCTTTTTCTGTAATTTCTGAGAAGAGGCCTAGAAGATCCCTAAGAATTCTTCTACTTCTCTCATTCCAGAATCTTTGACCCACCCGTCAACAACTCTCCGGCCCCAAGCAAACTTGACATGCAGGGGAGGCTGACCTTGTCCACTGTCACCCCCTTCCACTCCATCCTCTTCTCAACTGCTATGCTTCGTTCAATTGTCCTTGAGCAATTCCAGTGGGCCTCATACTATTCTTCTCTGCATCAAAACTGCTTTCATAAAATGAAATTTAAAAATGATATAAATACCTGATAAGGCTTAGTGCATTATTACTTCCCCTATTAGCAATGGTAAGTTTTTGAGCCAAACAATGGGATGCTAATGATGGAATTCCAACCGAATGGAGGACCACAGATGGCTGTCCTAGGGGCTGCCCTCTGCTTTCAGGGACTAGACTGAGTGATGGGGAGATGGGATTCCAACTCACCACTTGGTGAGCAGAGGATGCAGTGCAGAATGGGGACACCAGACTAGAAAGGCTGCGGATCTACAGAAAGAGGTGATCCATCAGAGAGCTGAGCTGAGCAGTGCAGGTTGGGTCAGCTCTGGGTTTGTGTGTAAAGAGGAGCAGGGAGATGACGCCTGGCATAGAAGGTTTGAGTGAGTCCTATAGACTGGAATGAGCGAAATTACATAGCCATATCAACATGCTTAGTACCACCTTATGCCACGGGCCGGAGGCAGCAGCACACAACAGAGGAAGCTGCTCGGTCACTTACCGGCTGTATGATCTGGACACAATACTTAGGTTTCTGAGAGTCTACATCATAAAATAAACTACAGTACTCACCTCTCTAGTTGTGGTGTGGATTTAGGAAGATGGAACCTCTGAAACTGCCTAGGAGAGTGCCTGGCACACAAGGTGTGTTCAACTGATGTTTGATTTTCTTTTCTTCCCAAGTCTGTACGTCCCCAAGCTCAGGTTTGGGCATTTCATCAGAGACATTATACGATTCTTAATAACCCAGAGTGGTCCCCAGATTTTGAAGGTCACAGACTTAAGGGAGTAATATCTAGAAATTTCTGGCTCTTCCTGCTTTGAGAGACAGTGGTTCTGAGGGCAACAGAAATCAGCTGCCAGTTTTAGAGCTGCAGGGATGGAGAGCAGAGGGGATGTGGAGAGATGGCAAGGAAAGTGGGGGCCTGGTATAGTAAGGGGCAATGAGAAAGGTGGGGCCTCAAGATGGGCCCGGATGACTGAGCGCAAGTCGCTTACTTGGTGAGCAAGCTGTCAGCAGGCAGGGAAGTGAGCTGAATCTGAATGTGATTGAGAACCTGACAGCTCAAGTTCTCACTGGAGGTGCTGTATGGAAGCATATAGGTAAGTCAAGACAAAATCTTTTGCTGGCAGATAACACATTGATTTTTAAACAAAAAAGAAAAAAAAAAGACTATTTTCCCAAGGCTGAGTTCAATATTGATAAGCTGTGCAAAGTACTGCCCCACTTGGTGTATGTTTCTCTATCCATGAGAAATGAAGAGACTGCCTCACTTTCAGCTTCTCAGAGCTCCCCAGGTTCCCTGCTTTTGGCTCCAGACCAAATCAATAGAAATGTGAACATTAATATAATCACAAATATGAATGCGAGGACAAACACACATGTGAACATAAATATGTTCATACATAATAACATAAACATGCATATGAATATGATATGTGTTTCCCTCCAGTAATCTTTTTTTTTTTTCTCTCTCGTCTTTTCAGGGCCGCACCCACAGCATATGGAGGTTCCCAGGCTAGGGGTCTAATCAGAGCTGCAGCCGCCGGCCTATGCCTGAGCCACAGCAACGCAGGATCTGAGCTGTTCCTGCAACCTACACCACTGCTCATGGCAACGCCAGATCCTTAACCCACTGAGCAAGGCCAGGGATCGAACCCGCAACCTCATGGTTCCTAGTCAGATTTGTCTCCACCGTGCCATGACGGGAACTCCTGTAATCTCCTTTTTGAGGCAATCAACAAACCGTCTTGTACTGTGCACATGCCTAAAATAATCCATATCCTGTATAAAGGACATTGCAGCTTCAAAATGGCCCTCACAACCATTGTCTGCCATGAGTCACACACACTCCTTCCAAGAAAGGTAGGGCAGGTGCCGTCAACTGTGTGTCCATGTGCAGATGTGGAAACATCCCTGGGCAGGTGGAGGACTTGCCTCCCTGGTGACCGCTGCTTTCTTTCCATTACTCCCTGTTTCTGTGCCTTTCCAGAAGAGCTTTGAAATAGAGACCTTATTCTGTGCTCTCCAGGATCCTACAGACCAAGGAGGAATGATCATTTGCATATGCAAATCAATTCACACCACCAGGTTATTTAAGGGGAAAGTTCCTCCCTGAGCTTTCTAGGCTCCAGGCCTGCCTGAGAAAGCTACAGCATTTGAGCTCTTAAACACAGCTTTCTTGGTGCCCATCTCCGTCTCCAAGACCTAGGAGGAAGCTAATAAGCAGGCCAGGAGACGGTTGAACACGCGAGTCTGAAACTCACTTTTTATCCACGTGGTGATTTTGGAATTAATTAAATATCCCATTTTACCTAAGCTTTAGGGTGTTTTTGCTCTAGATAGCTTCTTTTCTCTTAACTAAATTGAGGCTCATAAATGAGAAATACAGTGCATGAAATCTCTGGATGTCACACCATAAATCTCAGGCATGCGGCTTTGCAAATCTCCTTTAGGATAAATTGTAGCAATAAAGTATTTGCATTTTCTCTATGTATTGTTGGGTGCAGGGAGTTGAGCCTTTTTCAGTCATGGGCACTTTGATTGTAGACCGCAGGGTAAGATTATAGACCACAGGGTCATGAGGGGCCTTGCCTGTGGGTCCTGGGGGTTGCTGGTCCTCTGCCCTTCTGCCACCACCTGAAGGCAGGAGTGCTTCTGTTCTGATAGTGACCTTGGGAAAAGATAGGGAAAGGTGGAGGGGAACATTCATCTCAGGGGTGGAAGGCACAGGGAGGTTTAGACCTAGAAAAGGGGCATGGGATTCTTGGAATCTGGTACAGGAAATCTTTGACCTGAAATATACTAGACAAAGAACTAAATTTTTTTAGTTTTTCTCTTTTTCATTCCCTTCAACCTGTGACTCATATTGTATTCATTCAATTAAATACTAAAAGGCAGTTTTAAAAGAATGAAACAACTCTATATTTCAACACAGAAAAATTCCCTAAATAATGTGAAGAAATACAAGTTTCAAAAGACACACAGGGTGACCAAAACCAGAATATGCATTGACTGTGGATGCATTCACGTACAGGAGAAGCAGCACATGGAATAACACCCAGCACCTTCAGGAGAGGGATGGGGAAGGTGAAGTGGGAATGGAGTGAAGCTTTAACTCTATCAATTTAAAAAAGGGGGAAAAAGCAAATAGGGCAAAATGTAATATCTATTAATTCTAAGCAGTGGGTACATAGGTCTGTGTTATATTATTTTCTGTATGTGTGCAATATTTTACAATTAAAATGTTATTTTAAAAAGAATAAAAGTTATACACACACATACACACATATCATACACATATATATTTGCCATGTGGAGAGATGTGAGATGTATCTTATTGCCTTAATTTGAATTCCCTGAGTTTAAGCATCTTTTCATGGATTTATCGACCTTCTACTTCTCTTTTGTGAACTGCTTGTTCATAGTCTTATGTTTTTTTGTCTTTCGTGCTTTTTGTTCTTGACCTAGAAAAACCTGTCCAACAACTCCTTAAATAGACATAACGTAAATCATATTTTCAGAGTTTGCTGAGTTCTTTAGGACTGTTTACCCTGAACTAAGTGGTCCCAGGTTGTCTGTTTGTATTTCTTGTCTGGGCCTTTTTGTTGTCTTCCTGCCCCAGAGACATGCTGACGTTTCTTGCTGTGGTCAGTCATCCTACCCACTTACTTTGCACATCAGCCAAGAGGAGAGGCCAGTCGGACACGGGAAGGGAAGCAGAACTGGGACTGGCTGGATCAGGCTAGAGCCTGTCAGGCAGTAACAACACACAGGTGGATGTGTGAGTAGGCACCAAGGAAGCTCCAAGGAAATCCACGTGTCACTGTCTGGGAAGCCAAAGAAGGTGTCCCAAGCCAATACCTCTCCTAGATGCCCTGTTAAAATGCAGATTGCAATGTGGCAGTGTTGGGTAAGGCCTGAGATTCTGCATTTCTAATGAGCTCTCATGTGCTGCTGCTGCTGTTGGAGCAAGGATCTCACTCAAAGGTGGAAAAAGACACTGCGTGTGGTCTTTTGAGTCACTGCATGTAGTACTTGAGCGTCTTATTCCAGTGGGGGCCCAGGTTCCTGGTCTGAGGATCGGTTCCAGATTTAGGGAAGGGGAGGCCTTAGAGGTTATTCTAGGACAGCTGGTGGGGAAGTAGCTGCCTGGGGAGGTTCAGTGACTCACTGAAGCCAACATAATCAGTTAGTGGTAGATCTGGACTAGAACTTGTATTCCTGACTTGGAGCTCACTGCTTTAACTATTTTACTATTTCATCGTTTTTATCTTAGTAAGAAAACAAACTCAACAGTAAGAACTCATTAAATTGCCAATATAGTTGGCTTTAAGCAACTCCCTGGGGACAAACCCAGATTAAAAATAAAAGAGCAATGGGGAGGGAAAAAATGGTTTTCCAGTCTTCATCATAAAATTCCTCTAAACTGAAAACTTCTGTAATGGACTTCCCAGATAATTTAATTTTACCACAAATCAATTTATACATACTATTTTATCAGTACACATTGCATAAATAAAGGCCCACCTTAACTGATTATTCTGTGCCTGCCAGATCTTCAGTCCCTGTATTTCTTTGGCTTTTTGGAGTCTCTGACTTTGGCAAAGCTACTTCTTCAGGCTCCCATTTTTTCCTTGATGCTGGACTCACTGTCTCTAAGGTCTTGTCATTTTTAATGGTTTTCGAGTCTAAAGTTTTCACTTTGTATACCTTAACGGTGGTTTTCTTGGTGTCCTCTCTGTAGCTGTCATTTTTCTCTTTACATGTTTCACAGCTTTCCTGCCCCAAAAAAGTGATAAGTAAAAGGAAGGACTATTGATATAGCAGTTACTTGATATTCAGGAAGGAGGGTCAGGGTATTATTTAAAACCCAGAAACAGAATGACTTGTGGATTGATTTTCAAAGGCTCTTAAACCTCAGTTCTTCCCACACAAAAAAAGAAATTAATTACCATACATCCTACTTGCCTTAGAAGAAAGAACATGGTCAGTGCAGTGGGCTGGTTAGAAAGCCTAATATAAAGCCAATTGTGTCTTTTCTTTTTGCCTGTGACCACATATCTCCAATGGACAAAGTATAAACCTTTAGGGCAACCTCTGGGTGAAGTCTAACCAGCCATTGCCTCTTTGCTCTGAGAAAGGCCCGGTATGAGACCAGTATTAGAAGTGAAAATTCCATTAATGTTGGAACCAAAAAGGCTCTCTCTGGGCTTGGAAAGGTGTTGCTAGGGGTAGGGTTCAGGTGGTCAGTATTAGATACACCACTGGACAGCATGCAATGCGTAGGAGAAAGGTACCCCACCACCATGGTTTTATAAAAGGGAGGTGTTTGTCTACAAGACTTTCTAGTTTTTAATTCTAACACTATATAGTTCTAGGAGTCTGAGTCTAAATGTAGCTATGCCTACATCTGAAGGAGGATTATCAAATCAGGGTGGATTAGTAAGGAAAAACAGAGATCAAGGCCAGAAGAATGAAAACTGGGAATGCCCGAGGAAAGTGTACCTAATGTTTTAAACCTACGCCCAGGTAATGGCATGACACGAGGTCATGTACTAAGGCTTTCTCTGGCATGAGATACATGTGTGGATCTTGTGGATCCTTTGCATATAAATGAGTGTTGTTGGTGCAATGGAATGACTGCAGTGTCTCATACCTCAGCTGATGAGAGAGCAAGAGTGTGCTGTACAAAAGAAAACAAAGCAAAACAAAACAAAACAAAATACCCTGAAAACTCTGGAGAAGAAAGTTCTTTATTCCACCATGATGTCATTTATTTACCTCTATGGCAAGAACCTCCCCAAGAGTGTTTCCATTTGTGCATGGAGGGGCAGTGGATGAGGAAAGAGGTGGCTGAAGAGTGCCAGTGGCAGCCTGACGATTTAAAACCATGCTTTGGATCTGCCCAATTCTGTTTCACTTGGCTGTGATCACACACTTATTGGGCTAAGAGTGAATGTGCAATAGGCACCCTTGGAAACCTGAAGAGCAGGAACTTGGAAAAGACTGATGTCAAAATTTTGAGCCTGGAAAGAGAACTGGAATAGGAATTGCAAGAGTAGATTCTACTGGCCAGCAAGCTGCACAAGCTGAACATGGATCTGCCGCTCCCTAGCCTGAGCTATAAAATGAACTGTGCTCAATGGTTTTAAACCATGACTGCATGCTTGCATCACTTGAAGAGCTTTCCAAAAGTACTCATGTCTAGGCATCACCCCAGACCAACTGAATCAGAATCTCTGAGATTGGAACAAAAGCATCAGGTTCTCTTTAAAGCTCCCCAGGTGATTCTAATATATGTCCAGGTTTGAGAACCACTCTTGCTACTCAAGGTGTGGTCCATATACCAGTAGCATCAATATTGCCTGAACTCGGAAGTACAGAATCTCCAGCCAGAACTCAGAGACCTACCCAGTGAGAATCTGCTTTTAATAAGATTCTCAGATTCACATGCACATTCAAGCCTGAGAAATCCTAACAGATACTCTCTAAGTAACATTTTATTTTAAATTGTGAAATATTTTTAATAATAGAAACCCTTAGAGAATAATTTACTTAACACCCATGTGCCCAACCCAGTTTCTTACTATTCTTATTTAGATTTTGTTTAATGTAATAACACACATTTTATTTAAATTGAAGCCCCTCTATCTATCCTTCTCAATCCTATGATTTTTCTTCTCTTCATAGATGTAGTCACTATCTTGAATTCAGTGTTTTTCTGTTTCATGAATGCTTTTATATTATTATTACATAGGTAATTAGATTAGATAGAGAGATAAAATGATTTTGTCCATTTAACAAGTTTTCTGTTATAGATCCAGCCCTGCATTCCTAGGACAGATTATCATGGGTTATGCTACATATACTTTTAAAATACACTGATGGATTTGGTTGCTTGCATTTTATTTAGGACTTAGGCATTAAATGAAGTTGGTCTAAAGTGTTCCTTTATTGTCAGCTTTGGTATCAAGAGTATGCTGGCCAAAAAAACACATGAAAAGATGTTCAACACCATTAATTATTAGAGAAACACAAATCAAAACCACTATGAGGTACCACCTTACACCAGACAGAATGGCTATCATCAAAAAGTCTACAAACAATAAATGCTGGAGAGGGTGTGGATAAAAGGGAACCCTATTACACCATTGGTGGGAATGTATACTGGTGCAACCACTGTGGAAAACAGTATGGAGATTCCTCAGAAAACTAAAAATAGAATTGCCATTTGACCCAGCAATTCCACTCCTGGGCATCTATCCAGAGAAAACCACGACTCAAAAAGATACATGTACTCCAGTGTTCACTGTAGCACTGCATACAATATCCAAGACATGGAAACAACCCAAATGTCCATCGACAGAGGAGTGGATAAAGAAGATGTGGTACATATACACAATGGAATATTACTCAGTCGTTAAAAGGAAAGAAATAACGACACTTGCAGCAACATGGATGGACCTAGAAATCATCATGCTAAGTGAAGTTAGCCAGAGAGCGAGACACCAACATCAAATGCTATCACTTACATGTGGAATCTTAAAAGGACACAATGAACTTCTTTGCAGAACAGATACTGACTCACAGACTTTGAAAAACTCATGGTTTCCAAAGGAGACAGGTTAGGGGGTGGGGGGATGCGCTGGGGGTTTGTGATGGAAAGGCTATAAAAATTGGGTTGTGATGATCATTGTACAACTATAAATGTAATAAAATTCATTGAGTAATACAAGATTAAAAAAGACTTACTATAAATCTATGGTAATCAAGACAGTGCAGGATTGCTGAAAGAATAAACAGATTAATGCTGCAGAATAGAAAACTCAGAAATAGACCCACATAAACATAATCTCATTATAAAAAAAAAAAGAGTATGCTGGCCATATTAAACGATCTAGGTAGTTTTACCTTTTTTTGTATTCTTCGAAATAGTTTGTAAAAGATAAGTTTTATTTATCTGCTTCTTGGGGGATTAGAAATGCTTTCCTAAGACCATCTGGATCTTGCATTTTCTGCAGGGTGCTGAAGAGGTTGATTATTGATTCACTTTCATTAATGGTTATCAGTCTATTTGGAGTTTCTGTTTCCTTTTGAGTCAACGTTGGCAATTTATCTGTTTCTAGAAAATTATGTGTTTCATCTAAATTTTCAAATTTATTGACATAAAATTGTTTATTGAACTCATTTATTTTTAAAAAGTTTTACTGTATCTGTAGTTATTGTCTGATTTTCTTTTTTCTCTTTTGTCTGACAGTTCAATCTTCTATATTCTTATTATTGTTCTCTTTTTCAAATTTCTGATAGAGTGGCTTTGTCAGTTCCTTTTTGGTTTTTCTCAGTTTTCTTTTACTTTATACATAAGGCCACATCATTAAGCACATGAAAGTTTACTGCTGTTAGGTCTTCTTGCTAGATTCTTTTTTTATGATTTTTTGTTGTGTCCCTTATCCATGTTACAACTTTCCACTATAAGTTCTATTTGCCTATTAATCATTTCTTTTGGTCACATGGTAAATCTTTTTCCATATCCTTATTCTCAACCTGTCTGTGTAGTTTTGTTTAGGTATGCTTCTTGTAAGGAGTATCTGAATCTCTTTATCTTTTTAATCCACTGTGAAAAAATCTGTCATTTTAATAGGTGAAGTTAATTTACCTCTTTGTGTGATTACTGACATACTCAACCTATTTCTACCAACTACCATCATTATCTGTTTGATATTTTACAAATTTCTTTCCTTTACTTTTTTCCCTTAACCATCTATTAAATTGAGCATATACTATAGCATATAAAGTATCTGCTATGCATATTAAATTTATCCTCACCTGAATTAGAAGCTAATTAGATTATCTTTCTTTTCTTTAAAATTGTCTTAAGCTTTTACATTCTTAACTCTATTTTTTTTTTATTTTGTCTTTTTTAGGGCTGCACCTGTGGTGTATGGAAATTCCCAGGCTAGGGGTCAAACTAGAGCTGCAGCTGCAGGCCTACACCACAGCTCATGGCAATGCCAGATCCTTTAATCCACTGAGCAAGGCCAGGGATCAAACCCACATCCTCATGGGTACTAGTCAGATTCTTAACCCACTGAGCCACACTGGGAACTCCTAAATGTAGTTTATTTAAAAGAAAAACTAAATTTAATTTTTTCAGTGTTTCTACCCTTCTTCACAAGACAACATGGAAATTAACATCCTTAAGGTACCACTGAATACCACTTCAAATTTTCTTTTACTTTTTCTAGTCTCAGTTTTACCTTTTAACATATCCTAAATTACTTCTTATAATCAATGATTAATTGTAATATTTTAAAATTTACAAACATATTTTAATCATTTCTGTCCTATTATTTCTTCTGTAACTTTCTCTCCAGATTTATTTTCCTTTTTGAAGAAATACATCCTTTAATATCCTTTTCATGAGAGTCTGTGTATTGAAAACTCTTTTAGTCCCTTATAATTCTGAAAGTGTTATAATTTTGACTTTATTCTTTAATGATACTATAGATTACTTTAAAATTCTAGGCTGAATATAGAATTCTAGCCAAAGAAATCTTGAGAAATAAGAACAAAGCTGGAGAAATCATGCTCCTTGACTTCAGACTATATTACAAAGCTACAGTAATCAGAAACTGTATGGTACTGGCACAAAAACAGATATATATATATATCAGTGCAACAAAATAGAGAGTCCAGAAATAAACTCATGCACTTATTATCAATTAATCTATGGCAAAGAAGGCAAGAATATACAGTGGGAAAAAGACCATCTCTTCAATAAGTGGTGCTGGGAAAACTGGACGGTTACATGTAAGAGAATGAAATTAGAACATTTTCTAACATCTTATACAAAAATAAATTCAAAATTGATTAAAGACATAAATGTAAGACTGAATACTATAAAACTCCTAGAGGAAAATATAGGCAGAAAACTCTTTGATATAAATTGCAATGATTTTTTTCTTTGGATCCAGCTCCTAAAGTAAAGGAAACGAAAGTGATAATAAACAAGTAGGGCCTAATTAATAAACTTAAAAGCTTTTGTACAGCAAAGGAAACTCATCAACAAAATGAAAAGAAAACCTACTCAATGAGAGAAGATATTTGCAAAAGATATGACCAATAAGGACTAATATCTAACCTATCTAAACAACTCATATAACTCAATATAAGAACAATAACCCAATTGAAAAATGGGCGGAAGAACTGAATAGACATTTTTCCAAAGAGGAAATTCAGGTGGCCAACAGGCTCAGGAAAAGATGTTCAACATAACTAATCATCAGCAAAATGCAAATCAAAACCACAAAGAGATATGACCTCATACCTGTCAGAATAACTATCATCAAACAGAACACAAATGAATATTGGAGAGGATGTAGAGAAAAGGGAAACTTCATACAGTGCTGGTGGGGAATGTAAATTGGTACAGCTACTGTGGAAAACAGTATGGAGATCGCTTAAAAACTAAAAATAGAATTACCATATGACCCAGGAACCCCACTCCTGGGTAAAACAAAAACACTAAGTTGAAATGATACATCCACCCTAATGTTCCTAGCAGCATTATTTACAATTACCAAGATATGGAGCAATCTAAGTGTCCATCAACAGATGAATGGATAAAGAAGATGTGGGAGATTATATGTGTGTGTGTGTGTGTGTGTGTATGGTGTCTATACAAACCCACACACCCCCACACACACCGTATGTATATATACACATACACACAATGGAATTTGGCCATAAAAAAGAATGAAATTATGCCATTTGCAGAAACATGGATGGATTTGGAGGGCATTATACTAAGTGAAAGAAGTCAGACAGAGAAAGACAAATACTGTATGACATCACTTATATGAAGAATCTAAAAATACAACAAACTAGCGAATATAACAAAAAAGAAGCAGCTTCACAGATATAGAGAACAAACTAGTGGTTACCAGGGAGGAGAGGGGAGGGGCCATATAGGAGTGGAAGAGTGGAAGGCACAAACTATTGGATGTAAGACAGGTTCAAGGATGTATAATACAATATGGGGAATATAGCCAATATTTTGTAATAATTATAAATGGAAAGTAATCTTTAAAAATTGTATAAAAATTCAAAAACATTCTTTAAAAAGGAAAAAAAATTCTAGGTTGATAATTTTCCATCAGCAATTTGAAGATATTATTAAACTACTGTTGTCTGGTATCTTTATTGCTAATGATAAGCTTGATATTCTGATTATAGCTAATCCTTTTAAAAAATAAATCACTTCAGTAATGTATGTAAGTATTGAATCATTATGTTACATAACTGAAATTAATATAATGTTAACATCAATTATACCTCAATTAATAATATTCTACTAGTTTTTAAGATTTTTCTCTTTTTTTTTGTCTTTTTGTCATTTCTTGGGCTGCTTCTGTGGCATATGGAGGTTCCCAGGCTAGGGGTCTAATCAGAGCCGTAGCCACTGGCCTACGCCAGAGCCACAGCAATGCGGGATCCGAGCCGCATCTACAACCTACACCACAGCTCATGGCAACGCCTGATCGTTAACCCACTGAGCAAGGGCAGGGATCGAACCCGCAACCTCATGGTTCCTAGTCAGATTTGTTAACCACTGAGCCACGACAGGAACTCCATTAAGATTTTTCTCTTTATATCATCCTGATAATCAGAATATGTATGAATATATACACATATATATCTTAATTCTGCTGCATACTCAGATTGAAATTTTTATCTAAATAATTTTGCCTTTTTTCATGTCTTACATTATTTTCCCAAGTTTCCATTCTCCTCTATCTCCTCTACTCTCTCATATACCCTGTTAAACTATGTAAGACCTTCTGTGTCTTCCACGTCTTTAACAGCTTTTCTCAAAAACTGAGAAAATTTCCATGACTCTTGCATTCAGGGCGAATCCTTGAGTATAATTATAAACTCTAGTAATTTTCCATTTGAATAGGACTATTCCAGAGTTCATCTCATCTACTGAGCTGTTAAATTTTATTTAAAATTTATTTTTATTTATTTATTTTTAAATGACTTTTATTTTTTCCAGTATAGCTGGTTTATAGTGTTCTGTCAATTTCTTCTGTACAACAAAGTGACTCAGTCATACAAATATATATGTTCTTTTTCTCACATTATCCTCCATCATATTCCATAACAAGTGACTAGATAAAGTTCCCTGTGCTGTACAGCAGGATCTCATTGCTTATCCACTCCAAATGCAGTAGTTTGCATCTATTAACCCCAGACTCCCATCCCATTCCACTCCCTCCCTCTTCTCCTTGGCAACTACAAGTCTGTTCTCTAGGTCCATGAGTTTCCTTTTTGTGGAAAGTTTCATTTGTGCCATATATTAGATTCCAGATATAAGTGATATCATATGGTATTTTTCTTTCTCTTTCTGACTTACTTCACTTAGTATGAGGACCTCTAGTTCCAACCATGTTTTTATTTCATTTTTAATTATCTTTTTATTTCCAACATTTATAACTGGTTCTTTTTCATATTTCCCTGTTCTCATTTCATGTCAGCCTGCTTTTGCTTTGTTTCCTAACTTTTGAAACAGAAGTTTTTTTCATGACGTCATGAAAGAAGTCAACTCAGACTGGTACATAAATTTCTTTCAAGATGAAGAGCATTCATATTCTGATCATTGATTTTAGGATTTCTTCTCAGCGTGTTTTTACATGTTAGGATTTTGTACTTGAAGACTAGGATCATTTTGAGTTACTTGTCTGTTTACTCATCTTCCTCTTCCCAGCATGCTCAGCCCTTCCTATCTAGTTGCTTGTGTTCTCCTTGCTTTCTCAAATTCTTCAAGATCAGAACCAAATCTAATCACTGGCAATGTGGTTCATTTCCAGGTCATAAGATGTCCATAGGACTGCGGCTTGCTGTAAAAAGACTAGCCTCAGAAGTACTTTTTAGACTCCTTACCCACTGTCAACCTTGCTGCAAGCACTGACCCCTGAGCTCTCATTTGGTGGGTACTACTATCTAGTAAGGGAATAAATTCCTAGCTGAATGGACAGCTTCTCTAACCAGAGCCCTCAAGGGCTCTACTTGATTTACTCATTATTTTCCACTTCTGTTCTGGACTTGAGAGATGATGTCTGTATTTTGAGCTCAGAAATTTCATTCTGTAGCTATCATTCTGATATATTTAAGAGGAGAGGACTGCAAAATACACGATCTTGCTCAAAGTCAAGACTTGCAGAGAATGGTCCAGGCACTATCAGCTAGTTAATAGGAATCCCGTTTTCTCAAAGAGTTGGAATCAGTATATACTATGCAATTTCCTACCCTTTAGAATACAAGTACCAGAAGGACAAGGTCTGTGGTCCTCTATCATTCCAGGCATTTCCAAGGCTCAGGAGACTGTTTAGCATGAAATGAGTGCTTCACAAATGTTGTAGAAAAAACTAAATAAGCTTCTCTGGACATTTTTCTAAACCTTTCTGATAATGTTCTTAGACTTAAATTCAAACATCTACCCCCTGGACCATAACTTCAGTGTTGCACATAAAGTCAGCACATTTTTAAGATCAATGACATCTTGAAGTCAGCCATTAACTGCAAAAGTCAGAGCTGCTTAAGAGAGATATGAGCATGCCCTGTTTTATCACAAAGGAGCAACATGGAAAAATATCCCCCGATAAATATCCTACCAGTAAATTAAAAACAATAAGCAAACACCTTCAAATTGCTTTCACAGTGTGTTTTGTATGTCTCTCTCTTTGAATATTATTTATGAGGGATAATTTACTGATATTGTTGTTACCCCAAATTATATACCAAAGAAAATTAAAAGCACTACACAGGAGGAAATAATGAATAGTAGCATTTAATTAAAACCAAAGTGAGTATAATCAATGCCTGCCTAATACAATAATGAGCTTAATTTAATTTTCATTTAATGGGAAAAATGAAGCTTAAATCAACTGCCTATGGGATTAAATGACAGCAATTTCAAAAATGCAAGTTTGTCTAAAGTAGAGTCTTCAGTGAATAATAATGACTACAACCAATGCCAACTAACAGGACCATATCTATTTTCTAGAAGAGTTAGAGGGAACCACCACTAGCAGGACTAGGCATCTTGAGCTTCTGGAAAGTAGAAGTAATTAAAAAGCAATACTCTAACTTTCTGAACTCTAGAGTCATCAAAAAGTAAACAAAAATTGGATTTCTAAGGATTGCCAGTTTGGGATCGTGGCCCAAAAGAGACTAAAATAACAGAGTAGCATGTGGGGGAACTTGAATAGATGCTTCCTATCAGCTCTCTGCTGTGTGTGGAACAGCAGCTGAGCATGAGGCGGGAGAGCTGTGTGGGAAGGTACTGCTGAACCCCAGATAGCTGTGTGTGGCCCTGGCTGAATCTGCAGTAAAGGGAATAGGATTCAGGTTATATAGTAAGGGGGACCGTTTTTTCCAAGTCTCAGCTTGGATTCCGAGGCAAGGCTGTTGCGTCTGCTTAGGGCTGTGTTGTTTATGAACTGTGACATCAGCTGAAGAAAGGACTCTACTTGAGGTGGTTAATCCACGAAAACGTGGAACGGAAGGCAACCTGGTACAGTGTTCAGAGCACCAGATTCAAGGTTGGAGGTCCTCTCTCTGTAGTTAACAGCCCTGTGACTTGGGCAGCTCACTTGGCCTCTTTGGGGCTGTTTCCTAATTTGTACAATGTGGTTCATGGTAGATGATTCAGGAGATGGGGAACCACTTAACGCATCCTATGTAGCAGCCACTGCACTAGGTATTGAAAGTTATTTCATTGAATTTCTTGATCACTTACTGATATAATAGTCATTTTACTGAGACAGAATCAGGGCCATAGACAGGGCCAGACCCAACACTCACAGCTTATGTGTCTGACCTCCTCCTCACAGGCTGCATGTTTTCCTGTGCTCATTTCTGGACCTCAGTCCACATTTAACCTACAAAGTATGGTTGTGGTTATTTTGGTCTTCTCTGCTCAATATATTTTTTTGGATTGTTATTTTTGTTTCTGTTGGACTCTTCCATACTAGTTATGAACATATACATGCACACATAGACACGCCAACAGATTTTGACATTCTGCCTGCTCTACTTAGACTTGACTTCACAGCAGCAGGGCTCATAGTTTTAAGTAATCCAAGGACAGTTCTCTGGACAAAGCAGGTGCTATTAATACATGCTTAAGTAAATGATTAAACTTTTTGCAGTCTCTTAGGTTTACAGGCTGCTTTTCAGGCAATTGAGAAGTTCTTGTTATTTACTCCTTGCTAATCTGTCACCATGCTCTACCAGGTGCTACTTCCTATTACATAAGTTGTGTTTCATCACACTGTTATATTCAGCAGAATGCTGGGGTCAATCCCTAGTCCCTCAAACTGATACCCAAACACTGGTGACTCACTAGCTCTCCTAAACATCTAATTAATCACAGCAGTACTGGAGCACAGCAGCACTAGTTCAGGTTATGTCAAGCAGTTCCCTCAGCATGACTGATTGTGTTGGAGCTGTAGGATTGGTTTAGGCCAGATAATATTGGTCAGAATCCAGGGAGCCTTCATTGTCATACTTCATAAATTACACTGGGTTGGTTGAAAAAGCAAAACATGGTAAAAAATGACATCTAACTTTCTTTTCCTCATAATTTACTCATGCTTTCCACCTCTCACTTAGTAATGATGATCTATGGGGAAAACATCAAATTGTTCAGACCCAGTGGAGCCCCATAATTATGGTGTATCTTCAAAGGAGATGAGAGTATTGGAGGTGGGAATATCAGGTAGGCTTAGCAGGAAAGTGAAGTTATTTGAGCACTTTTGATCAGAGCCTGATCTTTTTCCACCTGGGAAAGCTGGGTCTTTGTCTAAGCCCATGACTTTGGTTTAATGGACCAAAGGAGAGGTATGTCACTTTATCACTCCTAACTCAACACCAATGATCACTGGAGCCACTGGGGCAGTGAATGGGGCTACAGGCTATGAAAAGGGGGCAAAGGACTAAAAGCTTTCCAAAGGAGAATTCACAGGTGGTCATCTTCAGGATTAAAAAAAAATTAAATAAACCTCCACTTAAAGAAGAATTAGAGATGAACTATTA